>NC_135479.1:52944299-53267299 GCF_052094955.1 Ictidomys tridecemlineatus | reverse complement strand
TATTTTAGCATGCACCCCTACTATTTATGGGGAAAAAATAAGTGTTCTGTAAAACAGGGAGCAGCTGCCTCCTACACCTTGTGTTGACCAGGTCTTTTGACAGAAGCAAGAGGCCACATTGAGTGACTGACCTCTGCCACCCAGATTTGTGTAAGAACCTTCTCTGATGTTTGCACAATGACGGAATTGCCTAATGTTGCACTTGTCCTGGTAATTAAGTGACGCCTGGGAGCAACACTGAAGTTGTCACCAAAGGTGGCCAGGTATGGACAACAGGTGTGCCCCACCATGGGGGATTGGGGAAAAACCCAAACAAAAAGATGGGAGTTTGGCAGGTTGGCAAATATTCCAACCTCTCCCCAAGTAGAAAACTATTTGAAGAAAATACGAAGCCGCCAGGTTCTGCCCTCAAATCCTTCCCACAGGAAGGAGAGAAACCTCGCACGCCAATTCCTGGTGATCTTCCTAACAGTAACTTACCCAGTGCTTCTCATGTGCAAGGGACTCCTTTCAATCACTTCTGGTTTCTTTCTTTCTCTTCCTTCCTTCCTTCCCTCCTTCCTTCCTTCCTTCCTTCCTTCCTTCCTTCCTTCCTTCCTTCCTTCCTTCCTTCTTTCTTTCTTTCTTTCTTTCAAGAGAATCTAAGAGCTAATTCACCAACTAAAAATGAGCAAAGGATCTTCCAGCTATTTCTCCAAAGAAGATATACAAGTGTTCATTAAACCTATGAAAAGATGCTCAGCATCATTAGCTATCAGGGAAATTCAAATTAAAACCACAATAAGATATCATTTCACACCTAACAGAATGGCAATAATTTTTTAAAATATTAATGAAAACAAGTACTGGTGAGAATATGGAGAAATTGGAAGTCCCATACGTTGCCAGCGAGAATGTAAAATGGCGCAGCCACTTTGGAAAAGAGTCTGGTGATTTTTCAGAAAGTTAAGAGTGAACATGTGACCCAGCAATTCCACCCCTGGTACATACGCAAGAGAAATGAAAGCACACCACCACAGAAACCCATGGACACCAATGTCCACAGGAGCATGATTTCTAAAGACCTCCCCCCAATGGAAACAACCCAATGTCCCTTAACTGCTGATTGGAGCTTTTAAAATGTGGGATAACCCCCACAATGGAATATTGTTCGGCAATAAAAATGAAGTAAGATGCATGTTGAACATGCATGAACCTTGAAAACACACTAAGGGAAAGAAGCCGGCTACAAAAGATCACTTCATTATAGAATTCCATTTATATGAAATGTCCAGAATAAGCAAATCCACAGAGAAAGAAAATAGGTCAGTGGTGGCCTGGGGCTAGGAAACGGGGTGGCTGGGAGGAAATGGAAGATACTGTTAATGGGTATGGGGATTGTTTTGGAGTGATGATAATTGATTGTGGTGTTGGTTGCACGGCTCTGAATGTACTAAAAACCATTGAAGGGGACCCTTTAAATGGGTGAATTGCATTGTATATGACTTAAACCTCAATAAAGCTGCTTTTTTTTTTAAAAAAAAAAAGGACAAACTTAATCTTCACGTCCCTTTGAGGTACATAGGGACGTTTCTCCCTTTTATATGAGAAAACACATAAGGCACATAGGAGGCACAAGGGGACCCAGTAACCTGCCCAAGGTCACATACTTGGAGAGTACAGAATCAGGATTTGAGGTCAGGTGGCAGAGCCCCAGGGTCCAGGGTCTCAAGTACCTCTGGAAACCGTTTGCAGACCCAGCACTGGGTCCTTGTCCCTCCTGGCTTCCACTGTGGAGGACACAAAAAGTGGGGGCAGATCTGAGCCCTTTCCAATGGGGGTCTTGGGCAAGAAGATGTCCTTTCCCCTACTGTGGAAGGCAAAGATTTGGCGGGTGGAGGTCGGGGGGACACAAGTCCTGCACAGCTGAGGCTTCTTGACAATTCACTTGGCTGGGCACAGTCCAAAGGCCAAGTGGCTCTGTCTAAGCACATCTGCTGCCCTGATGCTTCTGAAGCATGCATGTGCCACTCTGGGTGTCACTAGTATTCCTGCCACCCTTCACCCCAATGCTAGACCCTTCCTCAGGAGGCAGAATGTCCCTGTCATCTTCTCTCCAGCCAGCCAGCGGCCCCTACAGCAGGGCGGCTCCTTTGCCCCCTTCCGATGACAATCTGCTTTAAGTCCTCTTGGCCTCCCTGCCCGAGTCTCCCGGCCTTCTCTCCATTCATGCGTTGTTTCCTCCGATGCTGCATTTTTTCCTATAGCATCACGTCTGATCCAGCCTTTCCTAAAAGCACCCTTTGACGCAGTGTGACTTCCCTGGGTGTCCTAGCACCTCCTCTGTCCAGCCAGCCATCCCAGCCCCTCTCCCACCCCCCATTCAAGGAGCCACAATGCCCATTTTCATATCAAAAGCCACCCCTTGTATCTCAAGCTACAAATCCTTCCAGAAAGCAGACAGGCTATCAGAAATCAAAGGTAAACAGAACGCTGAGCCATATTTCAACTCCACGCTTCACCATATTTAAACCCCACAGGTGTACCTGAACACTCCCTCCCTCCCACCCTCTACTCTCGCCCACCTTCAAAATGATTGATACCTTTCTCATCCCCTGTACTGGGGGAGAAGAGGTATTTTTCCACAAGCTCTGTGAAAGGCCAGTCAGTCCCCAAGCAATACAAACCAGACTGTGTACTGCGAGAGGCCACTGGAGGCTGACCTTCTGGGGCTTTCCAAAGTGACAATAAGAACGTGATGGATGGGAGCATTCTCTGGCCCCGTCTTCAAGCTGAGGCAAGCACTGCGTGGGGCAGCTCTACCGTCTCCAGCAAGGCCTGGGGTTTAAGCTTTCTCAGTGAAATAAGAGGGTGGGGGAGATCAGAGAGATGTGGGAGAGAAAGGGGGACCGGAAGAGGAGGAGGCCTCGGGAGACAGCCCCCCACCATCACAACTGTCCTATAAATGGTTCGCAGAATCGGACAGCTAGGAGAACCCCTAGAAGTTACTTAGTTTGTCTTTCTGGAGCAAAAGATGGAGAAGCTAAAATGCAGCAATGCGAAGGACGTAGCCAAGGCTGCACAGCTAACTGGGGGGTGAGCAGGTCAAAACTCCACAGTGGGGTACCCACGATCCCACCTGCCCTCCTGGGAGCACCTGCTCTTCTGGTTTCCTCCGGGTGTTCTGCAGAGCCACTCGCCCCTGTGCTCCACGTCTCCTCAAGAGCAGAGCCCTGGCAGCACCAAGAGGCAGGGCTCCAGTTAACCAAGCACGATGAGACCCAGGGGCGACGTCCCGGGCTTCCCAGAAGCCTCCATCGTCTGCCCGCTGGAGAAACAAACACAGACAGGTTGAAGGAAAGGGCCACCCAGCCTGCCCCGCAGCCTCCCCTCTTCAACTCATGTTTGTTTTGTTCAAGAGAGAAAAATTCTCTGACTGTTCATAGAGACTGGGGGGGGGGACACAAGGTCCCTTCCTCTGAGGCTTGGGAGATGGCGAGTTCTCAACCAGGATGGCCCCACAGGATGCCCCGCGTGTGCCAAGGCGGAGCCCAGAGCAGCCAGCTCCATGCGAGGCTGCCTCGTGCCTCCAGAGACCTTGGCCTTAGCCTGTTCCCTCTGGGGGCTGTGGCTGCGGGCAATGTCAGAGCCGCGCACGTCACCACGCCTGAGTGGAAGGATGAGTCAGGGCCCAGACCTGGGCTCCTCACTGCCCTCTGTTTTCCTTCTGAGGCCGCTGGAGTGAACCCCTGCTCACGTGGGTGGGAGCCCTCAGAGGACCCATCAGAGCCCTCTCCAGGTCTCAGCTGGGATCTGTCCAGCTCCAGAAACCTCATGGGGTCAAGGACTCAGCTTCAGCCAGGAACATGTTTTATTTTTTTCTTCCTGAGAAGGAAAGCAGTTTGCTGATCCACGGAGGGACGGCTACACACCCTGGGGACCCTGGGGGATGTGTGAGCATTACAAGTCTTTGGAGAACACATCAGACCTATCTCCATTTCCAACTCACCCACCTCAAACCCAAGTCTTTCTCAAAAGTCTTTTTTCTTTGGACCCAACCCAAAGAAGGAGCCCAAGTTCATTATTTCTTCTTCTTCCCATTTACAGTGTACCCTCCCATGCACCCTGATGCGTACCCTCCAGAGGCACAGACTGAGGACTGCTGGGTACCGGCAAGACAGGGCCCGTACATAGGAGGCTACAGAGTGCAAGGCTTCCCACGGCACCACCCCCCAGACCCGGTGCTCAGGTTCCTGGCTCCAAGTTCCATGCCCACAGCCACTCATCTGCTGGAGGGTTGGGGGATACAGGGCACCTCTCCAGTGAAACTCCCAAGGCGTCAGTTTCCAGAAATACAAAGACTGCCCTCAGGTGGTACAGAGCCCAAAGAGGGACCCAGAGAAAATTGGGAAACACAGTTTGACAGAACCTTCCAGTCAGGAGAAGCCAGCATCTCTGAGAAAACTGAGAGGAAGGAGGTTTTCCCAGAGGGTTACAGTGGTATCATATTTTATCTCCACTTCTATTAATTGATTTGAGGTACTGGGGACTGAATCCAGGACCTTGTGCAGGCTTTACCACTGGATGCTTTACCAAGTGCTTTACCCCTGAGCTAGATTTTATTTTGGAACAAGATCAGAGTGGCCTTGAACTTATGATCCTCCTGCTTTAGCCTCTCTAGTAGCTAATATTACAGGTGTATACCACTGTGCCTAGCTATCATATATATATACTTTAAAAAAAAACTCAAGTAAAAACAATCAATACATATTCTGCAAAAATATTTAAACATTACCAAAATAAATGCATTAACTATATATTTAAAGTAGCTGTTCCCCCCCCCCCGCCCCCGCCTGCCCAGTTCTGAGGATCCACCCCAGGGCCTTCCTTCCTTGCTCATGCTAGGCAAGAACTAGCTCTACTACTAAGCCACACCTCCACCCCATAAGGGAACTTTTATCTCACCCATAAAGACCTTAATATAGTCATGTAGACCTTTGCTAGTAAACATATACACAATTTTTAAAAAATATATATCCAAACTGGTGATACTACTTTAAATCCCACTTTTTCCTCTTACTCCTTTTAAGTTAAGTAATCCATAGCATTAGTACAGCTGAATCACAAATATTTCATTTTATGGTTATAATAGAGTTTAATTTCCCAGTGTTAGATGCTTGTTTTTTTTTTTTTTGCTTTTGTAAACAATGATTCACTGAATATTCTTGAACAAAATCTGCCCCTTGCTGTGTGCTATATGGGTTTTTATTCTGCACTTAACATTTTAGTTTTCTTCTACTCTTTCTCTATATTCCAACACCATTTCCATCTCACCCTGCTGTTCCTTTCGTCTCAGGCTGTCCTTTGCTAAGCAATGATGGTCCCTGGGTTGCACAAAGAAAGCATCTTCTTACAACATGAGGGTGCCGATCCCCCGGCATCTTTTCCCAGATCTTGCTATATAATCATTTCACAAGTGGGCTCTTTCAGATGCAGCCGATTTTCATTCTCTGTGGTAGTTACATACATTCTATAAGATTGCTCCCAACTGATCCGCTGCTCCTAAGGACAATGCAGGGTTAGGTTCCTGCCAGCCTCTGGTCACAACATGCCTACCATCAGATCAATACAGAACTTTGTTTGATGTATGTTTCTTTTAAAAAGACACCTCCTTTAATATGTGTTGTCAGTTCATTAGCATTGACCTCATGGTCGACAGCACTATAGCTCATAACTAAAACAAAGCTTATCTAACACAGGTATTTCCTCCCAAGGGCCCATCACAATCCTCTTGGACTTATCGTTACTAGAGAGCACATCCGTACCATGCTTGGGGGGACACTTGAAATAGCAAAACCATAAAGAAATAAAATTGTGAAAAACTTAGCACCAAGTAGGCCATGAAAAGGACACCTGTTTACACTACAGGCACAGAAGCAAGAATACCGCACTGTCCTCCCCCAGCTGGGAATGTGTACACAGGTTCACTCAATTTCTTAACCTCTCTGTACCTATTATAAATGACTATGGAAGGGCTGTGAATATTTATCTGGGAGTTATCAATAAATTTTAGTAATTGGGTGTCCTAGTTCAGATATGAGGTGTGACTCTAAAACTCCAATATTAATTCAGAAATATTCAGAAATACAATGCTTGGATTATGAGAGCTCTAATCTAATGGGTCCATCCTAGTTTAAAGAGACTGACTGAGTGGTAACTGTAGGCAGGTGGGGTATGACTGCAAGAAATGGGACACTTCCTGATGAACCCTGGATCATCAGCCCCTTCCACTTTTTCTCTCTGTTTCCCAGTCACCACGAGCAGAGCAGTTTCCCTCTGCCACAACCTTCCACCATGATGCTCTGCCTCACCTTGGGCTCAGAGCATTGGAGTCAGCCCACCATGGACTGAACCTCTGAAACTGTGAGCCAAAATTAACTTTTCCTCCTATAAATTGTCCTCGTCGGGTATTCAGATCACAGCCATGAAAAATGGACTAACACGGTAGGTGACCTTGCCGATATGGAACCCATAAATAATGAAGGTCAATGGACCCACGGCACTTCTCTTGTTCTTGGTTCTTCTGTTTTTCTATGGGCTTGTTTGGTTTCCCTCTACTTATCCTCAGCACAGCAGGATCTGTTCATTCTGACTACCTGTTAACAGAGCAGCCTGCCTTTGCCCATCAAGCCTCCCTTCTGCAGGGGATAGTCACTGGTACAGCAAGGGGCAGGTTGGTGGCACAGCAAAATTCTGCCCGACTTGAGTTGCAAACCTAAGGGGGCATCTTCCTTTAACCTCTGCTGCCTTTTTCCTCAGAACTTGAAATAGACAATACAGTGGAAAACTACAATGCCCAAGAGGCCTGGCCTCTCCACTCTGTGGGGATCTACACCTCACAGAATATACTGCCTTTCCCAGTGCAGCATTCTGCCTTGACATCTCCTTTTTCCCCCTCCCAACACACACACACACACACACACACACACACACAGCTTTTAGTCTAGTTGTTCAGTTGTTCTCTGGGATCTGTAAAACTTGACTATTGTAGTAGGTTGAATAGTGATCCCCAAAATGATAGGTCCATGACCTACCACCCAGTTCCTGTAAACGTGTCCTCATTTAGAAAGAGTAGGATATTGATCAAAGGTCATCCTAGATTTAGGCTGATGGATGACAGAGATACAGACAGGCCATATATGACACAGGCAGAGATTGTAATCATGGGTCTTTAAGCCAAGGGCTCCCAGCCGTCACCAGAAGCTGGGAGAGAGAGACATGGAACAAATCCTCCCTCAGAGCCTTCCAGAAGAAACCAACCCACTGATACCTTGATGTGGACCTCTGGCTTCCTGAACTATGAGAAAAGAAGTTTCTATTGTTTGGAGTCACCTGATGGGTGGTAATTTGTTACCACAGCCCTAGGAAAGTAAAACCCCTAGATGGAAGAAAGATGAGGTAAGGAGAAATTGAATTCATTCTCCCCACCTCCTGGAGCAACACCTACAGAGATTTCACGTTTTTTTTTTTTTTTTTTTCTCAATGATAAAGGCCTTGAGGATCAGGTTGCACCTTCAAACATTTACCTGAAGCAAAAAACAGGTCATAGGATACACGGAACAGAAGGGGAAAGGGGTAGAGAAAGACCAGGAAGAAATAATAGCAGGATGTGTAACAAAGGATTTGTAACTAAGAATATATAAAGAACTCCAACAAATAAATTACAAAAAGACAACACAATTGAACACACACACACACACACACACACACACACACACAGAGTGAGCTCTGCTTGTGCATGCAACAGAAAGGGAAACCTAAATAGCCAATAAACATATGAAAAGATCACTTAACCCCACCAATAGTCATATGCAAATAAACCAGCAACACAAATGCAAATTTGAACAACATGCCCATCAGACTGACAAAAAATATAGGAGTCTGACATTACCAACACCTAGTGTTCCCTACAATGGGGGGGGGGAAATGAAATTTTCATGAAGAGCTGGAAGGAAATGGTACAATCACCTTGAATAGCAATTAGATAACAGTATCTAGCAAAGCTGGAGATCACCCACCATTAGAATTCCAGAGAAATCACACACTTGGCCCCGGGACACACAGAAGGCTGATGGTTGCAACCATGTCTGAAATAAGAAGAACTGGGGGAAAGGTTGAAGAGTCCTCTGCAAGAAATGGATAAACTGTATCTTATTTAAACAATCACATACCTTAATATGAAGTAAAGCTCTATCTAGCAACATGGAGCCATCTCAAAAACAGCTAATTGCAGAATAATACAAACTGATGAGACAATATTTGGATAAACTCATTAACTTTAAAAATAGTACTTTGTGTGCATGGGTATGTAACAAAAATGGAAAAATATAAAAGATAAATTGAAAATACTGTGTCTCTGGGAGAAAAGGAATTGAATGGAACTAAGCAGGAGAATGAAAGGTACTTCAAATGTATTAGCAATATTCTTTATTTTTAAAAAAGCCAAAAAGAAGCCAGGCAGAGTGGTGCATGCCTGTAATCCCAGTGATTCGGGAGGCCGAGGCAGGAGGATCGCAAGTTCAAAGACAGCCTCAGCAACTTGGCGAGGCCCTAAGCAACTTATTGAGACCCTGTGTCAAAATAAAAAATAATAAGGGCTGTGGATGTGGCTCGGTGATTAAGCATCCCTAGGTCCAATCCCTAGTATTAAAAAGCAAAAAAAAAAGAAAAAGAAAAGAAAGAAAAAAAAGAAATACATGGAAGCTAAACCTTTAATATCCCAACTTGTTGGACAGTGCACAAATAGTGTCCTGAAGATGCAAAGGACAGAGAGATGACCACCAGCCCACCTTGGGAAGGCTTCCTGGAGGAGTAGCCCTGGGGCCTTGAAGGGTAAATCGGCAGGATTTGGAGATGAATCTGAGAATGTCTCCCAAACCCCCAGAACTGCTTTCTTGGGAACTCTGAGCTGTTTTACTGAATTATACTTTAAGTGCTCAAATTTTAATGCAAAAAGTAAATGAGTTAAACATTCTATATCTATCTTCCAAGAAAAAAATGACCTTGATAGTGGCTGTGGACTATCTGATTAACACCTATTGAAGATGAAAATCCCTCCCAGACTCCCTTGCAGCTAGCTTTGTATGTGATTTGGGCTCTGCCACTCTGCCACTTTGATGTGGCTTAGCAGGGACAGAGTCAAGTGTGAGATGTCCTTTCATGGAGTGGAAGCTAGAGCAATGGCCCCCACTGCCTGTAACCTCCTGACAGTTGGCAATCTTTGGTGACTTGTTTTCAAGTGGTTTGGAAAAGTTTGTTCCTGAAAGCTCAACTTAGCGTCTTCTCTTTAGTCCTCCCAGCAATTTTGTAGCCAAGAGTCCTGACCTGTGTGAGTTCACTGCATGTTTCTTTGCACCAAGCCTACAATCTTTTTTTTTTTTTTTTTTTTTGAGACACGGTCTTGCTGAGTTGCTGAGGGAATCACTAAATTGCTGAGGCTGACCTCGAACTTGCATTCCTCCTGTTTCAGCCTCCTGAGCCCTGGGATTACAGGTGTGCACCTCTGTGCTCTGAGCTAAGATTCCTTACCCCTCTGAACAAACCACCTTTGTTCACTTCAGGACTTTTTGGAATGAGTGAGCCAGTGAACTGATGAGCTTCAAATACTTATGACATAGTGCAGAAAGACAGTTTAGGAAATGTTTTCCAAAAGGTGATATTAGGTCAGGGTCTGGCAAACCTTTTGCTGTAAAGGATCAGATAGCAATGGTTTTGATTTTGTCACAATGATCAGAGCAATGCCACACTGACACAGCACTGTGAAAACAGCCATGATAGTATGTAAACAAATGGTGTGGCTGTGTGCCCATAAAACTTTATTCACAAAATCAGGTGGGCTGGCAGGATTCTGCCTGTGGACCAAAGTTTGCTGGCCGATGGCCACCATAGGCTAAAAACATAACAAACCCATCACCAAAATGATCCCAACCTGTGAAAAAGTCAGAATAGCCACACCTTGGGCTAGCCCCCTGCCTTGTTCCCAGATGAATGAGCCGGGAGTCGAAACCTGTGGTTCTTAAAATGTATAATCTGGAAACAGTCATAACTGGGGAGTGAGTGTGCACACATGTCCTTCACATTTTTTTTTGTTTTTATTTGCAACAGTATAAATCACATTTAGTCTGTGTGTCTAAGATTCTTTTCTCTCAAGTGAATGAGACACACAGAATTTCCACTTCAGTCTTTAATTAAAATACAATTAAAATCCATATGGAAACTTAAACCGACTCAGACATTAGTGTTTGCATTATGAAATGTCTCAAAACACTTGAACATATGGTAATAATAGCCAAACAAATTTGGCACTTAAAGGATCACTTCTGCCCCAGAATCATGGAATTTGGAGGGTGTCACAAATATAAACTGTATAAGAGTTTTACCTAAATTCTGGCCTCCATCCAAACTCCATCTCTTCTTTCATCTAGATGGTGAGCAGTTACTTATCTTTCTGAGCCTCCTTTTCCTCAGCTCTAAACTTGATCGGTTTGTGGATAGTGTAACAAATGAGAGAACCAAGTGTTTAGCATGGGGCGTGGACTCCAATAAGCACACCATAAAGAATCTGTGCTAGGAGGGTAACAACTATAATACAAGAAAATTCTCTGAGGCAGGGTGTGATGGTGCACTCCTGTATTTGAAGTTGGGAGAAGGATTGCAAGTTCAAGGCTGGCCTGGGTAACTTAGCAAGACCCTGTCTCAAAAGAGAAAATAAAAAGGGCTGGGAGTGTAGCTCAATGGTAGAGCACCCATGGGCGGGGTGGTGGGGAGGAGGAGGAGGAGGAGGAGAAGGAGGAGGAGAAGGAGGAGGAGAAGGAGGAGGAGAAGGAGGAGGAGAAGGAGGAGGAGAAGGAGGAGGAGAAGGAGGAGGAGGAGGAGGAGGAGGAGGAGGAGGAAGGAGGGGGGAAAAGAAAAGAAAATGTTTTGCAATGCCAGTTACCAGATGGCAAATCCGTGGTCAGAACCAAACCCACAGCATTCAGGGTATTCAGCTCTGAGTGCCAACTGTGAAGCTGCTCAGCAACTTCACAATTCTACCACCCTTCCATGATAATAGCTCATGCAAAATTCTGCCCCTAAGAGGGTGGGGATGTACCTCAGTGAGCTCAGTGGAAAAACACCTGCATGCAAGAGGCCCTGGGTTCAATCTCTAGTACTGGAAAGAAAGAGACATTTTAAAAATCTGCCCAGCAAGATGTAAAATGCAAATGAATTCACCCAGGCACAGATCCTCGGTACCAAGAGTCAGGTATTACTGCACCATCTCACCTACAGGGCGGGTAAGGCAGTGAACGAGAAGTCCCACTTGGGCAAGAGAAGTCCCACCTGGGCCACCACAGGCAAGTCACTGCTTCCCAGCTCTGGGCCTATTCAGGGGTTCTCAAACTTCAACATGCACATAAGTCACCTGGTGAATCTTGTCAAAAATGCAGATTCTCATTCAGTAGATCTGGGAAGAGGGCCCAAGAATTCACCTGGGCAACCAGTTCCCAGGTGATGCCGATCCAACTGGGAACGTCCGGTGGAGATGATCTCTTGGTTCTCTCAATCCCACCCCTCTAATGAGACTCAGGGGGATACCCATTGTGGGGTTACCTCCTTTTCTATTCCACCTGCAGTTTGGGGGAGGGCTGGGAGAAAGAGTATGAGAGAGAGAGAGAGAGACAGACAGACAGACAGACAGACAGAGAGAGAGATAGAGAGACACAGAGAGAGATCCCAAGGAACCAAACTCTTTTTAGGAGCAAATCCCATTTCTCAGTGTGGAGCCATCGCCCACCTGGCTCTCCCCGCAGCAGCCAAGGATAATATCACGAACACTGAAGAACTCCCACGCCTCCATCGAGTTATAACAAAACCATCTCAACAGGAAAGATTATTCTAGATTCATGCCTCCTACGATACACACCTGCCGGCTGGGAAGCATTTTATTCTCAGCCCCAAATGTTCCTAAGCCTTCCAGGGCCACCATTCACACCCGCTAGGCCCTAAATGCCTTCAGAAAAGGCATGGGGAGATGACTGGCTGCGAGAGGAACAAGCTTGGGGTGGCCAGGGGTGGTGGGGAGGGAGGCCAGCTTTCCCAGCCAGAGCGGCCTGAGCTGACCCAATGGGACTGGCCCTGGGAGCCCAGGTCCAGTGCACAGGCCTCCTCCTGGCTCTCCCTAAAGGCCAGGTGTCAGAGGGCAGCTCCTCTGGAAGTGTCCCTGCTGGTAAGACAGTGGACCCCCAGCCTTCCCATTCCGACAGGGAGGTTCCCAACCAACTCCTGGTTCTTGTGGGGACTGGTGTGTCACTGACCCCATGGAGCGAGCAGGGCCTCTGTTCCCAGAGTGAGGCCCAGCCACAGGTCACCCCGTCCCTCCCCACTTGGAGGCACTGGCTGTCACCCAGGGCCTGACCTGGCACAGAACGCCCTGTAAGTGTTGAGGAATTTGACTCTGAAACGTCCTGCAAGCAGCAGGCCCCTGGCTGTCGGCTCAGGACTGTGGTCCTAACTTCTCACTGTGCAGTCTAAAGCCCCTGAGGGAAACCCTGCCCCTCCACTGGCCAAATCACCTCCTCCCTGCTCAGGGCCAGGAGGGACTGTTGTGTGGGTTCAGAAAACGGGCAGGGCAGGGTGTCATGGTGTTGAACATTTGGCCCCCATGTGCCAGCCAGAGAGGGAAGGAACTCTCATTGCAACTGGCACGGACACCCTCCAAGGCGCCAGGCGCTACATGACTGCCCACTGGCCTGGCAGGTCTCACCCATGGCCACCTCCAAGGTCAGGGTGGGTCCTCTCCACCTTTTCCAGGCCCCTCTACCCTCACAGCTCCCATCCTGGGCTCCCCTGGCACTACTCTGTCAAAGATTCTCTCTGTTCTTGAGACACAGCCAATTCTGTACTGTCCTCTGTGTGTGTGTGTGTGTGTGTGTGTGTGTGTGTGTTATTATTGGCAAATACCCTTTCTCTATTATTTTCCCCTCCAGTTCTGGGGATTGAACCCAGGGGTGCTTTACCATTGAACTTGACCCTCAGACCTTTTTATTTTTTCATTTCGAAACAGGGTTTTGCTGAGTTTCCCAGGCTGGCTATCCTCCTGCCTCAGCTTTCTGAGAGTCTGGGATTACAGGCATGCACCATCATCCTACCAGGCCCTGGCTCTTTTTAAATTAAACTAAATTTTTTTTTTTAAGACCTGGATCTCATTTAAGTTGCTTAGGCTGGCCTCCCACTTGTAATCCTCCTGCCTCAGCCTTCCACATAGCTGAGATTTCAGGCATGGCCACCAGGCCCAGCTCATCTATATTTTTATGATGGTAAAATATATACAACAAAACCACCTGAACCATTGCTAAGCATCCAGCTCAGTGACATTAAGTACATTCCACACTCTTGTGCAACTGTCCCCACCATCCACCCACAGAACATTTCATCTTCCCAAAATGAAACCTGGTATCTTCCATTAAACAGTAACTTCCCATTCCCAATGCCTGCTCCTCAGCCCCTGGCAACCCCTTTCTGTCCCTATAACTTTGACTACTCGAGCCACTTCGTATAAATGGAACCACAGTTCTGTTCTCTTTTGGCTGGCTCATTTCACTTCGCAGAAGTGAGCTTCATGCTTCATCTGCATGATAGTGAGTGTCAGTATTTCCTTCTTTTTTTAAGCCTGAATGATATTCCACTGTGTGTCTATACCACACTTGGTTTATCCATTCATCTCCCCATGGACTGGGTTGCTCCTACCTCTTGCTTACCGTGATCAGGGCTGCCATGAATGATGGGTGTACAAATACCTGTTCAAGTCCTTGATTTCTGTTCTCTGGGATATAGATCCAATCCAGTACTTTTCATTTTTGATCGGCATAAAATTTGTCAGAAAATGGCTCATAAAACTGCTCATGGAATTTCATCCACTGAATATAACCCCGTTAATTAACATCTGGTTCAAGAAGCAGAACCCTGGGGGTTGGGGATGTAGCTCAGTGGTATAGCACTCACTAACATGTACAAGACAAGAACCTTATGGTGCCAGAAGCCCCCCCATGCCACTTCTCCCCAAACCACTACCTCCCATCCAACAAGGGTAACCAACATCCCGATACAGCATACCTGAGCTGTGCCTGTTTTTACACTTAACATAAATGGAAGCACATTTATGTTAAATGAGCCTGGCTTCTTCTTTTTTTTTTTTTTTTTGAGCTGATGAAATTTTTATTTAAATATATTTTTTTTTTATTGATTGTTCAAAACATTACAGAGTTCAAGACATATCATCTTTCATACATTCGACTCAATTGGGTTTTGAACTCCCCAAATACATAATACAGACTCACTTCTGTTACATACTCACATTTTTACATAATGGCATATTAGTGACTGTTGTATTCTGCTACCTTTCCTATCCCCTACTATCCCCCCTCCCCTCCCCTCCCCTCCCCTCCCATCTTCCCTCTCTACCTCCTCTGCTGTTGTTCAATTCTCTCCCCTTTTTTTCCCCCCACCCCCTTGCCCCTCATAACCTCTTATAATTTTGTGTATCACTGAAGGTCTCCTGCCATTTCCATATGTTTTCCCTTCTCTCTTCCTTTCTCTCCCCCCATTCGTCTTAGTTTACTGGTAGTCTTTTCCTCATGCTCTTCCTTCCTGTTCTATTCTTAGTGGCTCTCTTTATATCAAAGAAGACATTTGACATTTGTTTTTTAGGGCTTGGCTAGCTTCACTTAGCATAATCTGCTCTAATGCCATCCATTTCCCTGCAAATTCTATAATTTTGTCGTTTCTTAGTGCTGCATAATACTCCATTGTGTATAGCTGCCACAATTTTTTTATCCACTCATCTATTGAAGGGCATCTAGGTTGGTTCCACAGTCTAGCTATTGTGAATTGTGCTGCTATAATCATTGATGTGGCCGTATCCGTATAGTGTGCTCTTTTAAGGTCCTCAGGGAATAGTCCAAGAAGGGCAATAGCTGGGTCAAATGGTGGATCCATTCCCAGCTTTCCCAGGAATCTCCATACTGCTTTCCAAATTGGCCTCACCATTTTGCAGTCCCACCAGCAGTGAACAAGTGTGCCCTTTTCCCCACATCCTCGCCAACACTTATTGTTGTTTGACTTCATAATGGCTGCCAATCTTACAGGAGTGAAATGGTATCTTAGGGTGGTTTTGATTTGCATTTCTCTGATTGCTAGAGATGGTGAGCATTTTCCCATGTGCTTGTGGATTGATTGTATGTCCTCCTCTGAGAAGTGTCTGTTCAGGTCCTTAGCCCATTTGTTGATTGGATTATTTGTTATCTTATTGTTTAATTTTTTGAGTTCTTTGTACATTCTGGATATTAGGGCTCTATCTGAGGTGTGAGGGGTAAAAATTTGTTCCCAGGATGTAGAGCCTGGCTTCTTCTACTGCACAATACGTCTGTGAGGTTTAGCCAGTGGCTACACATACATTTAGATTCTTCATACTTTCTCTTGTCTGGCATTCCACCCAATGACATATCACAACTTATTTTTCTATTCTGTTGTTGATGGGCATTTATGGCTAGTGTCCAGTTTGGAGCTTTTACAAGCAGTGCTGCTATGAACGCTCATTAGAGATACATGTCTCTTGGGAAGCACTTACATACATGGCTGGTGAGTATATACCTAGGAGTGGTCTTGCGTCATTAACAGATATTTCCAAATTTTTTTTTTTTTCCAAAACAGTTGGGCTCGCTGGGCATGGTAGCACATGCCTGTAATCCCAGCAGCTCAGGAGGCTGAGGCAGGAGGATTGTAAGGTCAAGGCCAACCCCAGCAATTTAGCAAGATCTTGTATCAAACTAAAAAAGTGAAAAGGACTAGGAATATAACTCAGTGGTAAAGTGCCCCTGGGTTCAATCCTTAGTTAAAAAAAAAAAAAAAAAAGTGGTACTACTTTTATTTCTACCAGCAGAGTATTTTACCAAAGCTCAATATCTTCCATCTTTTTTTTCATTTCAGGTACTCTGGTAGTACCTTGTGGCTTTCATATGCATTTCCCCAATGACTAACGAAACTGAGCACCTGGTCATGTTTATTTCCTCTTATATTTTAGGCCCAGGTCACAAAACCTCAGCAAGAATGCAAAGCAGGACCTCAAGTTCCTGTAGAACCCTGTAGAGCTGGGTCTCCCCAGCTTTCCCACCTAGCCAGGGCTCATGGTGAAACGCAGGCCTGTGCTGTGTTAAGTAAGATAAGGCTCGTTCTCTACTCACCTCACTGGGCTGCTGTCGTGGGCCCTGGGCTGGATTAGACACGGCTGGCCTGCTCCTCAATCACTGTGTTTGCTCATAACAGTGTCCCAAGGACCAGGCCTCTTGCCAAGAGTGTCAGATGTCACCGAGTTGGCAATGACTGATGCAAAGATTCCATAAACACAAGAGTGCAATTCTTTGAAACAACAAGTTCCTCTCTGGGGCTCACACCACCAGCAATATGGAGAATTCCGTAATCGGTTAAGGCATTAACAGTAGCCCACGTCCAGTCTTCTTTACAGGGGCCTCACCAGCCAACCCCCTGAACTGAACCTGATCGTTTGGTCCACCCGGATTCCATGTGAGTCAATCTGGCAAATATTTATGGAGACCCCACTATGGGCCAAGCACTGAGTTGAATGAACGTTAGGATCAAGGACAGGAAGGACAGTCCCAGCCCACACAGAGCCACCAGTCTCCATGAACATAACAATAAATGTCCTAAGTAAGGTCTGAGCATAGTCCAGTCCAAACAAAATGAATTTCATGGGGATAAAATGTTTGACAGCAGAGAATCCAGGAGGTTTGGGGAGAAAGGAGTTTGAGAGAGATTCCAAATTGTAACCTGGAGATCCCAACAGCAAGGAACTTTCTCTAGCAGCATGAACTAAAAGGGGTTGGCTGGAGGAAGTTTCAGCCTGACAGGGGAATGCCAAATGCCAAACCCATGAAGATACAGATAACTAATTTCTAGATTCAAAGAATTTTAGGGGCTGGGGATGTGGCTCAAGCGGTAGCACGGTCGCCTGGCATGCATGCGGCCCGGGTTCGATCCTCAGCACCACATACAAAAAAAAAACAAAGATGTTGTGTCTGCCAAAAACTAAAAAAAAATAAATATTAAAATTCTCTCTTTCTCTCTCTCTTTAAAAAAAAAAAAGTTTAAAAGAACTTTAGATTTAAAACACACACACACACACATAAATAAAATTAAAAGGTGAATTTTAAAAATTCACTGGGTAAAACTACACGCAGTACTCAGCTTATGATGCTCTTCCAACTTCACAATGGTGTGAAAGCAATATGCAGTCAGTCGAAACTGTACTTTGAGTTTTGAATCTGGATCATTTCCCTGGCTCGCGATGCTATACACAAAACAGTGTGTATAATTCCACTTCATTTAAAAAAAATCATGTAAAAAGAATAGGAAAAAAACAGAAGAGAGAATGCCAAACTGTTATCAATATTTTCTCTGGATGGAAAGATTTCAGATTTTTTTTTTCCTTGATGATTTTTGGTATTTTCTTAAAATTTCTAAAATTAACACACGCATGGCTTTTGGAATCAGAAAGAAAAGGAATATTGAAGATCAAAAGTAAAGGCTGGGGGGGTCTGGCTTGTGGCTCCGTGGCAAAGCCCCCACCTAGCATGCATGCCCTGGGTTCCATTCTCAGCACCACATCAAAAAATTAATAAAATAAAGACAGTGTGTCCATCGACAGCTAAAATATATATATTTTTTTAAAAAGTAAAGGCTGTCTGTAGAGGAAAAAATAAGAGGAAAACAGTTCATCTCTTTAAAACTAACAATCTATGACTTGCATTCCAACAGCATCTCACTTACCTCCCTATTCCACATTCCAGTATCTGGGGATGCTGGTTTTCTTCATGTGCAGGGGTGGCCGGAAGTGTTCAGCACTCTCCCATGTCCTGCTTCAGTCCAGGTCCTCTGAGGACAGCTTCCTGCTGTGCCTGGTACCACAGGCACCTCGACCTCAATGATAAGGTGATGATAAGGTTCCTGCCTAAGGCTGTGGCTCTGTCAGCCTATTTCTACCTGCTGTGCCAGGCCGGATACACTGTAGGTTATCCTTCAAGACTCATTGCACAGGGTCTTGTAAGTCATTCGCCTGTCCCCTCTGATCCCCCATGACCTGCACTTCAGCTCACTGTGATGACCACTCTCCCAAATGCACAAGGCACCTCCCACAGCACCATGCTACAGGCATTGCTGGGGACTCGGCACTGCCCGGCAAGGTT
Source organism: Ictidomys tridecemlineatus (assembly GCF_052094955.1). NCBI lineage: Eukaryota > Metazoa > Chordata > Mammalia > Rodentia > Sciuridae > Ictidomys > Ictidomys tridecemlineatus. Next base: position 53,249,021 of record NC_135479.1, on the reverse strand, counting down.
CAGTAACCCTCTACATGATGCTAATGAAACTGAGAATAAATAAGCAGCAGCTGCGGAGGATGCAGGTCACACAGGCATCAACCTCAACCTCATGTCTCAAGAACCTATTTATTCTTAGTTTATATTCAGTTTTTAAAAGCCCATCTAGGTTCCTTTTTTGGAAAGGACAGAGCAAATAGATTAGGAGCAGAAAATCAGAAAAGGAGAACAAAGGCTTATATTTATATAGATGTTCATTTGCCGCTGTTTTTGTGATAGCAAAAGGCCAGGGGAAAACCTAGGTACACAGGGCAGTGTTTAAATAAATTATGTGTATTCAGTGTCATAATAAGAAGCATTAAAGGCGAAAACAACAAAACAGCCCTTAACTGTACTTATAGTGTGATTCTATTTGTGCAAAAAAAAAAAAAAATTCAAAGGTACATTTTGTATCTGTCCTGGCATATGCATCTCTTATATCTGGAAGGCTACAAAATGCTACATTTTCCAGAGTGAAAGTTTGGTGAAGGATGGAGATTTATACTTTATAGCAGATTCTGCTTTTTGGCTTGTGCATTTTAAGTTTTGTAGTATTTGAAATGTTTTTCATGTCTGTGAATTGTGGCTTCAATTAACACAATAGTTTAGGAAAAGAAAAGGGGGAGAAGGATAACTTTGGAAGCAGAAATAATTGATAACAGACAACTTGTAAGCAAGAAAAGAGATACAAGAAAATTTCAGGAAATGAATACTGCAAAAGAGAGAGAATAAGGGTGAGAGAAAAACAGAGGTTTAAATAGATTTGTAAAACTCATTGGTTCCTGACCATATGATGCTACAGCAGAATTAAATTACACATTATTACTGCCTCTGAAACATCAAAATAAGATTAGATTGCATTTAACACTGTTCACAGGAAAGTCTGAAACACTGGATATTACCATTCGAGTCAGAATTAAGATAAGGATGCCTAGTAGCATCCTTATTTAAACTTGTTTTAGATAGTGTAGCCAATGCAACAAGACAAGAAAAGAAAATGAACAGCAGAAATGCTAGAAAGGAAGACACAGAATTATCATTACTGAAGATGCTATGAAGATCTACTATACAATCCAAGAAGATAGTCCCTCAGTTCAGCAAGCAGGTCAGTTACTAAATAAAACATAAAAAGCAATTTCTTTCCTATAGACCAATGGCAAAAAATATACTGGAAAATTATTTCTTGTGGCTGCAAATAATTTAAAGTGTCCATGAATCAGCTTAAGAAACATACACAGACCTACACAATAGCCATGTGAATATTGAAGTTCTTGATGAGAAGATTCAAAATTATAGATATTCCAATTCCTTCAACATTGATTTATAAACTCGATGCAGTTTTAATCAGAATCACAGAGGAATTATTTTTTTAAGTTGACTAAATCATTCTAAAGTTCATTTGGAAACAGGATTGCAAGAGAAGAGCCAAGAAATTTTGTAATCATGGGATTCGTGCCCTGAAATAATTAAAATATTAAAACAGTGTGGTATGGGCAAAAGAACAAAGATTCATATCATTGGATAGAAAGAACTTCAGAAACAGACTCAAAATATCTGAGATTTAACCTACCAGAAGGGGAGTGCTTGAGACCAGTAGGTGAAGGTCAAATGAGGTTGTCTATTAGACTTCAGATCATCTTAGGAATGGATTCAAAGTTTAAGTATGAAAAAAATAAAGTATAGAAGTGTTGGAATAAATTAAAATGTAGATGCATATTGCTAACATTTAGAGAAGTAAGCATTGCTAAGAATGACACCAAAGGTAGAATTTAAAAGGAAACATTTAGAAATGCCTCTATATTAAAATAACAGGATTTTTTTCCTTACATCAACAAGCATACAAAGCAAAACAAAGAGATTAATTTCTATCCTCAATAGGCAAAGAATTCTCACACATAAACAACAAAATATTAATCTCTCAATGGAAAAAAAAATACTTTAAGGTCATGAGAAAGCAATTCCCAAAGGAAGGAAGACAAATAGGTAATGGACATTTTAAAAATGCTCACAGAAATGCACATTTCTAAAGACAAGACCCTATTTCTTACCCTTCAAGTTGGTGAAGATATTTTAAATAATATGCAGTCCATAAAGTTAGAGGAAAATTGCTACCCTCTCGTACTACCGATCAAAATGCAAAAGTAAATTTTTGACAAGCAATTTGCCCGTTTGTGTAAAAGACTCAAGAGATTTTTAAATGTATTTACTCTCTGCTCCATCAACTGTGGTTGTAAGAATCCATCCACCCAAAATGAACTATACATGCACACGGAGGTTTAGCACCAGAGACACACTTCCCTGTGCTTTTGGTGATAAAGAAAAACCAAAATCAACTTTCAGACCCAACAGTGAGAAACTTGTTAGAATGTGGGTACAGTTATGCATTAAAGTGCTAAACAGTCATGAAAATGATGTTGGCCCAAGGGAGTTGAGTTATCAGCAAGTTAAACAGAGCAGATGACAAAATAGCACGTTTAAATTCAATAAAATTCTGGTTTTAGAAATCCAATATATATGCATTAAAAGGTAAAACAGAAGTACATGCAGGCAAAGTATCCCATATCTGAAATGCTTGGCACTGAAAGCATATTGAATTTCTACATTTTTTTCAAATTTTGGAATATTTGCCTACACATATCAAGACATCTCCAAGGACAGGACCCATATCTAAACACAAAATTGATTTATGCTTCAAATATTCCTTATCCAACACTGAAGCTAGTTTTCTAAATTTTATTTTATTTTTTTGTAGTTGTAGATGGGCAGCATGCCTTTATTTTATTTATTTTTGTATGCCGTGCTAAATAAAGATCGAACCCAGTGCCTCACACATACTAGGCAAGTGCTCTGCCACTGAGCCACAGCCTCAGCCCCCTAAAGGTAATTTGATATAATACCTTTCATGCACCTGCATTTTAACTACAACCTATCATATGAAGACAGGTGTGGGTTTTCCAACTTGTGGCATCAAAGTGGTGCTCAAATAATATCCACTTTTGGAGGATTTCAGATTTCATATTTTTTAATTAGGAATGCTCACTCTGTATACCCAAATGCAGAAGTTACCCCCAAATAATGGGGAAATGGGTGATTTTCTTTCAACTGGCCCACATTTTCTGAATGTTCTTAAATAAATAGACTTCTGAACCATGAGAAATATTTCTAAAGAGTTCTTGGTAAAAGAAAGCTTGCGGATGTCTATGTTCTTAGCAGCATTATTTCCAACAGCCGATGTCCATGGGCTGATGAATGGATAAGTCAAACACGGTACATCCACGTAGTGGACTATTACCGGGTCTTCAAAGGGAAGGAGATTCTGACACAGGCTACCAAGAGGAGGTTCCTGGAAGACCCTCTGCTGAGTGAAATACACCAGTCCCCAAAGAACAAATCCTGGAGTAGGACTCCACTTGTATGAGGTAGCTACAGTAGCCAAATTCACAGAGGCAGAAAGTAGAATGTGGGTGGCCAGGGACTGGAGGGTGGGGTGCGGTAGGAAGTGTTGAATGGGAACAAAGTTACAGTTTTGGAGGAAGAAAAAGATCTGGAGATGGATAGTGGCTGGGAATGTCCTTAACGCTGCTGAACAGTACCTCTAAGAATGAATAAGAATTGGATGTGCATCTTAGCACCATTAAGAAGAAGAATTTTAAAAGTCGGACACACAAATAGTGCCTTGCACCAACCTGGGGGAGGAGCTTCAGATCTCTGGAAGTCACTTGACAGGAACAGCTCATTCTCTGATAATGCCAAATAAACGAGGTGTTATTATAGAAAGTGAGACATAACCAACACTCCAGAGACCTTTCACTTGGCACAGCCGTCTCCTCTGCCTGGCACGCAGAGTGCCCTTCTCAGGCTGGCTCTTTTTCAATTCACCTCCCTCTGGTTGGCTTCATGGGCCTAAACCTCCCCCAGCAAGGTCCAAGCAGAAGGGTCGCCCTGGAGAAGTGGGAAGGAGTCGTGGGGCTGCAGGCTTCTGACCACCCTTCTCCAACCCGTAGCAGTCTTGGGGTGGGTGAGCCCCCCAAGTGCGGCTGAGCCTCCTCCAGGCCTCCCAGCCTCCCTGCCCCCCTTCTCTTGGCTCCTAGTCCAGACCAGCATTTGACTTTCTAATTCTCCCCTTTTCACAACAAAAAAAGCAAAATGTTCCCCAGGCATTTGGCCTGGTTTCTGTACCCAAGCAGACAGAGGGCCAGAGAAGGCAAGAAACCCAGCCTTAGCCAGGTTTACCTGATGCTGCCCCGGGCACATCAGGTATCAACCCGCACGGATGCCCCCATCTTTTCGGCTCTCAAATGATCAGAGACAATAAATGATGCTCTCCCTCCATGTCCCTGAGTGAGTCCTTCACTGCTTGGCAAGGGGAGAAAAATTAAGTTTGATAGTCTGGTTCCGACCAAAGGATGATAGACAGGGGGAAAGGCAGGTGGTTCACACCTTCTCTGCTGGCACACACGTGGCCCGTCCACCGCCTCGGCATCTCCCCGTTGTCCTCAAATGTCCATCTCCCACTTGGCCTGGAGAGGTCAGATGACACATGGGCTTCAGGATTTCTGGGGCACAGAAGGGAGCGGTGTTTGTTTTGCTCGGTAACCACGCTGCTCTGTCCAGATCGCTCTGTTAGTATTTGAAAAATATGTCCGCTTGGCCTCAATGAAATCCTCCTGAGAAACTTCAGGAGGCTGGAGGCAGAAGCCAGGTTGCAAAAGAGAGATGGAAGCTCACCTGGGCCAGAGTGAACACAGGCAAGCCGACCGAGGCAGCTGCCAATCAACGCCAAGCCCCCACCCTAGTGCTCTAGGGTTTGGGGTAAACAGAGGAGCAAGGTCGCTCTGCATGTCCACCACCTTCAAGGTGGTCTCTGCAGAAAGGGGAGGCATAGAGAAGATTTCCCAAGAGGCCATTAACATTGAATGTTCCACCCGCCAGCCGCTGTGAGAAACACACCAGGGGCCGGGAACAAGAGAAGTCGTCTGACCAAACCTGTTGGGTGTTATCAACAAGAAACCGTGGTCATCTGGGACACTGCTCTAATGGATTTATCAAGGTATAAAAAGCGGAAACTGGAGAGTAACCAAAAAAGACACACACAGTTAATTTAATAAAGAAGGTAAAACACAACGCAGGCTCCTGTGCCCGGCTCCTTAGTCTCCATCACAGGGACAGTCTGTCTGCTGGGGTGGGGGACTGACCCCATATCAGTTGCTCCCACTCCAGTGGCAGCCACCCAAGGTCCAAGAAGGGAACTGGGGAGAAATTAATCAGTAAACCCAAGCGTTTAAATACTTTAGACACATCATGCTTCGCAGGGTGAACAGGTGCAAGGGTTTCATGACGGCTGGCCATCAGGGACTCCGAGAGCGGTTGTCTCTCTGCACTTGGAGTCATTCAGACTCTTGACACTGGAGGGAGAAGAACAGATTTTCCACCCTGAGGTCCTCCACTCATGCCTCCAGCCAGCTCGGAAATGGTTACTGCGGCTCAGCCAAGCTGCCAACCCTGTCTGAAAACTCAAAACCTGCAAAGAAGATAATTGAAGCAGAAAAATCCTCCATCTGCGACATCTGAATGGGTTCCAGGCTTCCGGGTCTGCCTTGAGGTCTCAGTCCCCTCATGTATGACCCACCCAGGAGTGGTACCGAGGTCAGACTCAGAGCCCATCCACCCATCTGTGTGGGGCACCCATTTAGTGTGTGTGGCTAGGGTCATACAAGCTCCAGAGAACTGCAGTGTAACTCAGCTGGAAGGGACTTCTGGGGACATCTAAGGCTAATGGTAAAAAAGGAGAGTAAGGTGCAGAGAAGGGAGGAGACAGGCCCGATGTCATCCCGTGAGCGGTGGATGGATGGAATCAGGCCAAGGGTCCAGAACTCCTGAGCCCAACTCATTAGCAATTCCTCAAAATGATCCAGAGCAAACTAATAGGAAATTTCCAGACCTACAAAAAGTGGCCAAAAGACCTCTGAAACCAACCTACAGGTGAAGGAGCATCTAGGTACCCAGAGAACCTTCTCAGCCCAGACTTTGGGAGGTGTCCCCCTTTGCTCCTACCTCTCGTCCTTCCCCACCCGGTGGCCTGTTCACCATCAGTGTCAGCTGGTGGAGTTGGAATTCTGACTACTCACGGCAGCACAGCAGTGTGGCCCTCAGCAATCACACAGCAACCTCATGCTCTGGGAAAGTCCAGCTGCAGGCTCCGGGGAAGAGGGACAGCAGCAGGGACCAGCTGAATTTGGCCTCCTACTGAAGGGTACTCTACAGGGGTGCAGAGTACAGTACAAACTCCCCAGGGCAGGATGCCCAGGAGAGACGCCTCCTGCCCTGGAGCCTCTGGGTCAGGTCCTTAGCTCTAGAGGGATGGCTCAGATGCGCGGCACTATCCCTTAGACCCAGCCTTGAGGGTCAAGTGGCCCTAGCCCAGAAGTACTTGGGGGAGGTCTCAGATCCAAACCTTTCTGAACCGTGTTCTAGGAGGTCACAGTCTTAAAAGAGGGTCGACTCATGAGGAAGCACAAGTCTGGCTTCATGTGGAAGTTATTTGCTAGAGTCCGGCTCCTGAATGTCCCCCAGAGGCCCGTGTGTTGAAGGCTTGGTTCTCAGCCTGTGGCACTACCGGGAGGGGGTGGAACTTGAAGAGGTAGGGCTAGAGGAAGGAAGTTAGGACACTGAGGGCCTTGAAAGAGGATACTCTCCTGTCTCCCTCTCTCCTTCCAGGCCACCATCAGGCAAACGGGGCTCCTCCACCATGTGCTCCCACCACGAGGCACTGTGCTGCCATAGCACCCAGGGACAAACTCTGAAACTGGGGGCCAAAACAAACCTTTCTTCCTTTTGAGTTGATTATCTCAGGTATTTTGTTACAGTAATGGAAATCTGACTAACACACCATTCTAGAAAGCTACTTGGCAAATCAGCACAGGCCTGAAGTCTCAAAGGAAGAGGCCGTTGAGAAAAGCGAGTGTGTGAACTCTGCCTCCACAACCTGATTTCATCCTGTCAGCGTTTGTGGAAATGAACACCTAGGAGGGACTCATGGTTCCCTATGCAGGGGTAAGGGGCATCCTTTCTCTGCTATCCCTTATGGGGATTGGAGTAGATGCTCCACCCCCATGCTGTCTCTCTACCTCCTCAACTCCACTGTCCACGGAGCAGCCAGGGGGATCCTTTGTTGTGCAAACCAGTCATGACCTCTCCAACTGAAAGCCCTTCCATATCTTCTTTCAGTTACTATTGAGACAAACCCAAATACTGGACAAGGCCAACCAGAGCTGGCAGGATTGAACCCTGCCCCACCCTCCAGAATCATCTCCTACCCTTCACTCGAGCCACAAAGAACCTCTTTGGGTCCTCGATGCCCACCCTCATCAGGGGCTCTGTACCTTCATCCTTCTTTGCCCGGAATGCTCCCTGTCCCCTGCCTAGATGGTGAAGCCCCACTCGTCCTTCTATGGGGTGGGTACACTAAGGCACCACAAGAAGACAGCCTGAGCTTGAGTCCTGAGTGTGACACTGAGGCACTCACTGTCAAGCTGTCTGACCTCTATGAGTCTCGTGCTCCTCAATTCTAGAATAAGAATCACTAACTGGCCTTCATCGGGTCACAGTGACAGTGACATGACACAACACAAGGAGCTCTGTACAGTGCCAGACACACAGAGGGTGCTCAATAAGTGCTGGCCGTGGTGGTGATGGCCATGGTCGTGATATTAACAGTGATAGTGAACATGGTGGTGGCAAGAGTCGACAGTTGAGGTCATGACAATAAAGGTGACAATGATGCTGATAATGAAGGTGGCCGTGGTGACGACTCCATGATGCATTCACCTCCTCCAGGAAGCCTTCCCTTGTCCCGCCCCACCACTGCCTGGGGCGCCTCTCCCCTCAGTTTCGACAGCATCTGTCCTAACCCCTGTGGCGGACCTGTCCCCCTATGTTGTCACGGTTGGTGCACTTTCCCCTCTAGAGCCTAAGTCTCTTGAGGAAGGACCCCTAGGGTGGTCTCCACTGAATTTCTATCATGCAGCATGGACACCACCATGAGAAAGATGCTTACGAAATAAAGCCATTTACTGGACCAGGTGGTGTACACCTGTAATCCTAGCGACTCGGGAGGCCCAGGCGAGAGGTTAGCAATTTTGAGGCCAGCCTCAGCAACTCAGCGAGACCCTGGGGGTGTAGCTCAGTGCTACAGCATCCCTGGGTTAGATCTCTAGTACCACACACACTCACACACACAAAAGCGATTTTTAAAAATGAGTAACAAGGGCTGGGGATGTGGCTCAAGCAGTAGCGCACTCGCCTGGCAGGCGTGCAGCCCGGGTTCGATCCTCAGCACCACATACAAAGATGTTGTGTCCGCCGATAACTAAAAAATAAATATTAAAAATTCTCTCTCTCCCTCTCTCTCTCTCTCTCTCTCTTTAAAAAAATGCTTATAAAAAAAATGAGTAACAAATGGTAAGCTACTTGGGTTTTATTAAGAAAGGGCAGGAATGATTCTCACTTAGGCAGCATTGCTTCCTGCCAGAGACCAACGGAAAGACTTCCGAAAGGACCTGACTTGGAAATCCCACATGTGGTAGCAGCAAGAACCAAGAAGAAGAGTGGCTAGAAAACAAGAAGGTTCTCCCCGTATGCCCAGCTGTCTCCCCACTAGCACATGAGCTCCTGGAACTGGGGCTCCTGTTGGTTGCTCATTGCTGGATCCCCAGCACCCTGGACATGCCTGGCACACATTTGCTGTTCAAAATCTATTTGTTAATTGGCTGAATGACAAAAAGTCACTGGGGCAGCTACCACCTGAGGGCCCATCTCTGTGTGAACTCTATGTGCAAAGCTCCTTCCTGAGTGTCACTGAGGCTGGTGCTTTTATTATTTCTATCCACCCCCTCCCCACCCTTCCTTTTAGTTATCGGGGCACCCAGCCAGGTAGAGACCATGCTTCCCGGATACCTTGCAGCTAGGTGTCGCCGTGTGATGGAGTTTGAGGTGATGGACTATGAGTGGCCAAGACACGAGCCACTTCCACACTGCATCCTTCATGGAAATCGCTGTCCTCCCACTTCCTCTCTTGCTCTTTTCTGGCAGGCTGGAACGAAGGCCGGCCACCAGAGGACCAGCTTCCTCCACCACGGAGACCAGGATCCTAGGCCAGAGCTGCCTCCCCGCCCCGGCTCACCTCTTACCTCCCGGCCATCAAGTGAGAGAAACGAGCACGTCCCCTGCTTGAGACACTGTGTTCTGGGGGGGTCTCTGGGTCAAAGCAGTGAACCAGGAAGTCTGCACCCAAGGCACGACCCATTTCTGGGGTTTGTTCCTAGAGCGCTGTGGTACGGGGTTGTGACGCCGCCATGGGTTTCAGTCCCTATTGTGCTAGATCAGAAGGAAGGGTCAGGAAGTACAGAGAAGGCCGAAGCTAGAGAGGCCCAAAGGGAGGCCGAAGATCACCGTGGAGTGTGGCCGGACAAAGGAGCCGCCGCTCTGGACATGGCTCCCCAGAGGGAAATCTCCTGCAACATGTCATCTGTACCCTCCCCCGCAAGCCACCCTGTGACAGCATCTTGTGAAAACAACACTCTGGTGGCTGTTTCTACACTGGAATGATGACAGTTTGGGGTTTCAGTTTCCCTCCCACAAAATGACTCTTGACATCAACAGCCTCTTTTTTCTTTTTCTCCCTCCACCCCCGCCCCCAAATCATACTGTCTTTATGAAAACAGTCTCTCACTAGTCTCGGTGTTTGTGGAGGCTACGATTTCTCATTTCTACAAACCTGATCCTTTTAGAAATGTATTGGGTGAGCTTTCTCTTTAAAAGAGGGCTATGACGCATCTATCTATCAAAGTGGAGCATTGACCCCATTGTAGAAGCTTTTTAAATCTGAATGACAGATCCTTTCCCCAGCCCAATAGGCGTTTTTATTTGTTTGTTTGATTTATTTCCTTTTTGTTTGTTTTTGTTTAGCAGGACTGAGGCTTGATCAGGGTTGGGGGGAGGGGGAGCCCGACCCCTGAGCTCTATCCCCAGCCCCTTTTATTTTTTTGCTTTGAGACACAGTCTTGCAAAGTTGCAGAGGCTGGCCTGGAACTTGTGATCCTCCGGCTCCAGCCCCCTAAGTAGCTGGAATTACAGGAGTGTCCCAGAATTCCAGGAGGTCCTCATCAGTCACTCTGAAGCTGCTTGATGTGCCTCTCAAAGGCCAGGGCCCAGAAGCCAATGCAATAGTCAAAGCATATCTTGACTCTCCCCAAGTAAGCAAGGACCCTCACCTCTGTGATAACTGAGACTCTTGGTGCCAAGTCACAGAAAACTGAACTCGAAATGGCTTAAGAGCATTGTGTGAGTTTGAGTAACTGGATTATCCAAAGGCAGAGCTAATCTCATCAAAAATGCCATCAAGGATTTATTTGGTTTCTTCCATACATCCTCTAGGCCTCTGTGGTTATCAATAACATCTTAGGGTTAGTGTCCCTCATGGTGGCAAAACGGATGCAACAATACCAGGTTTCATATCCACACACCACAGCATCCCAGGTAAGAGAGAGAGAGCTGGCTTCCAAAATCACCCACCCCTGCCACTTACCCCCCAAAAATCACACAAATCATGGACAATCCCTCCTGAGGCCAATGGCAAAACACGGAGGAGAGGAGGAAGAAGTGTTGAAGAGATGACTGGTGTCCCCCAGAGTGTCATCTCCAGACACTAGACGACGAGGACAGTGAGTTTACATTAGTCTCCTTTGGCAGCCACATCCCGTGACTGACTCATATAAACCCTCCATTCGTTCTCCCTGAAGTTTCCATGACGATATAGGTATCTATTTCACTGTCAGGGTACAGTTCATTTTTCAGACCTGCGGCGGAAAGGACTTCATGTTTATCTCCTCGATTTTTAATCCAATTAGGCTTAGCCAGTCGAGATCATTTTGCAAACTGATGTGTCATCTAACCTTAAAAACAAAAGAACCCAGCCAGGCCCCGTGGCACACGACGGTAATCCCAGCAGCTCCCGAGGCTGAGGCAGGAGGATCACAAGTTCAAAGCCAGCCTCAGCAACTTAGTGATGCCCTGAGCAACTCAGGGAGACCCTGTGTCTAAAAAAATATAAAGGAGGTGGGGAGCTCTAGGGAGGTGGCAAAGCACTGTTGGGTTCAATCCCTTGTACCGAAAATAAATAAAATAAAAACAAAGAACCTCTGAGGACCACTTTGTCCTCAACACACTCAGCAAATGAATGACACTTCTCACTCTGGCTGTGAGGCCCAGTGACCAGTGGCCGCCACAAGCCCCATGCCACTCACAGCTACCAGGGGCTCCGAGTTGTGCCTCAGCACACCTCCTCTCTCCCAGCAGCTGTGTGTGTCCCCAGCCCGCTTAGAACTACGTGAAAGATGCTCTCGAAGCCAAGAGAACTCGACGGGGAAAATGCTACCAAAGCCCATCTACAGTCATCAAAGGATGCTGTCAAACGATGTGCGGAGGAAACACTCAGGAAAGAAAGGGGGGGCGTATAAAAAAAATTAAAAAGAAAAGATAACACATATCAGATTCTAAACTCAGATAACTTCATGAGTTTCTCAGAGGAATCACTCCACTTTATATATATATATATATATATATATATATATATATATATATATATATATATATATATATATATATAAATTTAGAAATTTACAAAAACCTGGAGGCTCAAGATGATGCATGGCGGCTGGCAAGGTTTATGCAAGACACAGAACACGGAACCTGGCCGGCCAGCCCCAATTAAAAAAAATATAAAAGTCTTGGCCCTGCATCAAAAGGCTGGCCAATGGGTGGACATTTCCAGGTCTGAAGTTAAATCAAATATTTAAAGATTTATCTGACTTATTTGATTACCCAGCCAACTACTGCCCTCAACCGGGGGACATTAAAGAGTTTCCCCCATGGCTCCCCCCACCCCCTGCCCCTGCTCTGCACCCCAGCTTCCTGCCATTCATAACTGCACCGGCTTGTTATCAATCATGTCCTCAAAGGAGTAAAAATATCGAGAAAGGCAGGCCTGAGACCAGAGCGCTCTCTCTCTGCCAGCAGGTGTGCTTCCTTGCCGACCGAGCTCTAGTTGGAAGGTGTCCCCCCACCCCCCAGAGAAGTTCAGATGTTGGAAACTGAACGCCAAATCCATGATTAGGTTATCTGGAGTTGGGGCCTCTGGGAGGGGACTAGGACTAGATGAGGTAAGAAAAATGGGGTCCTCGTGATGGCATTAGTGGAGTTAGAAGAAGAGGAAGATAGATCCCAGTTGGCCCTGAGCTTTGTCTTGCCCTAGGATGTCACCTGCCATATTTTGATGCAGCAAGAAAGCCCCCACCAGATGCTGAGCAGGTGCAGGCATCATGCTCTTGGACTTCCCAGCTTCCAGAACTGTGAGCTGAATAAACCTCTATTCTTTCTCAATTATTCAGCTTCAGATATTTTGTCATAGCAACCAAGATTTCGTGTAATTGTGAAAGATAATACTTCCTGACAGTAAGTGTGGATCTATTGGGCAGCTGGATTTGGGGATGTGGAAGGCAATGGGTGAGAAGACTAGTCAGGAGGGTAATAATATGTCTCAGTGTGAACGGAGCTTGGGTGTTGGCCATTTGAATGGAAAGGAACAGGAACATCAAAAATGGATAACTAGAAGCCTGGATGATTGACCGAAAAGCTGAAGAAGGTCAAGTTGGGGTTCCTGGGTGACTCTCAGAGGCACACAAAGAGAAACCACGGAAGAAGTATATTTTGGTTAATGAGACGAGATGATTTCAAAGGTTCTAATGCTCGAACTTCGAGATAACTACCTTTGATGTTTCGGAGGAAGACTAAAACACGGATCATTGGAACCATTTACTTCTCAATGCAATGGATGAAGGGAGTGTCTCAGACGAGAAGTGCAGAGGACTGGGCAGGGTTCACCACAGAACACATTTGAGTTTCATGAAGTAGAGAAAGAGGTCAAGGACAGGGAAGGCCCGAGAAGAGACCAGGAGAGGACAGATGGGGGAAGGAGAGGTCCAGGTGGTCAAATGCTTCAGAAAGGTCCAGCAGGGCCACTGTCAAGGTCATCGGTTATCCCAGCTCAAAGTTCAGAAAGAAGTGTTTTGGACAAGTCACCATGGGCTCACCCTTGGGCACAGGCCACCCCCAAGAATGTTGGTGTCACCAGGATCTGCAGAAGATGCCCTTCCACCGTGACTGCAGCCCCAGGCTGCACACAGCGTCCGGGAGCCGAATACCAGCATGCTCAGGTTCCTTTGCCATTTCAGGCCCAGCTTTCTGCCAGCAGGACACCCCTCCCAGCATCCACAGCTGGGTGTGTGGCAAGGGGGGAGGGCTGGGAAGTTATTAGGACTATAAAAGTCATCAGAGGCATCCCTAGATGTTCAATCTCTTTCCAGCTAGAAAGAAATATGCCTCAGGCCTCCTAAATCAGCTTCCTTGTATCTCTAAAAAAAAAAAAAAAAAGCCCAAATAAGACAAGCCTGGAAAGTGGGCTTCACCCTGTCACTTAGGCAAATCATGTGTCTGCTCCAGATAGCTGGTTGCAGGCATGCTTCTTGTCTGCCTGGTGCACTGGGGTCCCCCAAACACCCGCAACAGGCCCTACGCACAGCGGACACTCCCTAAGTATCTGTTGATCAGCGCGTTTGTGAATTTTCTAAGCCACGGTTTCCTCCTCTGCCAAAGGCAGGAGGTCTGGCTCATGGTCCCTAAGAACGCTTCTAGACCAGAGATGATCTCCTCCCAACTCCTCAGACTATGCTCTGCATGTTCCAGCGTGGGCTCCAGGCAGAGTGGAGAGCAGCCATTCCCCAGGTGTCAGGGACGAGGGCAATGACAGCAGTGACAGAATGGTCCCCATGCTAGAACCGCATCCCAACTCCGCTCCTGCTCCCTGTACGTGGCCAAAACCAGCACGTCTCTAAGGACCGCGATGGCAGCTCTCCCTTCCCAGAGTTTCCTCCCTGGAGCCACCTTTTACTCTAATGATGTTAATTCCTGACCACATCCCTGTGGGTGGACCCCCCATCATTCTTGGAGGTGGCAGGTGCCCAAAGGTGAGCCCATGGTGACTTGTCCAAAACACTTCTTTCTGAACTTTGAAGATTTTTCTTTTCTCTTTGTTGTGGTCCTGGGGATTGAACCCAGGGGTGCTCTACCACTGAGTGGACATCATGAGTTTCTTTTATTCATTTATTCTTTTTAAATTTTTAGACAGGGGCTTGCTAAGTCCACCTACAGGGGCAGTGGTGTCACTGTGGGAACCCAGGGGTGGTCCCCACCCTGCCTCGCCCAACTTCTCAGAGTCCCCCTCCAAGGAGATGTGTCTGTGGATGTGCGATGTTCTGGCTTGTTAAAAAGTCACCCTCTGGGTGAGTTCAAAGCCGCCTGGAGCCACTTAACAAGGCCCTAGGCAATTCAGCAAGACCCTGTCTCTAAATAAAACACCAAAAAAAAAAAAAAAAAAAGGCTGCAGATATGGTGGTTAAGGCTCCCCTGGGTTCAGTCCCTGAAATAAAAAAAAAAAAAAAAAAAAAAAAAATTGCCCTCTCCAAGCCATTGCCAGACCCAGACCACAGGGTCTCCTGAGAAGTGGTACAGAACCATGGTCAGGGGCAGGGAATTGTATCCAATGAATGAAGGCTGAAAAGATGACATGACCTCTTCCCAGTGCTGGAATGGGCCGATGGTATGGACTGAATCGGAAACCAAGTCTTTCCACTCTCAGCCACGGCCTCACCCCCAGTATCCTGTTGTCTCTGGATGCCCTCCCTCTCACCTCTCATTTATCTACACTCCTGTTCTCCTGGGTCGGCTCCTCAAACAACAGGCAGCCCCAAACCCTGTCCCTCCTTCTGGCCAAAATCTACACCATCGCTTCCACTTCTTTTATTTTTCCTCCTGTTCTCTTTCGAATCTTTCCATTTCCAGTTGCAGAGTTCCAACCGGCCGTCCACACTGCAAAGACATTGTCATCTACGGCTGATATCCGTTCTCTACTACTCTTCCTTGGTTAATTCCAAGATGCCCCAAGCAGGAAAGAATATGAAAACGTGGCCCATGGGATTTCACCCCATGGGCTGACCGTAACCCATGCGTGGCTGAGCAAGGCAGAACCCGTTTCCAGGAAAGAGGGAAAGGCAGCAGTGTGGCCAAAGTTTCAGCCTCCAAAAATGCAATCCCAGCCAGGCCCGTGGCACACACCAGTCTTCCCAGCCACTTGGAGGCTGAGGCAGGAGGCCTGTAAATTCAAGGCCAACCTGGGCAACTTAATAAGACCCTGTCTTAAAATAAAAATAAAAAGGGGTGGGGATGTAGCTCAGTGGTAGAGTGGCCCTGGGTTTGATCCCTAGTACAAAAGCAAAACCAAAAAACAAATCCCTCCCCTCTGACCCCTCTGACTGCTATGCAACTGTGAGCCAAATGGTCAGCCTCACACGCTGAGGCCAAAATCAATCTCAAGACACTCCCTCCAAGTCACTGTGATTCAGGGAAATGCCGCCGATTCTACAATGGGTGGTCTTAGAATAATGGCAAGGGAGCCCCTCAGCACGACAGCACCCTCACGGCATGAGGAATTGAGTCCTCATTTAGGGACTCCCAACCTCAGATACTGGCAGGTGGCTGATAAGCCACCTAGGAGGTGAAGATAACTGATGAACAAAATGACCAGAAATGACTTAATCAACCATAAGTGCACTTGACGTGTGTTTCTGTATTTGTCTTGAACTCTGTTAAACATGATGAAGGCTGAGATCCTGAGCCAAAGCAGGGAATGTAAAGGGGACCTGTCTGGGTGTTCCTCTCTCTCTCCCTGTTTAAGGAATTCCCAGCTGTGGCCAGTGTGTGCGTGTGCACAGGGTGCAGTGGATGGAGGATTCTGTAGCCTCTGCTCACCTAGGTTGACTCCACTGTGCTGGGATAGATACTGGGCCTCCCCAATGTTGGTGACAATGGTGGCTGTCATGGGAGTAAAAGGGCCCAGTAGGGCCGTGAGCCTTCCACATGGGGTCAGGCTCTCAAATCGGCTCCCTTGAGCGAGCCAGCTGAGGGACCCCGAGGAATCGCTTCATATCTCTCTCTCTCTCTCTCTCTCTGACCAGAGTTTTTAAAAAAAGAATAGGAAGAGAAGGAGAAGGGGAAGGAGGAAGAGGAAAGGAGGAAGAGGAAAGGAGGAGGAAGAGGAAGCAGAACAACAACTCCAAAGGCCCCAGGAATCTACCTTGAGGTCCACGGGTGGAGCAGCCCGTGGGGCCTTACACAGAGGCTGAGCCGATTTTCAAAGTGGTTTAGTGGAACTAACCCAATATAATAACGAACTTCTGGTGTCTTCTGCTGGGGTCCCTTAGGTTCCATGCTTGACCTTGTCTGCCAGCCACCGGTCAATTCTAAGGTCAGCCTTTCCCAACCACCAAAGAGAAATCTGTTTTCCCCTCCCTTCTGCCCTGTTTCTTTCTGACAGTGCTGGAGCTGGCCCAAGGCCGCATGTCCAGGTGGCTGCGGGCGAAAGCACAGCCACACACAGACCTAGCTTGAAGCTACAGGGAGAAGTCCCCTAGATTCACAAGACAGCCAAGAAAGGTGACGACAATGGACCAGAGGACGTCGGCAGGCCACCATCCTCCTTCATCACTGGTACCTACCAAAGGCAACTCATCTTAACCCCAACCAGACAGGATTCATGGAGCCCCACTTAATAAATGGAGAAACCCAAGTACAAAAGGAGTACGGAACTTGACCAAGACTATCCCAGATGAGACTGGGATTTGAACTCAGGTCCTCTGGCTCCAGTGCCCATGTTCTTAACCGTTGTGCTATCCTGCCTCAAGGACAGCCTATGGTAAACAAATCCACTAGGCCTGACCACAGCATGGTGAGGTTCACTGGTTTTGTTTTGCTAGTACAGGGGACTAAACCCAGGGGTGCTCTACTACTAAGCTGCATCCCCAGCTCCCCTTTTTTTAATATTTATTCTTTAGTTGTAGTTGGACCCAATACCTTTATTTTATTTAATTTTATGTGGTGCTGAGGACGGAACCCAGGACCTTGCACGTGCTAGGCGAGCGCTCTACCGCTGAGCCACAACCGCAGCCCATCTCCAGCCCTTTTTAATTTTTCATTTTGAGACAGGGTCTCACTAAGTTGCCCTGACCTTGAACTTAAGATCCTCTTGCCTCACAGCGTCCCCAGTGGCTGGGATTACAGGTGTCCAGCTGCAAGGTTTTTAAGGAGCCAGAACATTCCACATCCACACATTCCTTTGAGTGAGCCCCTTAGGTGTTGGGGAAGGCAGGGCGAGGCCTGCTCATGGATTCCCACAGTGCTACCGCTACCCAGAGCATTTCTGAGACTTGTTTTGAGGAGTTGCCATCAGGGACTTCTGAATATTCCAGATGGTGGCAGCTCCTCCACCTCTAAATCTAAGTCTTTTACATCCAGCCTCAACCTTTGGGTGTCAAAATCTGATGAAGAGGCTCAGGGATCAAGCTTGGGTGATGTTGGTTTTGGATAAAAATGAACTGGGCTGTAAAAATAACAAGAATGGTTTTCCCCCAGGGACTGGTAAAGTGGGTTTCCCGGCCAGTGGAAGAAGCGTTCCGCCTCCCTAGGTAGCTACTAACACGGACAAGACGCTCATCTGGATCCGTCCACTTGGGTCCGTTTGGTGAAAAACAAAAAAGTCGGCTCCATCCTTTCACAGTCACACCTCTGAAGCCAACGAGTCATGAACTTGGACTTGTTTTTCCAACGGCGGAGATGAATTTCCACTAATTTGCACACTCGCTCACCCGCTCCACCAGCTCTGCCTCGTAAGGAATGACACACATTTTCGAGAAGGCTGGCCAGGTGAGGAGTTCAGCCCAAGGCCAAGTGCAGAGAGACTCTTGGTGACCCTTGATGAGGATGAGTCACCGCACCGAGCTCCAACCAGAGCCAGCGAGTTGGCCGTGTCCCATCCCTAATCCTTCAGAAAAATGCAGTCGCTGAACTTCTTGCGGAAGCTGTCCCCCCATCAATGTCAAGTTTCTTCCTGCACTGGTTTGATTTCCATGTGGTAAGCAACGGGCCCCTTCTCTTGGATGTTCCCTTTGTTGTCTAAGTGAATCCCCCTAAGTGTTCATTCCCAGATCCACTCATTCCCGGGCCTCCTGCTGGACACTGTCTACAAAGACATGGAGGTGGTGTGGAACACCAGTAACAAGAAATCCCATGTCTTCCATGCAGGGCAGGGGGTGCACACCTGAAATCCCAACAACTTGGGAGTCTGAAACAGGAGGACCACAAGTTTGAGGCCAGCCTCAGCAACTTTGCAAGACCCCAGCACAAAGTAAAAAAGGGGTGGGGATGTAGCTCAGTGGTAAAGTGCTCCTGGGTTCAATCCCAGGTACAAATAAATAAATAAAAACAATCATGCGTCTTCCAGTTTCTATTTCCGAGTGTCTTTCCTCTGTCCTGATTCCCTTTCAAACCCATCGGAAAACGGTGGGAAACAGCCCAGGAAAGAATCCAAACAGGGGGTACCGAATTCGCTGCCCCAAGGAGAATTAACAGAATCCTCCCAGCCATCCATGCCAACAACAAAGCCACTTTTAGAGCCAACACTTTCCAAGCCCGGTACTGCCCAAACCAGACCACGGTTCGACATGTTCCCGGAAGGCACAACCCAGATCCACAGGTGCAACTCTCAGCCTCTCTCCGCGAAATGGCCTGGCGAGAGGGGATGCTCACCCCCAGAGAGAAGGAAGCGGGGCTGAGAGTCCTCGCATCGGGTTTAGGATGCAGGGATTCCTGCACGGGGTGGGAGAGGGCACACACTGGGTGATCTGTAGGATCCTCTCAACCCCTAAAATTTAATGAGTCTGGGAAAATCTGATGCAAGGGAAGACACACGCCCACGACCTACAGCTGAAGTTAGTCCCGCGCTTGTGAGCGCCAAGATTTCCACACCAGCCTAGTCTGGTAAGAAAGCTGCCCCCAAACGTGTGCCCAGATCCCATGAACTCTCGGGGTGGGAGGCGACGGAGAACTCTCTTTCCTCCCCTCCAGGGACTTGCTTGGAGTTGACTTTCTTCTCCAATGATGCATTTTCAGGTTTGTCTGATTCCCACCTCCCACTCCCCCAGGTCCCTGCACGCAGGAGACAGGTGTCTGGGACCCAGATGGGAGATGAGCGTCCTCGGAGCCACTGTTGGCAAAACCCGGCCCCCATGCCTAGCTGCCTCGGCCTCGCGGGTCCTCCATGGTACAGAGCAGCTGCCAGCCTGCTTTCAATATCCGCTCGTCCCTGGCTGGCCGACCAGCCAGACGCACCACACACACACACACACACACACACACACACACACACACACACACACACAGCCCCAGCCCCTTTTCTCTTTGAAGAAGAAAAGTGATTTAATTTCATGAGACTTTGGGGTAATCATGTTATGATCTTCAACATTAACCAGAACCAACTCCCTGCTACAGGAGGGTGGGGAAGGGAAGGGGAAGGAAAAAGTAAACAGTCCCGTTCGGGATGGCCAGAAAAGAGAGGAAAAAGAAAATCACAACAGCTGCTTCGCCGGTTCCCTTGATGAAGACCGGCCTCTGCCAGAGACTGGGCGTCTGTGCCAAGGTTGCTGGAAACAAGGAAGTTGGGCTTGGCAGGGCCTCCGTTCCTACAGGTTAATCAGCTCCGTTCTGGAGGGAGGGGGGAGATATTGGTTTTCATCCTTTACCTACCTTCTCTCCTAGTCTCATCCCGCCCCCAACTCCCACTCACTTCCCATGGCACGGCCTGGACCTGAGGCTACCTGCTGTCCTCAGCCACAGCTCCTCGGCCTCCCTGCCTCCTCTCCAAGGAAGCAGAGCTACTTTAAAGACCAGGTCAAGTGACCTCTTTTGATTTTCCTGAAGAGCTTTGCCTCCACATCCGGGGGCCCACTTCTCAAAGTCTTCAGACCACAAAATGAGGCTGGGAGTGGAGGCCAGGTTGAAAGAAGGCAAGAATAAGTCAAGGGGTAGATGGCATGGAGTGGAGTGGGGGTGCTTAAAAAAAAAAAAGAAGAAGAAGAAAAGAGGGTTGGGGTTGTGGCTCCAGGGCAGAGCGCTTGCCTAGCATGGGTGAGGCCCTGGGTTCGAGTCTCGGCACCGCCTATCAATAAATAAAATAAAGGTCCATGGACAACTAAAAAAAATATATTTAAAAAAAGAAAGAAAGAGAAGAGAATAATTTGGGACCACAAACCCAGAATAGTGCATCTAAGGGTTAGCTGCAGCCAGAGAGGAATTCTCACGAACAATGGTCCTTCTTGGCAGACAGTCCAAGGGTGTGGTGTGCGATTGAAAAAACAGCAAATAACCCAGGCTCCAGGGCCACCAGGGAGGGGGCTGGTATGAAGCTGGAAAGCCACAGTGAGGGACTTCGTGGGGACTCCCAGGAAATGAAGGGTGGCACCAGGAAGGTGATCCCCTTGGGGCTCCAACCCAGAAGCATCTTGTCAGGGGACAGTGGTAGCAAGGACAGAGCTCTGTTTCTAGCTCCCTTCCCCTCCCATCTCTCAGGCCTGCCTGTCGGCTCAGACCTCCTGAGGGCCTAGGCGGCCTCTCTTGCACCCCTCTGCTGGAATGCTGATGCCCAACTTGCGCTGGGATGGGTAACACCAAGGCTAGGTGCCACTGTGCCACATAATACCACATCCCACCCCTCTCCCCACCCCCATTTCCCAGCTCAGATACGGGATCCATTCCGATTTCAAGCTGAGACTCCAGAGTTATCTTAGGAATTCTGGAAGAAAACCCCCTGGATATGAGTTTGGAATCATATGTTTACAGACTTAGTCCCTCTCTAGGGTGTAGAGAAAGCAATACAAATGTCACAGGCCACTGCATGACATTACTTCCCGCTCATCCTGAGCCAAGGGTACTGGCTGAAGGGCTGGTGGGTCGGTCTCCCACTGCTGAGCAGGCAGGTAAGTACATTCGGTCCCTGGGACTGTATAGTGTGCACCGGGGTCGGGTCTGAGCCAAATCCTTTGGCCTCTATGAGGCATGACGGCCAGGGACTTTAGAAACTATAATTCGTTTTAATATAATGTTTTTCTTTGCAAACACGTTTTTCTGGGTGGTTTCCCCGCCCCCACCTTTAAACTTCATATTTAAAAATTTAATTTAAGATAAAGGTCAAACAGTGTTGAACGGAGGGATTACAGAGTCTAATTACTGAGAATGTGAAGAAATATCATTATATTAGAAAAGTGATCAAAACAGGCTTAGAGGAAGCCTTGGACCGTGTCAGGAGCTTAATATGGCAGTTCCAGAGGTTGCCTCTGGATGCTTGGCGAAATACTAAAGAAATTCACTCTGGTCCAGGGGATCAGTGTTCAGTCCACCCGTGTCACATTGAAAATAGATCTGGGTCCCCAGAGAGAACAGGCTCCCTCACACCAGCTGACGGAGGTAAAAGGTAACTGGGCTCTTCAGGGCTCCGGCTTTTGTGGTTTGTGGCTATTCTCTCAATACGGAAAATTCCAAGAGGCTGGGGGAAGTGAGGTCTGTGGGTGTGGGGACAACCTGGGCCCCAGAAAGGTTCCGTTGGGAAGCAAATAGGATGGGTGGTTTCCTAGGACAGGAACAGTTTGAAGCAGAGTACCTACCCCAGGAGTCTTGGGAAGATCCAATAGGGGGTCCAGCCCCCACAGAATGAGGGCTTTACAACATAAAGCAGATGTTTCTTAAGGGTAAAGCTCCAGGGCCTGAGGATGTGGCTCAGTGGTGAAGCGCTTGCTGGACAGACAGGAGGCCTTGGGTTCAATCCCCAGCACCACAAGCTTCCAAGATCAGTGAAGCACAAGTACCAAGCACCTCAGATCAGTGATAACAGCACAGGTTAGAAATTGGGAGATGGGGGATTCCAATTCTATCTTTCCATCACCCCTCGCTTTTCCAAAATTTCAGGAGGCTGGATTCAAGACGCCATGATTGCCCTGTGTCTACTCCCTGTGTCTCTGTGACCTCTCCAAATACTGAAGTGAGTTTAGACCAAAAAAAAAGTAAAACAATTCCTGTTCTGGAGAGGGGACAAGCACAGAGGAGATTTTCCAAGTTGTCCTTACTGGCAGCTAAAGTGAATCCACCCCGAAGGCTCATAGCTACTATTTACCGTGAACCAAATGCTGGTCCAAGCGTTTGAACTCGTTCAACAGCCGTCTTACAAAGGGGCAGAATAGGATGGTGATGATGATGATAATAA
The DNA here is from genome assembly GCF_052094955.1 of Ictidomys tridecemlineatus. Lineage (NCBI taxonomy): Eukaryota > Metazoa > Chordata > Mammalia > Rodentia > Sciuridae > Ictidomys > Ictidomys tridecemlineatus. Next base: position 53,226,745 of record NC_135479.1, on the reverse strand, counting down.
CCCTCCGCAGACGGACGGAGAAACTGAGCCATAGAGTGGCAGAGACCCGGGGCCCAGAGTCACAAGGTCAAGACGTGGTAGGTCTGGGGTTTGAACCCAGATACTGTGGCACAAAGCCAGCCACTGAACCCAGTAGACTTCAGAGCCACCTAAGAAGGGCTCACAGGACACCCAGTGTGCTCCAGCCATTGAAGCCCTTGGCCATGTGCCAGGGGAAGTTTCTAGACCAGCTCCCCCTTTTCTCCCAAAAAGGCTGCGGACCCTATCTGAGTTAACCACCAAGTTCTTCGCAGGAGGATGATCCACAGAGGGTGAGTTTGGGCCTGTGGCATGACACAGGGTCTTGCTATGTCCACAGGGGTGATAAATCAGGGGACAAATCAGGGCCACCCATAGGAGATGACAACTGCAAACATTTTGTTCACGTGGGGCCCACCTCACTAGTCTTCTGGGGGAGCAAACGGAACCCTCTTGCAACACTTCTTGGATTCTTCACATTCTTACATCAGGCTGCTCCTGCCTTTTTTGGCCCTTTGGTACCCCAAATCCTAGTTAGGGGTAAGAAGCTGGGTCCCTGAGTTGCAGAGATGAAGAACATGAGAAGTTTGAAGGGAGGGTGTTGCTCAGAAGACTCTAACTCCTCTTGAAAAGGAAATGACCTCACTGTCTCCATTATTTTGTTTTTAACACAGTGAAAGTGATTAATCCATAGTCAAACCAAAATAGCTTATACGCAGAGGCTACTGAGGGTTTTCTAATTATGAAATAGGAAAGGGGGGGAAAAAAAAAGTGTTCGTTCTTCTGCTTTGGAATAACAAAAAGCCAATAAAGTGGAAATTAAACTGATCATTAAAGAAGACCAAAAAGAAATGTCCCAAAAACTTAATTTCCACTCACTTTTTTTTTTTTTAATTCCCATAACTATAAACTAGTTGAAGAGACCTTTCAAATGTTTTAGTAGGAAAATTCCTGGGAGGGGAAGTGAGATTTTGGTGTCTAAGAGGTTCCAATTTAACAGTTGAGAAAAATGTTTTCGCAGTCCCCCCAACCCCCCCCACCCCCACCCCCGGCCCCAGGGGATTGTGAAACTCATCCACTCAGTGCTCCCAGGGCAGAGCAGTCACACTTGCTAGAAGAAACCAGGCTGAGAAGCCAGAGGCAAGCTTATTCCTGTAGCCATGGAGGCCTGGTTGCACATCCAGAGTCCAAGACACAGCCAGGGAGAGGGCGAGGGGTCAGTCTACACCACTGCCATGTGGTTTGGAAACCAGCCACTCCCCTCCCCTGTCTTAGATGCCCCTCTGGAAATCTGAGGGTGACATGCTGTTCTCTCCCCAGGGTCTAAAACGAGACAAGGCCTATAAACACAGAACACAACCTGATCTCGACTCACACCCCAGAGCTACTGCCCCAACCTCGTCAATCCCTTTGGAGCCCGGCCATCTATTCATTCATCCAGTCAATAAACATTTATGAAGTGTCTCTGAAGAGTCAGACATCCCGGGAGGCACTGAGGCACGGTGCTGGGAGACAGGACCTCGACTCTGGGAGGCAGGAGCAGATGTATACACTCAACACCAGGCGACATGCAATGACGTGGCACCTGTTCCCAAACCTAGACCCCCTACCCCAGCTCACCTGCTGAGGGGCTGGAAAGACAGATAGAGGTACGCTGGGCACTGTGGCACCTGCCTGTAACCCCAGCCACTCAGGAGGCTGAGGCAGGAAGACCACAAGTTCGAGACCCATCTCAGCAACTCAGTGAGGTCCTGTCCCAAAATAAAAAAATAAATAAATAAAAAGGGATGGGCATGTAGCTCAGTGGTCAAGTACCCCTGGATTCAAATCCCTAGTACCAAAGAAAACGGGGCAGCGGGGGAGATGGAGGTGCCTGGAAAAACTTCAGATCCAAGACCAGAGGTATTTATGCAGCACAGACATAAAGGGACATGGGAGGCTGCTGACGTGGATAGGAGGATGGGTGGTTGGGGGCAGACCAAGGGCCTAGAACTTCAGGATAAGGAGCCTGGTGTAAGAGACAGGGATGGAGAGTCGGGGTAATGAAGGCAGGCAGCTATACCAGATGCATAAGGAGTGTGTGAATGAACACATCCAGAGTATATTTAAATACGGGGGACCTTATTCACTGGCAAAGGTATTTAGCATCATGAAAGCCATTATGCTATGGTAAGAGGAGGACCAAAGAAGCAAAATCCCAAAACCATTCAGTATCTTCCAGAACACACCTGCCTTCTGCACACTCAGCTTCCAAGTCTACCAAATCAAAGTCACCAAACCTCAGAGTCATTATCACGTCCACGTCCCTACAGACAGCGCCACTTCCACACTGCTTACATGATCCACAAGTTCCTTTCTGCCGTTCTGCACATCTGCTACTGGAATCCCTGTCCGACCCACAAAGAAGGCAACCCATTCAAGGAGGGTGTGGCTCAGCAGGAGAGCACTTGCCTGGCCTGTGGGAGGCCCTGGGTTTAAAAGGAAAAAAGAAAGGAAGGAAGGAAAGAAAGCAGAAACCAATGCAAGCCTATGAGGTCTTCATACTAGTCGTGATTTTCCTCATTAGATAATAATATACTATTGCATTTTACCTGTTTTAATGTCTTGTTAATAATCCACTTTGGAGTGCCCATTTTTCTGCATTCCCCTACAGTGAATATATTATTTATATGTTTTACACCTTTCTCCACACGCATGAGTACATATAATCTCAGCTGCCCGTGGATATTCTAGCAGAAAAGCTAGGATTGGCAAAATGAGGCACTTGTGCATTTTATGGTCAACTCAGTTCATTTATAATTTTGGTTAAAAATCATAAATTGAAATTATAAATAATAAGAATTTGTATAAATAAGGCTTTTCTGTTTTTTTTTTTTCTTGGAACTGGTCAGTAAACAGTAAAGGAATTAAATTTCCACCTTTTCCCCCTTACACTTGAGCATATCCACAAATTGACAGGTCAAAGAGCCCAGTCCAGGTGTTTCCCCCAACCTAGGCAGAGTGTGACTGCACTCCCTCCCTGAACCCACAGCTGGTCCAGGTTCCTAGCTGCAGCAATCGCAAAAGTAGCCTCGGTGCCTGCCCTCGAGGTGCTTACAGTCCAGCAGCTTGAGACAATGAGTGAATGAACAGATCAGGTAAACAAGGTAATTTCCAGTTGTGAAATCAAAAGAGAACAGCAACAGGGGTATGTGGGGGCAGGGAAGTCTCAAATGTCCCAGTAAGGCACTTGAGCCAAAACCTGAGGAACAAAGAAGAACCAGACAAAGGGAAACAGAAGAAAGGCAGGTTGGCGCTCAGCCGGTGCAGAACAGGAGAACCAAGTGGACAGCAATAGTGGCAGTTTGAAAGATGACATCAAACAGACTGAGCAGGAGATGGTACTGATCAGACTCAGGGATGAGCTGACTCGGCGGAGGGGAATGAAAAGAAGAGGTTCAAGATGACTCTCCTAGGAATTTGGGCTGAGCACCCATTAGAGGTACCCACTGGACAACGAAGTGGAGGAGAGAAAGGGGGAAGGGCAGGGGCTGAAGTTCACGTAGAGACCAGGACCAGACAGGTAAAACTGAGAGGCTCTGCAAGCCTTTATAGAGAGCCAAGAGGGGTGGAAGGGCTGGCTACAGAAAGAATTATAGAACGAACATCCCAGAGATCCCAGAGACCCTGGGTAAGCTCCAACAAGAGGAAGATCCATGAAAGAAAGGCTGGAAAGGACTCGGGTGGGTGGGTGGATGGGTGGATTGGCATATACACACGTATACGCACCCAAGGGCTTATATGCAAACAGCCCTAGCCAACCACTATAACCAGCAAAGGAAACAGCACTTTTCCTCCACACACTCACGATCGCCCCCACTGACTGTTCAGTTTCCATATGCCCCCCCACAAGACATCACGATCCTGGGAAAGCCCAGTCTTCCAGTCAGCTACAACTGCCCACTAAACTTCACAATCCGATTCAAATGAAGGACCTAAAGAATTAGGAGGCTCTGTATTTCTTAATGATGGGGGCGGGGGCGGGGGCGGGGGGGGGGCGAATCATACTGAAAAATCCATTCGAAAAAAGCGATCAAGATGAATTTTCTTCATTCCCATAAGCAGCTGGCTGTGACCAAGGCTCCTCCCCAGAGGTGTGCATCAGCCCATGGCTACAAGAGAGTCTTTCTTCTGACACATCATCAGCACTAACTAACCTTTTCTAGCTGGGCGTGAGATTAAATCTGCCTCTGCACTTAGACCATGGAGAACTACCATTTGTGCTTACTGTGGCAAAAAAATAACAAAGCTTGAAAATACAATAAAGATAATACAGGAGACAATAAAAGATGGATGAAAAAGGAGTCTTTCTCTCAAAAAAAAAAAAAAAAGCAGGGGGGAGGTTATTGATAGTCTCCTCTCTAAGGCAGAATTTCTCAGTGGAAAATGGGAAAAATAGTTCAAGATGTGCTTTCAGATTTTAGATAAGTCTATAACAAATTCTAAAAACGTTTGCCATAACCTGGCATTTTTTTTAAAACATAAGGATGAATGCTGTTAGATCTCTACGATGAACTGACGTCGTCACACCTACAGATACACTGGATGACAGATCGCCCCCATCACAGGATACGTGAAATGTAATCCCTGAACATAATTTTATGTGCTATTTTTTTTTTCTGAGCTTTCCCTTGAAAAGCCGGGTGACTTCTTGGGTAGCAGCAATTTACCTTTCACACTTGGTAATAATCAAGGTGCCTGATTGCCCTGAATAACATTCTAGGCTGTCAGAATATTTCAAGGCTGCGAATTAGCATTTCAAAACCTTTTGAAACCAGGGTAGGAGGGCTTTTTCCCTTAGCTGAGGGTTCGCAGGGCTGGCTGTGAAGAAGCACACCTGCAAGAAGCTGTATTTCTGGATCTGAATATTGGAAAGGGGTCTCAAAAAAAAAAAAAAAACCACATCAAGAAGGTTGAGAAACATTTCGGTTCCATAATCAAACCGCCTGAAATTTCCGGGAAGGGTCTGAGTTCAGACCTTCTGTTCCCTGTCCCTATAATTCATTAAAGCATCCCGGAAATCCCAACTCTCAGGCAACAGAAACAACATTTTTCTACATTGCTTATCCAGCCCAAGCAAGAGCATAAAAATCTTTGTTAGGCCACGGCCTCTACTTTGGAGTCGGGACAACTTCATTCCAAGAAAGTGTGGGGTCACTGAAATACAACAATGACCTTCAAGATTTGAGGGTAGCAGTCTGAGCATGTGGGAATAAAAATCTACTGAGATACAAGACTGATTGAAGAATAAAACGGCCAGATTTGATGGGTCAGAGCCCTATCCCATGCCACCCTGGGCACCATTACATCAGACTTGCCCCCTACTAAAAAGTAGAGCCCCCATTGCCCAGCAGTGGTTCTCCAAGTGTGGTCCCCAGCAGCATAATCACCACCTGGGACTTTGTTAGACAGGCAAAGTCTGGGGCCCCACCAGGGTCTGTGAATCTCCAGAGAAGGGACCAGCAATCTGTGCCTCTCTGATGCATACCAAAATGTGAAAACCACTTGCACAGACATATCCCTCATCCTCCAGCCTGCTGGCCAATTTACCCACACCACTTCTGCTCCATGGCTCACTATAAGCCCAAGTTCTCTGACTGGATGGCTCCTTCAAAAGTCAGTTTTATCCTTCCCCTTTGGGCCACCATGGCTCATTCCACTCACATGCCTAGAATCGGATATCTGCCTCACCCCTTTCTTCTACTGTCACTCATCCCCCCCCCTTTTTTTTTTTTTTGGAGAGGTACCTGAGACTAAGACCTCTTTTACTTCTTCCACCTAGCTTCTTCTACTTCCTTGGGAACTGAGTGTCTACCATATGCTTAAGTATTTTATGCAGGCCCTGATCCTCAGAAATATCCAGTTAGATCGATTTTTTTTGGTCCCATTTTATGGATAATCCACAATGTTAACCCTTAGGACTTGGCTGGCAGGGTATGTGGTACCACATCTGCAATCCCAGCTACTCAGGAAGATTGCAAATTCAAGGCCAGTCTGGGCCACTTGGAGAAACCCTGTCTCAAAATAAAATAAATAAAAAGCTGGGAGTGTAGCTCAGTGGTGGAACACACAAGGTTCAATCAGCAGTACAAAAAAAAAAATAACTTGGCTATTTGGGGTCACCTAGGGCCCTAACAGATCCCCACATACTTCTGTATTCTGCATGCAATATAATACAATAATTGATGCTCATACAGATGACCTGAGTCATTAAGAAAAAGCTGGATTATGCCTGGGCTGCTCTGTTGGGGTGTGGCTCATTGGTAGAGGGCTTGCCTACCTTGTGAAGCCCCGAGTTCCATCCCCAGCACTGCACAAAACAAATCCCACTTCAAGGAACCCAGGTGTCATTTTCTGCCCTGATGTGGAACCTCTCCAACTGATCATGAGGCTGATCAATGAGGCTTCACTGTGGGTCAACAATACCACCTCCCTGCCTCATAGTTTAGTGGAGATGTTTTATAAACAATGCCTGGCAGACGAATTATAAAAACGAGGAAGAAACAGCCGTCAAAGCAGGTTATGGAATGGAAAATACCCGAGAGACCCATGAAAACAGGGACCTGAAGGTGCATTCACCAGAGAGAGAGAAGGAGGTGCAAGGGCCACACAGGGCCCCAGGAAGGCAGATCCCCAGGGAGAACAGAATGTAAATGAACAGCAAGAGCCCAAGTGATCATTAGGAAACAGACTCAGGGGTCACAGAATCTGTGTGCAATCAGTCACATGGAAAACTGAGAACTAAGTGATGAAATTATTTCAGCTAACGCACTCCCACCGCCTATTGTTTATACAGTAAATTCAGCGAGGTCAAGAATTAGGTTGTATAACTTGGTCCCAGGGAGGCTTAGGGGTCCTTCAGCCATGTTGGGGGGAGGGGGGAGGATAGGGGGAAGGAAGGGCCGGAGGGGGAAAAAGAGTTGGAGGAGGAGGAAAAAGATGATATACTCCAGTTGTCCTCCTTCGACAACACTGTCTGTAGCCAGAGCAGTTCACACTCAACTTTTACCTGATTTCCTCACTTGAGTTGGCAGAAAGAATCCTGGCTGAATAGCATCGGAAAAACAGGTGGAGCAAGATGACACCCAGTGTAACATCACAGAGGGGTCTCTGCTTAATTGATGAGAGAATGGGGTTCCCAGCAAGCACAGAAGGCAAGCTCTTAACTCTCTGGTCTCTTGGTCCTTGTACCAGACCAGCCCCTGAACCGATCATTTTCCTGTCAAAGCCACTCACTCCCTCTGCTGCCAGCCCAAACCAAAGCAACCCTCTCCCTCGTCTCCAGCAATAGCGGGTCAATCCTCTGTCCACCCTCTATACGACTCACCTGCCCGGGGCACACCTGTCTGGTGCCACCCGTGGCCCAAAGGGTCAAAGTTGTCCTCACGGGTCTTGAAGAAAGTCTCAGGGCACTCTGATTCCGCTCTCACCCCATGAATAACCCTATAATAGTCCACTTTGTTTACTAGAATAAAACACCTGAGACAAGCTAACTTTAAAAAGAAAAGAGATTTATTTAGCTTACCATTATAGAAGTTCAAAGTCCAGACTCAGTTGGCCTCATTGTTTTGGCCTCTGGTAAAGGCCTGGCATGATGACATTACAAATGGCAGGGACACATGCAGGAGAAATCACACCTCAAAACAGGAAGCCAGAGAGAGGTTGGGGGTCTCCCAGTTCCTTCCAAGGACATGCCCTAAAAATGACCTAAGGATTTCCTGTGAGGCCCCGCCTCTTAAAGGCCCACTTCCCAACTCTGCCACCCTGAAGACCAACCTCCCTATACATGAACTTTGTTGGGGGGACACACTGAAACCATATCTAAACCACAGCAACTCCTCTGAACTCCAGCAAGGACAGGGGCTTCCATGTCTCCCCATATACCAGTGACCTGATCATTTCATTTCTCCCTGGTCCCTTCACTGAAACTAGTGAAACCCAAAGGAAGATGGTGTACCCAAGTCACATTCTGAGGCTCCATCAAGTACACCTAAGCCACTCCCCATCAGCCTGCAGGAGGTGTTTTGCAGACCAGGGGGATGTTTGCTACAAACAATTGCTGGGTTGTGAACATTTCCTAAGGAAAGGAAGAGAGTTGCTTGTGACCTCTGACCTTTCACGACCCTCCCTTTCACTTTCAGCAAGGGCTCTTTCCGTGGGTGCTTAATAACTGCTCTAAACGAGTTTCTGCTGCAGGCTCTGGGCCTCTTGACTTTGGCCACATCTCACAGGGTGGGAATCCCTATTTCTTGACTCTGAACAGAGCAAACTGGATCAGATGCTCAAACACTGCATGCCGGGACCACAGGTATGCTCCTGATGAGCTGGGCTCCTGGGCCCATTCATTCTGAGCAGTGCCCCACACCCCAGAGTGCCCCTCCTCAGCCCCAAATGCCCTGGGCCATCATCAGCACCCACACACTCCACCCCAGGCTGGCAAAACCAGTGTTTGGCTCAGAGCCATTTGCATGGAAGCAGACCTGCAGGGGATCTCAAAATCAGGTCATCCAGCCCAGGGCACTTCTCTGCGGCTCCTTTGCCCCATTATCCACCAGCAACCAGACAGTCCGCCGCCCTCCCTGGAACCTTCCTTCCAAGGGCTTCCCAGAGGTCTCAGAATCACCTCTCAACTCCTCACGGCGTCCACAAGATGGCGGCCCTCCTGCCTTCCTCTCCTCTCCCTCCTCCCCCACCCCACTGGCCTTTGTTCCTCATACAGGGCAAGCTCCTTCCTGCCTTAGACTTCCACACTTTTCCTCCTGCCCTGGACTGGTCTTATCTCCAAATCTCTGCAGGACGGGGCTCTTTCTTTCTCAGGTCTCAGCTCCACATGCTATTGTCAGAAAGGCCACCTCGGGTGGGTGCTTTGTCTAAGGCCCCCCCCCTCCACTCACTCCCTGATATTAGCGCCCATTGTTGCGTCTTTAACGTCTGTCCCCTCCACCACCGATCATCAGCGTCAGGAGAATGGAGACCCCGCCTGTCCATTGTGGTGTCTGCCACCCTGAGAACTCTGCCTGTGAACAGTGGTGCTCGGTCACAGTCGTTTGAGTCCGTGAATGAATGAGTGAATGAATGAATCGGTGCATGAATCAAGGCAGCAAAACCGATCAGATGGGTCCCACCCAGTGGTCCTCAGATCAACTGGGTGCCCTGGGCCCAGAGGAGCTGAGACCCAGCAGATTCCAGTCCAGCCTCTCCTGAGGCGCCCTGGTAGCCACTAAACCAAGCAAGATGCTGCCAAGCCGGCATGTGCACTCAATTCCTCTTTTTCATAACACAGATAAAACTTTTACACTGTCCATTTAAACCACCATTGTTTGGCCCTCCTCTAAGGAAACTTCAAAACTAAAATTCCTTTCTCCCCTCATTTCGCCCGCTTTGTTGAGACAGAAATGCTCCATTTAGCATTCCTAAAGAGCCATTAGCATCCCAAAGCTCTTGTTGTGCTTGCTCGGCTGGAGGCTTGTGTTCCTGATGGACGGCGGCTCGGGCAGAGATGCACTAGCTGAAACGCAGCCCCTGGTGCCCCTGCCACTTGGCATCATCTCCCTCCTCGCTCGCCAAACCCCGAGCTGCCCCCTGATTTCGGATATTTAGCGTGTATTCTCTTTCTCTGACTCTTGTTCTGCAAAATCTCTCTTCTCTTTCTGCCTCCCACGGCACCTTCTAATAAATGCGGTGGGGTGGGGGGTGTCTTTTTCATTCCAATGAAAGACCCCCCTTAACAAGGCAAGATGAACATCCCCCCCCCCATGATAGGGGGTTAAAGCCTTTCCTCCTGCCCCTCTTTCTTTCTCTCTCTCATTCCTCAAAGAGGAAGCCAAAACCATTTCCCCCAACCAGACATGTTGGACACACCTGGGCAGGTGGAAGGCTACAGTGAGGGATCTTGTGTCACCATGCTCTGAACAGGTACAGGCACCAGTGATTCCTCCAGCAGGTAACACTTCAGCTAGTCAGGGATTCACCCTGCGCGACCGACCGATTCAACGTTCTAGGTAACTGCCTTGCTGCTGAAATTAGACTACAAATCAGACAAAAAAAAAAAAATTCTAGAAATGCCAACCCAGCTAGCTTCTTTCACTGTCTGCTCTTTAGCCTGAATTCTCCGTTTTTATGGCAGCCTCACATTCTCCACCTAGGGCGTGAAAGATCAAAAATCAGGCACCCAATGGGGAATCCAGCCAAGCAAACATGAGACCACCCAGACTCTGGGAGAGCCACCTCAGAGCTCCAGTAGAGCTTGCCCCTGAGTGAGGAGCACCCACTGCCTGGGACTGTGAGGCCTTGGTGGCAAGATGCCTCACCTTTGTGAGCCCTCTGTTAAGAGAGACAAGACACTCCCCCTTTTCACCCGTGAATCCACCAGCGCCATGAACCATTTGCTGGCTCTTTGTACAACTGATCATTTCATCTGAGTTAACAGATCTCTTTCATTTCTGGCGAGTGCTCTCTAGATAGGCTACCTAGGAGCAAGACCTTGAAGGTCTCTCTCTTTTTTTTTTTAATATATACTTTGCAGTAATGTATTTTTTATCCACTGTGTATTAAACACCTGCAATGCACCAGGATATCCTCCTCTTTCCTGAAGACACAAACACAACAGCCAGGCTCTGTTCCTGGGGGGATTCGAGTTTGCTGGGGGTGGGACAGGTACTCAGGAAAGAAAGCTTTTCAGATGTTCTACAGCTAATGCCCACAGAGAACCTGGGTTACACAGGACTTTTGCTGCTAGACTTACTTGTGTCTTGGAGAAGCAAGAACACGAGGTGACTTTCATAACCAGTTAATGGGTAATAAAGTGACCATTAATCCAGGCTTTTACAAACAGCACTCCCAAATATCCTCACACTGCAGCAGCAGGAAGGACCATTTCATTCCAATATCTACCATGTTTTGGAAGAAATCGGGCTGGTGTGGGAGGAGAGCTTAAGACAATGGTCAACAAGCTTTTTCTGTAACAGGCCAGATAATAAGTACTTTTAGGCTCTGCAGGCCACACGGTCTCTGTTACAACTACTCCACTGTGCTCTGGCCCAGAACCCAACCATAAGACAAAACATCAGCAAATGGGTGTGGCTGTGGTCCAATAAGAACAAATTTATTTTTAAAAAAATGGGCAACAGACAGAATATGGCCCCAGGGCCTATGGTTTCATCCTCACTCAGTCCAGCATTGAGGAATCATCAATTTCTGGTTCTTCACTAATTTAAGGAGTTAAATTGATAATCTACTTAGCTGGGTAATGATAGCAAACTCAGTTAAGTCATATATTTCCTGAAACCAATGCTCATCCAAAAGTACCCACCGAGGGCCTTCTCTGTGCCAGAAACACGAGGGGTACACAGCTGTGATAAGGAATGCAGTCCCTCTGTCCAGGGCTCATGCGTCAGTCATGGCCGAGGCAGGATTTTGTCTTGACACATACAGGGTATCCGACTCCATATCATGGAGTCCTGTCAGTGAGCCACACAGAGCTCTGTCTCTGCCTGAAGCATTATACTGTAGGGTAAGAGCACACTGGTTCACAGAGCCATTTCCAGACTGATAGACATTGTTGTTCGGTCTCATACCCACAGACACACACCCAGATTTACCAGTGACAGATGTATCTATTACCAATAGACTGAAGCCTTTCTGTGCACATGTAAATTTCTGTAAGAGGGCGGTGAGAGATGGGATTGGAACGGCCCAGTCATTTAAAAGACACTTGGTCATGCTAAGAGTCCTTGATTGTGCCTTTGATCTGGTTCACGTTCTTAGAAATGCATACCTTTGGTCATATGGGCAACCCAAGGGAAAGAACACGGAGGGAGCTATGTAAAAACATGGGCTGAAACACTACTTGACACCACCACTTCTGATTTACTTTACAATTACTCAACTAAGAGCATCGGAGACTAATGAGATATGGGTCAAAGGGTACAAAGTCACCTGTCCTTGAGAGAGCATGAATAAATTATGGAGATGTTTTGTACAGGACCGGTCAGGGTAACTAATGATATGAAGAGAAGATGTTACATGTTCCCATCACACACACACACACACACACACACACATGCACACGTGCACAAATAGCTATGCGAGGCAATGGACATGCTAATTCGCTTAACCGTGGTAATCATTTCACAATATATTGGTATATCAAAATACACTGTGTGTTTTAAATACATATAATTTTTATTAGCCAATTATACTTCAGCTGTCCGCTGGATACTCTCCCTGGGTGCGCTGGCTGATTTACCTCTAATGAATAGGACCCACGGTCAGTCACAGGGAAGGCTCTTGGCAATCCTGGAGTGGAGGCAGGAGAGCTTCCCGGGACGGTCTAGCCTGTCTGCGAGCTCTGAGGAGCTGGATTTCTGAACTCAAATGCCAAGCCAGGCCTGGCACTGGCCAGGTTGAGAATTTCCTTTGTGTCTGAAAAACCCTTTTTGTTTGAAGTTGGTGTAACTCGAAGCGGCCTGCCAAGCAGAGCCGGTGAGAAAGTTCCTAGTCCAGGCTGCTTTCCCGGGGGGCCCCCACAGTGCTCTCTGCCCTTGCCAGGGCCACTTCCCCATCTCATCCCCCTGGGTCAAAATCCCCCCCCCTCTCCCTGAGCCACCTTTTCTCAGCTACCAGGCCAGGGTGCTGAGGTGGCTTGGTGCCAGGCTGAAACAGCCCAAAAATGAGGATTTATATTCTCTCACTCCAAGGTCAGAGGGGGACCGAGTTAAACCACACAGAAAATCCCCTTCTGAGTGCGTGAGCCACTGGAGAGGCCTGGGATTTATTTCCTGAGCGCCTGGTAGCACAAGCACTATGGTTAGTAAAGATTCTCTTCCATTAGGACATAGACATGATTAACCCCACTTCACAGATGAGGAAACTGAGGCTGAGGTGCTCCAGATCTAGCTGGTCCAGAATGGAGCTGGGAGTGTAGGTGAGGCTTACCTAATTCTAAAACTTGAGCTTTTTTTTTTTTTTTCCCACGATACCCATAGTTTCAAACTGAGACTCATGATACTTGAGGACGGTGATTAAAAAAAAAACTCTCAATTTGAAATAATTTTAGATTTAACAAAAATCCCACAAGATGGTGCAAAGAAGTTGTATGCCCTTCACTCATTCCCCAAACATTAATTATCTGCTACGTTCATCCCATCATGATGAAAACCAGGAAATCGAATATTATTATCTGATCTACAAACCTTATTCTGCTTTCATCAACTGTTCCCCGAAAGACCTTTGCTGGTCGGAATGGATCCAGTCCCGACTCTTCCACGGCGTGTAGGTCTCCTTGGTCTCCTTCAGTCTGGGACAGTCTCTCAGCCTCTCAGACTTCAATGATCTTGATGGCCATTGGTTTTCTAGAATGTCTCTCTTTGGGGATCATCTGATTTTCTTCATTATTAAATTCAAGTTATGCGTTTTAGCAAGAATCCCACAGAATCCTTCTTGGGACAGCCTGTCAGACTGCCCATGAAGTCAGACTGTCCATCCTGTGACCGACGGGTAACGCTGTCTCCGATCCCATGGTTAATGTGGCATCTGCCAGGTTTCTTCACTGTGAGGTTACTTTTTCCTTTTGTACCTGTAGAAAGAAGCCCTGACTAGTTCTATGTAAATATCCCATTTTTCATCATGTTTTATCCCTCACTTTAGAAGATCTGGCGAGTCTTGTCTGCAACCATTGGTTATTTTTAACAAACAAATATTTTCTATTTTCATGGTTCTCTCTACATCTGTTCTCTGGAATTCTACTGGAAGGAACAATGGACTGTGATTCTTAAAATTCTGGTGTGTGTTTGTTTCACCTAAAGTTTTCCCCCAAATAGAGATTTCTAGGTCCTCCACCCAGAGATCTGACTTCTTTAACTCAGGAGAGGGCTAGGCACTTGTTAGGCAAGTGCTTTACCCAGTGGTAGAGCTACAGCAGGCTGCATCTCCAGCGTGTTTTGGTTTTTTTTTTTTAATATTATTGAGATATAATTCACACACCATTCAATTCACCCATTTAAATTGCACAATTCTGTGTCTGTTAGCAAACTCACAAAGTTGTGCATCACCATCTAATTCTAGAACATTTTCATCACCCCATAAAAGAGAACCATATCCATTAGCAGTCACTCCCCATTTATTTATTCTTTGCTTCTCCATCTCTGGCTACCATTAAACTGCTTTCAGGCTCTATAGATGTGCCTATTCTGGACACTTCATAGGAATTAAATTATATGTGATTATTATGATTGTGACAAACTTCTTAGCACCATATTTGCAAGGAATATGCATGTCTTAGTATGTTTAAATACTCCATTCCTTTCTATGGCTAGATAATATTTCATTATATGGATATACTATATTTTATTTATTTGTTCATCAGCTGATGGACATTTGGATGGTATTTGCTTTTTGGTTCTTATGAATAATGTTGCTATGAACATCTGCAGACAGGTATACACCTAGGAGTTCTGGGATTGTTGGGTCATATCATAGGTATGTTTAACCTTTTGTGGAATTACTTTCTAACATGGCTGCAATGTTTTATATTCCCCACCAGCAGTGCAGGAGAGTGTCAATTTCTCCACATCCTCACCAATACTCATTCTTACCTGTCCTTTTAATGATAACCATCCCAGAGGGTGTGAAGAGTCATCTTGTTGTAGGGGTTTTTTGGTTTTGGTACCAGGGATTGAACCCAGGGGAGCTTAACCATTGAGCCACATCCCCAGCCCTTTTTTATATTTTATTTTGAGACAGAGTCTCACTGAGTTGCTTAGGGCCTTACTAAATTGCTGAGGCTGGCTTTGAACTCACGCTTCTCCTGCCTCTGCCTCCTGAGCTGCTGGGGATTACAGGCACCCACCAATAGCCCAGCCTCACTGTGATTTTGATTTGCATTTCCCTGATTAATAATAATGCTAAACATCTTTTCATGTGCTCATGGGCCATTGTACGTCTTCCTTAGAGAAATATCTATTCAAGTCTTTTGCCAGTTTTTAAATTGGGTTGTTGTTCGGTTCTAAGATTTGTTTATATATTCTTCAGATATTCTACATACTTAACCAGATACAATTTGCAAATATTTTCTACCATTCTGTGGGTCGTCTTTTCATTTTCTTGATATTGACCTTTGGAGCACAAGTTTAAAATTTTTTATAAACATTTATAAAACATTTTACAGTGGTTTTTTTTTCCCTTTGTTTGCACTTGGGATTTTGATAGCAATGCTCTATGAACAACTCCAAGAGAATTTTTCCAATGGCTTGATAAATATATCATAGAGGATATGTTGTTAAAATTGGTTGCCATGAAGTTGTTAGTAGTATTACTTCTTTGTGTGTGTGTTGCAGGGTGCTGGAGATTGAACCCAGGGCCTTGCGTGTGCTAAGCAAATGCTCTCCCACTGAGTTACATCCATAATGGTTTATTTTCCAGCCTTTACCAGATCTCTAATTCCTCATGTTGTTTGTGCCGCCTCCTTTTATTTCCTGACCAATCTTTCCAGATATTTGTTTTTATTAGTGTTTCCGAACAACCCACTTTTGGCTTTGGTGGATCCTCTCTGTTGAATATTTGTTTTCTAGTTCATTGACTTCTGCTCTTATTTTTATCTCTTCTCCCTCCCCCACCAACCCTCCTTTTTTTCTGGCTTATTCTGTTGATATAAAAAAAAATTCTTAAATTAGATACTTAGCTCATTAATTTTCAGCTTTTCTCATGCTTCTGGTATTCTATAAAACACACTCTTCTCTTTCGTATCTTTGTCTTTCAGCCATGAATTCATTGCCCCTTGGCAAAGGGATGAGGAGAAACATGGAGTGGGTAGCCTGCCCGTTCCTGTAGGAAAAGGCTAAGAAAACACTTCCAGAGGGCTGAGAGCCCCTGGGGGGGTGGGGAGGATGTTCCAAAGCCAAACCGCGCCATTTGGGGTCATAATTCATTATGGGAGGGGGGCACCCAGTGACAGTGAATCCTTGTGGCCTCACCATCTTGTCCTTGCAGACTGAATTCTATTTCAGCAAATCTCCTTTGCCAGGCCAAAAGGCAAGGAGGCAGATGCTCATATAAAGACTGGATGAGCCAAAGCAATAAACTCAGCCCCAGCTGTCAGGCCAAACTGCTCCAGCTTCAGGCTAGGAATCATCTTGCCCTTTCCTTTGCTTCTAATCCATATCACCCGTTAGTTAATTCTAGCCCTGGAGCCACTTAATGGTGAACTCCATTATCACCGTTGTAGAAGGTGAGGGCTGGAAGGGACAGAGAGATCATTTGTCCAACAGCTTCTCTGCACCAAGGAGACCGGAGCCCGGGTCATATATATTCCATTCCAGTTGATGCCACAGTACGTGTTTTGTGGTGTCAGTAGAAAATAACCAGCTTTGGACAAGAGATCTAGAGCACGTGCTTAGCCAACATGAGGCCCTGGGTTCAATCCCCAGGACACACACACACACACACAAACAGCTTTATGAATAATGCAGCCTGCTTGGAATTACACTTTTCAGATACAATTTTTTTTAATATTTATTTTTTAGTTGTAGCTGGACACAATGCCTTTATTTTATTTACTTTTATGTGGTGCTGGGGATTGAACCCAGGGCCTCATGCATGCTAGGCAAGCGCTCTACCACTGAGCCACAACTCCAGCCCATCAGATACAATTTTTGTATCCTCAGCTTCCACTTTGCATTCATTTGCCTTATATGCCTCTGCACAGCTCTTTGTTTTAAGGGTTATAAATGATTCGGTCACTTAATTTGTCAAAGACTGACAGTCATACATTAAAGTCTTCTATTAATATGTCCAGCAAAAAGAAAGCTAGAAATATAGGGTGTCTGAAGAAAAATATCTCAATAAGACTGATTTAATAAATATATTGAACTTTGTACACTAAAAATAGTTCTTTTTCAGTTACCATGGAACACTGATGGAGGTGATTATACACACACACACACACACACACACACACACACACACACACACGAGATTTTTCTAAAAAACAAATACAAACCAAACCAAAAAACTGTACTACCTGTAATACCAGCTGTGATAAACTAACATTATACATTAATTCCTAAACAATATGTGGTTTAGGATCTAACCCCCATAAATGAAAATCCAATTCATAAATAACTTGCAGGAATATATATATATATATAAACTACAATGACACAGTCACTTATAAAAACAATAACAATGAAGATAGTATGATTAAAATTTGAGGGAAGTAGTCAAAGCTACTCTAGAGAGGAAAAGTCATTGCTTTCAAGTGGCTTTATTGTAAAATAAGAATAAAAAGATAACATTAGCTAAACTGAGCATTCAACTCAAAAAAATTAGAAGGAGGGCTGGGGATGTGGCTCAAGCGGTAGCGCGCTTGCCTGGCATGCGTGCGACCCGGGTTCGATCCTCAGCACCACAAACCAACAAAGATGTTGTGTCCACCGAGAACTAAAAAATAAATATTAAAAATTTTCTCTCTCTCTCTCTCTCTCTCTCTCTCTCTCTCTCTCTCTCTCTCTCTCCTCTCTCACTCTCTCTTTAAAAAAAAATTAGAAGGATCCCCAAAATGCCCAAGAAATTAATAAGTGTTAAAAATTAGAGAATAAGAAAGCAATAAAACTTACTCAAAAATAGGCAGCATCCTGGAGTAGTAAGGTGATAAGAACACTGACTGAGAATAGACAGATCCTGTTGGAATTACATCTCCACCTCCGGACTTTATCGCTGTGTGACTTCAGACAAGTTAAATGTCTTAACTACTCAATCTTTTGTACAATGGAAATAATAGTACTCATTCAGAGTTGTAAAGATTTTTTAACATTAGACAGTACATCCAAAGTTCTTAGCACTGGGTCTAGCACACAGTGGGTATTCGATAAATATAATCAAGTGTTACTGCCGTTGGTTCCAAAAATTTCAAGAAAGCAACTAAGCCTAAGCAGAGAGTGAGAATAAATGTTCACCATTAGAAATTAGAAAGATGATATAGGCACATATGGAAATTTTTAATATATTTGTAGTGATTACCATATATAGCTCTATGCTTAAAAAAATGAAAATCTGGGAAAAGATTACTTTCTTGGATAATAAATTACCATATTTGACTCAAAAAAATGGTTGAAAATTCCTGAACAAACATATAAGCATGGAATAAATTGAAATGGTTATCAAATAACTAATTCAAAAAATGGAAGGGCCCAGATGGGCTAATTCTAGCAAACCTACAAGGACCAGCTATTTCTCATGCTACTTAAACTATTCCAGAGCACAGGCCAAAATGGAAACTCCCCACTTCATTTTACAAAGTTAGAATTTATACAAAGGACAATATAAGGACAGGAAAAAGTGTGCATATATGAATATATAACAGTGAATCCCAACATGGTATATAATTAAAATGCATCAATAAAAAATTGTGGAAAACATAAAGAAGGGAAATTTCAGGCAAATCTCATTTTTGAACATCGATATAAAAATCACAGGTGTGGTGATGCATACCTACAATCCCAGGAGCTTGGGAGGCTCAGGCAGGAGGATTGGGAGTTCAAAGCCAGCCTCAGCAAAAGAGAGGCACTAAACAACTCAGTGAGACCCTGTCTCTTAAAAAAAAAAAAAAAAACAAAACAGAGCTTCGGATGAGGTTCAGTGGTTGAGTGACCTTGAGTTCAATCCCTGCTAACAAAACAAAACAAACAAACAAAAAAAAAAAAAACTAGAAAAGAATGATATATCACCAAATGGACTTTATTCCAAGAATTTTGAAATAATTCAAATTTAGGCAATCACAAAACCACAATAAGACTTCATTTCACTTCACATCCACCAGAATGGCTGTAATCAGAAAGATACATATTAAATGTTGATGAGAATATAGGGAAACTGGAACTCTCGTATGTTGCTGGTGGGAATATAAAATGGTACAGCTCTTGGGGAAACCAGTTTGAGTTTCTCAAAAAGTTAAACACAGAGTTATCATATAACCCATCCAGTCTACTCCTAGGTGATCTACCCAAGAAAAATAAAAACATATGTTCACACAAAAACATGTACATTAAAGTTCATAACAGCATAATTCATAGTAAACCACAAAGTGAAAATAACTCAAATGTCCGTCAGCTGATGAATATATAAATAAATTTGGTATGTTCATACATTGGAATAGTATTCAGCCATAAAAAGAAATGAAACACTAACAATGCTACTATATGGATGAACCATGAAAACATGATGCCAATTGAAAGAAATAAATCCCCAAAGCCATACATTATATGATACAATTCATATTGAATACCCAGAAGAGGCAAATCTATAGAGAATGAAAGTAGATTGGTTGCCCATCGCTGGGGTGGGAGATAGAAAGTGACTGCTAAAAGATATAGCGTTCCCTTGGGGAAAGACAAAAATCTGGTGGTGATGATGATGATAATTTTGTGTGGTACTGGGGACTGAACTCAGGGGCATTCTACCACTGAACTACATTATCAGCCATTTTTAATATTTTATTTTGAAATCAGGCCTCACTATAGGTGCCCAAATTGGCCTCAAACTTACAATCCTCCTGCCTCAGCCTCCCAAACTACTGGTAGTAGAGTTCACTTCACCAACCCCGTGAAAAGAATTTTAAAAGAGCAAACTTCCCAGTGTATAGGAAGTAGAAGCCACTCTGTTGATGAAAGGACAAAAGTCTACAAACATTCTCACTGCAATCAGGATCAAAAAAAGGGTACACTTACCATTATTATAGACCATTACTTTGAAGGTCTAGCCAATGCAGTAAGACAAGAAAAATAAACAAAAGATTCAAGAACTGAAAAAGAGGAACTAAAATACTCATGACCTGTGGATTACAGTGGAAGTCCAAACGATCAGAATTAACTGAGACACTATGAGAACTAATTTAAAGAGTTCAATGAAGTTACAGGTTGCAAAATACATAAAAATCTCGGGGGTGAGGGTGTGCAGCTCAGTGACAAAGTGGCTTGCCTAGCATGTAAAAGACCTTGGTCCCAGTTCAGCAAATAAATAAAATAAAAAGATAAAAAGTTTTCCTACACATCAGCAATACTTAAGAAGTAAAACAGGAAGGGAAAATATCTCTTTCATAATAGAAATCAAAGTTATAAATACAAAGAAGGAAACTTTTTAAAAATTTTGTGATTCCAATAGGAAGAAATTTACAAACTCTACTGAGGGCAGAAAAAATACAAATAAGTAGAGACATTCTATGCTTGTTGGTTTCTAGACTTCAAATTGCAAATCTATTACATAGAATGATTAATATTAAAGTGATTGGAATGACTAATATTAAATTGGGATGATTAATATTAAAGTGATTGGAATGATAAATATTAAATTGGAATGATTAATATTTGTGATTGGCCATATAGAGAAACTAGAACCCTCATACACTGCTGGTATAAATATAGAGTGGTAGGGAAAAGTCTGACAATTTCTTAAAAACTTAAACGTATCAACTGCATCATCCAGACATTCTATTTATCCAAGAGAAACGGAAGCATATGTCCATTCAAAGACCTATACAGGCATATTAATGGCTGCTTTACCTGTAACAGTCAAACTGGAAACAACTTAAAAGTCTATCAGTAGGTAAATGGACAAATTGTCGTATATCTATGCAACATATTATCAGTGCACATACATTATAGATGAGTGAATAACCAAAATAATCATGCAGGGTGAAAGAAACCAGATTAAAAAACACAACAGTATATATGATTCTTTTTATACACAACTCTAGAAAAGGCACACTAATATATAATAACAGAGAGCACAATGGTGGAAAAGGGTAGGAGGGATTACCAAGAAAAATTAGGAAATATTTTGGGTTGAAAGGTATGTTCATCCTGATTGTGGTGATGAGGTAAATACTTACATTAAATTTGCCAAATTATGTTTTTATAAATATGTTCACTTTGTTTAATTATCTCTCAAAAAATCTATTTTTAAAATTCATCTGGAAGACTCAGAGAGAGATACAGAGTGTGATTTTGGAGCTATTTAAATAATTTGATCATTACACACAACAGTCAGTTGATACAGTCACAATTTAAAAATTGTAAGTTATCAACCAGTACCAAATTCACTTTAACCCATCAAATTACCAATGATACTTGTAGTGAAACTCGACAAACTCTCTAATGCGGATAAATGAACAACAAATAAGCAACCAAGAATGGCAATGAAAATATCTGAAAAAGAACCAGTGAATAAATACTGAGCCCACCAGATGCACCATTCAGATGGAAAGTGGAGGGAAAATAGGCAGTTTTGTGAAACAAAAGGGAAAATCCAGAAAACAGATCCTAGTTGATATAACACTCAAGCATTTAATAAATACAGCATCTCAGTGACAAAGATTTTTTTTCAATAGATGTCACTGAATAACTAGCTAACTATTTCATGAAAAAAAAAAAGATATCCTTACCTCACACCATATGTCATAAGTAATTCCAGATGGATGAAAGATTAAAATACATGACTTCAAGTTCTGGCAACAAAGGTGAACTGAGGTAATAAAGAACTTCTACCACGGCAAACATCTAGAAACACTAGACAAAATGTAATTTTAAAAACAAAATTCAATGCTTTGCAGATCTCATAGAAATATAAAATGAAATTCCTAGGTTGCTAGAGGAAAGAAGAATTTGAAAGCCAACATTGAGATCCCAGTGATCCAAAGGTGTGAATGAGTAGAAAAGGAAAGAGGAGGAGGAGAGAGAGATGAGGGCCAAGAAAGCCTGGAAATAACCCTTCATGTCTTTAGGCTTGGGTTTTATCACTATCTGCAGCCAGGAGATGAGGCCTTGCAAATGAGACCTCTGCATTTTTTTTCTTTTATTGACTATTTAATGAGCATCTACTTATAACCAGCTTCCTGGTGAATGAAGCAGAAAAGGAACCCTGGCCTCCTGAAAAATGTACATTCAAAAAATTGTTAGAAAGGAATGAATTGAAAACAACAGGAAGATGGATGATAAATATGATTAATGAGTAAATTACATGGTTTACCAGAAGGTGATATGTTTTATGGGGGAAAAGGGTAAAAAAGTCAGGTGAAGGATGATCTCAGGAGATGGGGGAGAGAGAGAGAGAGAGAGATTATAAATGACATAGAGAGAAAGACAAGAATTGGGAAGTTATCAGCAGGATTAAGTAGGACAGTCAGGACAAGCCTCATTGTGAAGTGATATTAGACCAAAGATTTAACATCTGAGTCCATCTAATCCCCAGGCAGAAGGGCCAGGGCTAGGGCTATAAGGGGTGTGCCTGTAGGGATGTTAGAGTTAGGATATCTAGAGACTGAAACAGTGGACAGAAGGAGAGAGAGGGCTAGGAGGCACGACAGAGAGAAGCAGGGATCAGACTAGGCGGGCTTTTACAGCCATTGCAAGAGCTAATACACAGGAGTGACCTCTCACTGCTACCCTGGGAACAGGAGGTAAGGGGGCAAGCAGTAACGGAGGTCACAAAAACCTGTACCTTTCAAATGTACTCTCCTGAGTAAAAGAGGAATTTAAAAAAAAAAAAATCTCTCCATCAGCCTAAGATAGCAGCAAAAGTCTATCAGTACCCAAAATTCTGAGTAAAGAGGGGAAAAAAAGTCTTAATAAATGAAAAAATAAAAACCCCAGAACTGAGAAGTTGAAATGAACGCTCCTCATTCCATACAAGAATTTCCAAGGTGATTAATTAATGCAAAAATTGGTCCCAGTCCAATAAAATACCCTCTAGGAATTTGGCAGAATCAATGCAAAAGCTGGATAAGGGCATTTCCATAACTAAGACCAGTGGGATTTCCACAAAATCCCAAATAAAGATAAGCTCACCGTCAGAAAGTTACAAAACACATAAGGAAATCATTCACCATGAGTAAAGGTCAGCAGACAAACAAGCAGGAGGATCAGTACCCCCAAGAAGTTGAGATCATCCGTCAAACCAATAAGGATCATGGGATAAGTTATGTTGAAGACATTGACAAGGAATAATGTGGAGCAGAAGGAGCCAGATATTGTATGATTTCACTTCCATAAAGTTCAAAAATAGGCAAAACTCCAATCTATGGTGTGAGAAGTCCAAATGGTAGTTACATTGGAGAAATGATGGTTGGGAGGCGCTTAAAGAAGCCTTCTGGAAATACTTCCTTTTGGTGGTGGTCAGTGCTGGGAACTGAACCCAGCACCTTGCACATGCTAGACATACACTCTACCCATGAGCTACATTCCCAGCCCTTTTCATTTCTTGAGACAGGGTCTCTCCGTAAGTTGCTCAACCTGGCTTGAGACTTGCAATCCTCCTGCCTCAGCCTCCCAGAGAGCTGGAATACCAGGTGTGCACACCAATACACCCAGCTGGAAACATTTAATTTCTTGGCTACAGTGCTAGATACCTGGGTGAGTTGACATTGTGAAATGCATGCAAGTGAACACACATGATTTGGAGAGAAAACTGGTGAGCACACATGCATGCCACAGAATACAGAGTAGCAAAGCTGAAGATGGGCTTTGTAGTCCAAGCCCTTATCTTACAGAGGAGAAAACTGATGTCCAGAGAGCTACAGGGACTTGCATCAAATCCCCTTTGCTTCCCAATGTGAACAGTTCTCTCTGAAAGGGTGTACGGAGACTAAAGATGCAAGGTAACCAGACACAGTGGAGGAGAACAAGACCCGAGAGCCATGCTGCTTCGATTCTAATTTCCACTTGGCCCCACCTACTAGGCAGGTGACCCTGGATAAGTTACCTAGCTCCACCATGTGCCTCGGTTTCTTCACCCGAGAAATGGTGTACAAATGCCAAATTATACAGCTACTTTCTACTAAGTGAAATAACCACTACCTATTAAAGCTGAACAGATACTTATACCCTACGCCCAGGAATCCCACTTCTTGATACTTACTCAGCAGAAGTTCATTCATATGGGCCCCAAAAGACATGGGCAAGTGTGGTCAGGGCTGCACTAATTTTAATAGCCAAGACCTGGAAAAAAAGTTAAAGGTCTGCCCTACATGGAATGGAGAAATACACTATGATACATTTATATCAGAATTGCAGATAAACAATAAGAGCTAATTTGGGGATAAACACTACCAATGGACTATCCAAAGAAAGAAGCCAGAATATGATACCTTTTGTACAAAGTTCAAAACTATTCAAAAACCAAGGCACTATGGTCATGGGGGCATGAGAACCTGAAGGGCACTGGGCAGCTTCTGGGGTGCTGGGGTGTTCCTGAGATGGGTGCTGGATACACAGGTATGTGACAGGGTGAGCAGTCACTGAGCTGAACGCCTCGAAGTCACGTGCTTTCCTGTACCTATGTCCTATTGCCATAAAAGGTCTACTCAGTTAGCAATAATGGAACCCACCTCGCAGGACTGTTCCAAGACTAAATGAGGCAGTATTTATAAAATGTTTAGAGCAGTTCATGGCAAACATAAGGACTATGACAATGCGTGCTGCTGAAAGTCCTAAGTCTAGGATCAGAATCCGCCTCTGGAGCTCCTTCTAAGACCCTTTCTCTGAGTCCCCCTCCAAGCAAACACAAAGTGGTCTTGAGCTGGGCTCCCAGGCCACCAAGCCTCAAGGCACAGAGACTGAAGTAGCTTACCCAAGCTCACACTCTGACACCGGAAGCCAAAAATGGGTTCTCTCATCCCAACCACCACACATAGATCTTAGTATTTCATATACCACCAAATAGAAAGCTGTATTCTCTGACCTTGATTTAGAACCAAGTATTCTAAGGATCAGGAAAAACAGAACTTGCTTTTCACTTCTACAACGGATCACGTTTTTCTGTAGACATCTTTGATTTAAAACAAAGACCTCTGGTTCAAACAACAAACCAGGATGAGAAATACAGAGGAAGACGAGTCCCCCATTCTTCCCTACAATTTCTGGGTACCACGAGGGCAAATCTGCCCCTGAATGCGGTTTAAGAAGGATTGATTTCTGTGGCTTGGAGTAAGAGGCAATTTCCTTCCCCGCGGTGGCATGAGAGGCCAAGTTATTTTCTCACTGTGAATTCTCTCCAGGTCTGAGCCACGAAGGGAGACAGGGCTGGGTCTGGGAATCAAGAGTTGGCTGAGACCAACCTGCCCACCTCTGAGATCTGGCTTTGGGGAGAGGAAAACAAGTTGGCCACAGGGCTGAGGGCCGCCCAACCTCAAGGTACTTTCATGTTTCGGAGGCCAAATTCGGTATCTGTAAACACAATGTGTTTCCTTTTTCATGCTGGGATTGGAACTGTTATTGTTCAGCACTTTCTACACCGGCCCAAATGTAAGCAGAGTGCTGAGGGTAGCAGCTTCTGAGAGTCCATGTCTCTCCATACCACACCGATGTGGTTTTGGATTGAGGGAACAACAGTCTTCAGGTGACCCAGGAAGCCTAGGGCATGGTGCCCTGACCCAGGATGCGACAGAGATAAGCTTCTGTCTCAAACTCCAGGGCACTTTGGGAAGAGCTGCCAGAGAACTTCCGAGGCAGTGTTCCTGGGGAAACCACTCTTTCCAGAGAACCACAGTCTCTCAGATTCTTGGCAGAGAGTTGGACATGGTGGTGCACGCTTATAATCCCACTTACTGGAGAGGCTGAGGCAAGAGGATTGCAAATTCAAGGTCAGCCTCCATAAATTAGCAACTTAGAAAGACCCTGTCTCAAAAGAAAATATCAAAAAGGACTATGAAGAAAATCAAAACACTACAATAGAACAAATCCAGGGGAGAATGTCACATGACTCAAAATCCAACTGAGCCTGATGGTGTGCACCTGTAATCTCAGCGGTTTAGGAGGCTGAGGCAGGAGGATCATGAGTTCAAAGCCAGCCTCAGCAATTTCACAAGGCCCTAAGCAACAACAGCGAGACTCTGTCTGTAAATAAAATATTTAAACAGGGCTGGGGATGTGGCTCAGTGGTTAAGCACCCCTGGGTTCAATCCCTGGTACAAAAAAGAAAAAAAAAAAATCCAAAATCCAATCCTTTCCTAGAACAAGAGCCAAACTGGAAACCTGGAAACCTTCCTCTCCTTCAGAACCATCCAGCACCTGCCCAGGACACACAGTGTCACTACAGGGCCCATTCATGTCTATAGCATAGTACAAGTGAACATGTAACCCCTTTTATGTACACAGATGCCTCAGTGAAAACCTATTTTGCCTGCAGGAAGGGAAACAACTATACTTCTTTGCATCCCCAGACCCAAGAGAGTCACCTGAAGAGTGAATGCTCCAGAAATGTCGACTTACAAAGCGCTTCTTTGTCTGCAGGACAGAGGTCAGGGCCAAGGAAAGGTATTCTGGGACTGAAAAGAGCAAAGAGTTTTCATCTTACAGGCTAATTCTGCCTCCAGAATAATGGCTGCCTAAGGAATGATACTGAGACAGATTCTAATACCATAAGATCATTCCTGGACCTAGAAGAAAAGTGAGATGCAGTCAATTAGCAATGTACCTCTCTAGGTACAGGCGTCCTCTTCCCCATCCAAGGTCCTGCTTTCTGTGGTCACTTACCTGTAGTCAACCAGAGTCCAAAGATATAAAATGGAAAATTCAAAAAAAAAATAAACTATTGTTAGTTTTCAACTAGGTGGCAGTTCAAACAGCAGGATGAAATTGAAACCTGTCCTGTTCCATTCTGGATATGCTACCTGTTAGTCACTTAATGGTCGTATCCATTATCCAGAGGAGTGTCACAATATCACAGTGCTTACATTCAAGTAACCTTTATTTTACTTGATAATGGCTCCAAATTTCAAGAGGACCAATGCCAGCAATTCAAATAAGCCAAAGAGAAGTCATAAAGGGATTCTTTTATGAGAATAAGTGAAAGGTTTCAACTTCATAAAGATAGAAAAAAAAATCATATGCTGAGGTCTCTAAGCTCCAAAATACAATATTTTGAGAGAGTACATATCCTTATAACTTTTATTATAAAACATTGGTATAATTTTTCTATTTTATGTCTAATTCTTGTTGCTAATCTCTTATTATGCTTAATTTGCAAGGTGAATTTTATCACTGGTGTGCATATGCAAGAAAAAAACATAGGGTTCGGTACTCTCTGTGATTTCAAGCATCCATGGGGATCTCTGGAGTGCATTCCCTGTGCATCAGCAGGGCCAGGGTGGTGGGGGACTACTGTAGTCCCCACAGCCACACCAAGCAGGAACAGATGAAATCAGAAGCCCTGAAAATAGTAATTGGACAGGCAGGAAATATCCATCACTCTGGGACTTCAAATATGGAATGTAGTATAACATACAGGCCCTCGGGAAATTAAGAACTCATTTCCCTATAGGACCCAATTATTCAACGCCAGCCCCTTTCAAGATCCCTGTGGTCCTACAGACTGTCTAACTTAAGTGTGGAGCCTCTGGAATGTATGAAAATTGGACACAACAACAAATAACCGCTCTTATCTGCAGGCAGGAAAGGACCCCAGGGAAAATCCAAAAATAAAAAAAAATAAAAAAATCCAGTGACAGCACAAACCAGGAGGGAGAACAGATGGGACCCCAACTAAAATGTGACCATATGCACAGGGAGCTGAGACCTCCCATCGGCTAGTCCTGAGTCCTCCAGGGAGAAGCATTTCTAGTACCTTCTTCCAGCTTAGGCACTGGCTGTGTTGGGATGTGACCTGGGGTGTGACTTTCTGCTTAGACCTCTGAAAAGCTACCCTTTTGCACAGTCTGAAAGTCGACTCTATGTAGAGAGCCATCTTTCTCCCGGGCCTTCTTTACATGCACAAGCGCACTGCAACCTGAATTCAATTCAGTCTAACTGAAGCTAGAACACCAATCCCAGTGGCAGACAGCCCAGGGATCCCCAAGGATGGTCCTGATACAAGCCAAAGCCAGAGCCCACTTTTCTGTTCCTTGACAGTACTTTTGAACCATCGATACAACTGTCCCCTTGGATGGCATCTTCTCTTGTGTTCTGAGCACCAACAGGTGTCTCTGGGAGAAATGCCCATCCCAAAGGAGGCATGGGCTAGGAGCTTAAAGTGTTGTCGAAAAAGGTTCTGGGCAAAAGACATCCTGCCCGGCGTGGTAGCACACACCTGTAATCCCAGCACCCTTCCTGTCTCAGCCTCAGCAACTTAGAGAGGCCTTAAGCAACTTAGTGAGACCCTGTCTCAAAATAAAAAGAGCTGAGGATGTGGCTTATCTGGGTTCAATCCCCAGTACCCCCCCCCCCCCAAAAAAAGACATCCCACATCTCATCAATTTCATGGCTACAAGTCCTTCTCTCCATCAGAGAAGAAAACTGGTACAGAATAATATAATCAGGGCTGAACCCACACCTAGCCAAGGCCATGTAGAAATTACTGATGGATATTTCTACAGATTAAAACTGACCATTGGAATTGGCCTCTGCCTTTTGTCACAGAGGGAAATTTACATAAAGTGCATAATTTTGCAAGAGTAAGTTAAAACCTGCTTCGGAGTTTACAACAGAGATTCACTCTTGGAGCAAGAATACAAGAATGCAGGCTAGGTGTGTAGTTCAGTGGTAGAGCACTTGTCTAGTATGTGTGCAAAAAGAAAGAAAGAAAGAAAAAAAAAAAAACAGGAATGCCCATACCGAACTCAGTACAATACACCAGTCAAACCTCATGAAGCAGATAGCTTTGAGGCGAACGTCCCCAGCAAGGGGACTGGCCCAGGCAGCTCACTTGATTCCGAGTGCTATTCAGAGCAACCATCCCTTGGAGTTGGTTATAATAGGACACGGCTTTTACATGATCCGCCTTGGAAACAAACGTGGCTGATACCCCCCTGCTCTCTCAGATGCATCCTGCAGACGTGTCCACACTTAGTCCTGTGTGTGTACAAACTGCCCTTTGGTGGCAGGGACATCTGTTTTTTTGAAAAGCTTCTGTTCCTTGTGGCAATCTGATTAATTGAACAAAGCACACAGAAAGCACCTCCTACCATGCCTGACCCTCGGTAGGGGATTGTGGTCTGTCTTTAGGACACAACCTGACAACCACCTGGGACTGACATTCTCAACTCTGGCAGTTCACCGGGCCACCCAAACCAACACCACGCCTTCTGAGGCTGCAGTGACCACAAGGGCTCCCAGACGACAGGCAAAATGCTGTATGCCGCTCTCCAAGTATTAGGCTTAAGTCCTGAGCATTTCAAAAGCCCTCCGAGACCTCCCGTCTCCCTATAATGAAAGGCACTGCAGAAACCCAAGGTATGATTATCACTTCTGAGAGCAAGAAAAAAAAAAAATACTGGCTCACAAAATATCCATACTTGTGCATCCACAGATAAGGCTGTTTTATAATCCAGTTCCCTGGAGAGCCATTTATTTTGGTGAAGCCAGTGTGCATAGCAGACACTGTAGAAGCCATCAAGATAACACGAATAACAACCCAGTGGACTTTTGAAGTGTAAACATAAAAGTCTATTAAGAATACAATGTTGGTTTAATCCCAAGACAAAAAAATTTGCTTAATGAAAAGCACAACTCATCTCAAGAAGGAAATATCGATACCAGCTGTGAGCAGAAAAATGAGGGGATTCCGTCCAGGGAACATCTGAATTGCAACCCACTGCCTTTCCAATATTTACTCTGGACATAAAGTCTCAAATACTTTTCCGAGGATCTCATTTTTTCTACAGGAAGAGGAGGTCAGAGGAGTCTGGGCAGAGCTAAAGGAGAACTTGGCAGAGCCCAGAAATGCAAAGACCTGCCCTCCTCCCCCACCCCACCCCCAGAAGGTCTGCCCTGACAAACTTGCTTCCCTTCTCTGGACAGAGTTGGGAGCAGTCTCCTTGCCCCAACAGAGGTTCCTGCCCACCAGGTGCTAATGAGCACCTGAGCAGAGACCTTCACTCCAGCTGCCATGAGCCTACAGAGAGAAATGACAACCTGAGCTGATTCCTACAGTTGCACCTAGCAGCTGGACTAGGACTCGTCATTTTCAGCCCTTTCCTGGATTCTTTCCATATATTCTGGCGAAGCAATGGGATAGTGAGCACTAGGGTGAGAAGAGAAAAATCTTCAGATGACCAGTTCTACCTCGCCACTTTTGAAGGGGGTTAGTGGGGATTTAACCCAAAGAGGCTTAACCACAGAGCTACATTCCCAGTCCTTTTTGTTTATTTATTTTTTCTTATTTTAGGGTATCACTAAGTTGCTTAGGGCCCCGCCTTGAGCAACAAGATTGTTGCTAGTCTTACACTGGCACCCTTCCTGTCTCAGCCTCCATAGTGGTTGCCATTACAGGTATGGGCCATCACACCTGGAGTCTTACCACCTTTGGGAAGGATCACAGGCATTCTGAAATCAAGAAGTGAAATCAGCAACACCTGCAGATGTCGAGAACCCACAGCAAAGTATTTACACCACTTCTCTCACAGTCCTACCTCCCATCTCCCACCAGGCCCACGGGCTAAGACAAATAGAGGAAAAAACTTATAGACAACTTCAGACTTCAGTGTGTATGAATGTAACATAATCATGGGATATAATAAAACACAACACAACTAGGGAGCCTCCTCCAGTTTTAGCAAGAAGTAACAGGTTGTTCCTGCTTTTCTCCTGTGCATGAATGAATGGTAGTCATTCAGTCATTCATTCACTCAATCATCCATCCATCTATCCACCCATCTACTCTATAGCACAGTGGATGTTATAAAACAATGAACAAATATCTGCCCCAGCCTCACCACCTACTAGCTATGTGGCTTTGGATAAGCCATGTACTGTCTCTAAGCCATGGCTTCCTCATCTCTAAAATACAGAGGAATGCTTTTATTAGTGTATTAGACTAGTTACAATGACTAAATGATTAAATTAATGGGAGTGCTTGGCAAAGAATAAACCCCCAAGGGTTAATCACCATAATGATAGTAATTATAACAATTACTATTAAAAACATGTACTTGTCCACAGTTATGCACCAGGTTCTGGACTAGGCAGCAAAATACTTTTAGCCTTCTGATTTTCCAAGGGTCTTTAGTGGGGCATTGGTTTTCTCAGGGCAACACCTCTAATATGATCTCCCAGGCTTGCCAGGGATGAGGGTGGGCCCAAGCACCAGAGCCACTTACAGCATGAGAACCCTGTCCCAAAGCCATGTTTAAACAATTATGAGCATTATGTTGCAGGCACCCATAACCATAGGAGGCCAGCCTAACATGGTGCTCATCTTGCAGAGGCATCTTTTGTGTGTGGGTTTTGGGTTACAGACGGGCAATGCAAAGCCATACAGTGAGTCGCAAAACAAGTTTTCATAAGCTCAACCTGTCACAAACCAGGCAGGGGCTCATGCTGACATCCCCACAGTAAGATTAAACAGCATGCTTCATCAGGCACTAAATACTAACACAGCTCCAACGTCAGGGGGACACTGATTAAAACTGATGTCAATAATTTATGAAACACAATATGGTCTTCAGATGCTCTTTTGAGAAAAGGAAGGTGGGGGGAGGGCCTAGCAACCCAGGTGGTTTAAAACTGTTCCTGCATTTTCCCTTGAATATACACACCCCCACCATGCATGGGTGCTTCTTTACACACTGAATCATAAATGCACATGTGTATAAAAGCAAGTGAACACTCTGATACATATGGGCGGAAGAAAGTATTTAGTTATTCCCCTGAGAGCTGTCGAAGCTGTAACATTATACATAGTCTTGTCTTTCATATTGTTTTGAGGGTTTTTTTTTCCTAGAAGAAATCCAAGATTGCATTTTAAATAAAATTGGGCTTTACAACCATTCACATTTATTCTATAGAGAAACTGACCTTGAATCAACACTTAAATGAAAACTGGAGCGAAGAAAGCATATATGGTACATTTCTTGGTAATCCGTAAGCACCTCCAGCAAATACCATCAACATATTGGCAATTTCTAGGGACTTTTTTTAGGGTGGGGAGTGGATGTTAAGAATGGCATTTGCATCTATTATAAATCATGTCTTATTATTTTGTAAGGGCAAAACACAATGGCACAGTGATAATTTATCAAGACTGATGGTTGGAATTTTAAAAAATATTCTTTTGTCTTCGTTGTAAATAGTCTAGATAGCTTAACTTTCTGTGTCAACAGTGTGAAATTCAAAGGACAGGATTATGTTGGGGAGAAAAAAATCTGAGACACTGATTGTACTAAATTAGTATGTGAAGGATTTATTTATCCTTTCCTAACACTGTGCTAGGAAAAAGTATCTCAGAACACCTGTCAAACACTAATTCATTCACATATCTCCACTACAGGGCCTTTTCATAAAAAGCCCGACCTTTAATTGTAAATCACTTCTAAATTGTCCTTGCTGGCTTTCTCTTTTTTATAGAATGATGGAAAAAGCACCAAGACTTCAATTAAGACTTTAGGAGAACTTCAATCTAATGTTCCCAGTTATATCTACAAGGTATCAAAACATCTATTCAAAAAGGAAACTATAAATAACTTTAAGAGTTAAATTGGCTTTGCTTTTATAAAATGACTGAATAATTGGCAAGATTTAAAGATACTTTAACTACTGAGAATTAAAATAACTTCAGTAAAAAACAGGAAAAAAAATATTGTTAGCTGATCATTTATCATGTAGATTATGTACTTATTAGGCCTAATTAAACTTTTTGAACAAAAACTTGCTTGCTAATTACATTAGTTAATATGTTGATTGCTCAATTGAGCTTTTTTTTTTTTTTAAAAAAAAAGTCAATCCAATTTGTGCTTTGGTTGGAAAAACAAAATCCTAAGCTATAGAGAGTATTTCAAGAACATGACCATCATCATAACAGATGCAGGTTATTTCTTCACATCCAAAGTGACAAGGAGCGGTGGGGGTGGGTGGCAAATCGAACAATACCAATGATAACAGGAATCTTCGGGCCAATAACATTTTACCAAAATATCCCATTTATTCGTCTCAATGTATTCACTTGCATTTGTCCAATTAGCCCCCGCTGGTGACCGTACAAAGTCATCTTTCATATGCATATACAAACTAAAACTGATAGCAAAACCCTGGGAAACCCTTTAAATGTCAATAAAGGGCTTTTCCGCACAAAAGGAAGAAAAGAAAAGAGGAAAGGGAGAGAAGAGATGGGAAAAACCAACATTTCTGAGGGAATTGAGCAGATCAAAGGAACTTTACTCTCCAAGACCTCTAAGTCGGGGTATAACTACTCAGCAGAATCCTGAAAAGTCTCTTCAAACTGGAAGCCAATTCTGTTCCTTGAAGGAGGGGGTGATGAACAATTAGGTCCGCAGAAGCGGGACACATTGAGTGTAAAAAAAAAATGGAGGCCCCGACTGCCCCGTCTGCAGACCAGGGCGCCTGCCTGGGCCTCTGTGCGGAATGGAACCTCCAAGACATGTTTTCCATTGGCTTGCTCAAAAGTTCTATATCCACAGTCATGAGGCACAAACTATTCGACAACAACATGACACAATTAATCAGAACCAGACCGCAAAACGTGTGTTTCTGGGGACCAGCAAACTTTGCAATGTGCCTCAGAGGGTGAAGCAATTCAAGAGACTCACACTGGCTGTTTTGGGGTTGGGGGATGGGGAGGAAAAAATCTTTACGTTCACAAAAGATGCACACCAAATGGCACATTTATGAACTAACTGATTTTCACTGCAATCACTGCGGGATTTGGAAATGTACACGTTATCCTGAAAAAAGTAAGATATTGTCTTACAACCTTCTCTCTTTCTGGAGAGAAATTGATGCCTGAGATTTTCTACACCAACAAAGTTGTACAATTCAGAAGTAGAGCGTAGCCTCATTTCTGACCCAGGCGTATTCACTGGTGCCCAGTTTTGTCAGATTTCTCTTTCAGGAATTGAAACTCTATTAAAAATCCAGACGCTGGGCCCTTAGTTAATTCAAAACTGTTTAATTTCACCAAACCCTGAAGCGAACAAAAAAAAAATCTGGTATACTTCTTTTTTAGACCAGGATTGAATTAGTTTAAAATAGTTACTGAACCCTCCTTTGTAATCTGTAGATAGTAATTAATTAAAATCACATCACTCTTCTTTGCTAACGCAAACACGATGTTCAAAAGAGAAAAGATTTTTTTTTCCAAACCATAAAAAGACAAATGGAGAGTGCAAGAGTGATATTCATCGGGTACCAAACCGCCTCAAACTGCCATCTCCCAAGGGATTTGTGATTGTGGCGCGGTAACTTCCGGGAAACAGGACCCAGGTTCCCAACCGCACGCCCAGCTGCAACACTAGAAAAGGGAGGTGGGGTGGAGGTGAATCCCAGGGACTAACCAGACGGAGAAGAAGGCATTGTGTTTCCCGTTTGGATCCAGGATTATGGAAACCTGTCCGCAAATTTTTTCCAAACCACTGCCCCCACCCCCATACCCGACCCTCAGCAGCATTTCTCGAGCTGCTTCTTGGCTTAGCTGAGTGCACCGGGCGCAAATCGGGCACCCACAGAGAGCCCCATGCGAGCGCGTAGTCCTCTTTCAGCCCTCCCCGGCCCCGGACATCCCTGAACACGCCTCCCAGGGTTCCCCGAGACATCCCCACAACCAGCTCTCCCGGGATGGTGTCGCGCCTGCGTTCCCGCGTACCCGCCTTGCGCCAGGAGCTGTTGCCCGCCTCCCCATTCACCGCGCGTTGCCCCACTCACCCACGCACTCGTTGGCTTCGCGGGCTGTGGCGCGTTGCCAGGGCCGATCATAGTGGAAAGGTTTGCAGCGGTCGCATTCCGGGCCGGCCGTGTTGTGCCTGCAGTCGCACACCAGGCTGTCGTCGCGGTCGCGCACGCAACGAGCCGCGTGGCCGTTGCACTTGCAGCGGCCACCCACCTGCAGGTCCGACACAGCATAGAAGTACGAGTCGCGCGCCAGCTCCGAGTCGTCCTCGTTCTCGTCGCCAAACGTGTGCAGGCGGCTGAAGGCCACGCGGATATCGGTGGCCGTGACCCAGTCCTGCAACACCGGCGAGTTGTCGAAGTCGTGCGCAGAGGGCCGTCCGTCCAGCGTGCTGAAGGCGATGAGGCCGCCCGAAAGCGGGCGCATATCGGTGTGCGAGTCGGTGCACACAGCCTCCTGCTCATTCTGCTTGGTGATGGGCGCGCGGTGCGGCCGGTTATACATCTTGCGGCACTGCGTGGAGTAGAACTGGAAGGGCACCCACGTACGCCCGTAGTCCATGGACTTGTAGATGGCCATGGACTCGGGCCGAGGCGAGCAGAACTGCAGACTCACGTAGGTCACCTCGAACTTTTTGCCGAGGGACAGCGTGAGCGTGACATTGTGCGGGAACTGCAGGTAGTTCTCCGACTGCCAGCACGTCAGGTTGTGCGGGTTGTTGAGGTCGGTGAGGAAGGCTGGAGGATGTGCCTTCTTCGGGTCGGACGCGTTGCAGAGGTGGCACGAGCGCAGCCGCTCCTCGCCGCGCTCACTCACTACGCAGTAGCGCGCCGGGGGCCGGCCGCAGGTGCTGGACACGCGCACATCCTTGCCGAAGGCCGCATTGACAAAGTCCGGGATGCAGCGGCGCGGGTGGCCGTTCTCGTCGGAGCAGGGGTCGGGCTGCGCCGCTTGGCCAGCGAACATGCTGAGCCCGGGCCCGCCGCGCACCGCGCCCACCAGGCACGCCACCGCCGCCAGCGCAGCCAGCGCCTCCCACACTGCGCGCATCATGCTGCGTCCAGCTTGCCCCGGCCCCGCTGCGGAGTCAGTCCGCCCGCCGCAGAAGGCGCCTGCGGAGAGAGGGGAGCTGCGCTCAGCCAGCCCGCCCCGCGACCTCCAGCCCTCGCGAGGTGGCAGGACGGGCGTGGGCGAAGGCCGGCACCAACCCCGGGTCCGATTGCCCGTCTCACTCCCCCCGAAGTCCCGGGGGCAGGCGGATCCGGGGACCTCCGAGCCCGCACCACCCGCAACCCTTCTTCCCGACTGGTGAGCCAGGGCAGCGGGCGAAGGCTCGGTTTCCTAGCCACTACAGCCTCCACGCTGCCGGAGGAGCATGCCCGCACCCGTCTGCCAGTCCGCGACCAACCCACCTCGCACCCCAAGTCTTGGACGCAGGAGAGCTAGGGTGTCCCCCAACCCCATACGGCCTGCGCCCATTCCTCCCGCATCCTGGGGTCCCTCTCAGCTGCCCCCGATTGCGTCCCGCCAGGGAGTGTGCGTTCGGGACTTTACCTCTAGTGAGGGTAAAAGAGAAAGAAAAGTTTGCCTGGCTCTGGCCGGGGAGCCCGCGCGCCGGACGGCGGAGAGCCTCTCGCTGGCTGCTAGCAGGCGCGTCCTGCCTCAGCGCGGGCTTGCCAGCTCCATGCCCGGCGCGGCCGCCGCTGCCCCAGCCCCGGCCCCGGCTGCCGCCGCCGCCGCCTCTCTTGCCGGAGTGACGACGCGGCCGCCCGGCTCGCGCCGCTCCCGCCGCGGTCGGAGTGCTGCCCTGCCCGCGCCCGGGGCGCACACACACACACTCACGCTCGCTGGCGCGCACTCACACACGCACGCACGCCCCCGAAGGCTCCGCCGCCGCCGCTGCCGCCGCCGCCGCCACTCGCGCTGGGAGTGGGGGGCGGAGGGGAGCGCGGGGGCGGGGCCGCCGGGCGGGGCGCCGGCCAATAACGTCGACGAGCAGCCGCCCGCTCGCCAGCAAAGTTTTAACCCCGGGAAAGAAGAAAGTTAAAGGGAGCCGGCCCCGGACGCTAGAGAGGGCGAGCGGGAGCGGGTGGGAACCGGGGAGCCCGAGAAAGAGCAGCAGAGACAAAGAGAAAGCAAGAGGAGTGCTCGGGGAAACCCCGGAGAGGGGGCAGGGCCCTTGCGCGTACCCCAGGGGATGGGGGGGCGCTGGTCGCCGACTGTCAGCCTTGCGCTGGCCGGGCGCTGGCGAGCACCACACACCCTGGGGAGCGCGCGGGACTGGGGAGGGGACGGGTTCCTCCAGCCCCCCTGCCCCCTCCCCCGCCCAAGGTCCCAGTCAAACACATCTGTGTTTGTTTTCTTTGCTGCGCCGAGGTCGGGCCTTCCTTCTAACCCAGCCTGATGGCCCTGGTGGCACAGCGCATAGGGCCGTGCCTCTGTGGGCATGCAGCCCCGGGGCTTAGGAAAGGGGAAGAGAGCGTGACCTCTGCCTGCCCCCTATTCCTGCCCCAAGTCCCTGGGGTCTGGCCGGAAGGGGTTGCTCGCCCTAACCCCTCAGAGTTGTCACCATACTTTGGGCCTATCTGTTCTGAACGTGGCTCCTTTCTTGCCAGGGAGCTGTGGTGGGCAGGAGACTGAAGGGCTAATACGCCCGCAACACCTAAATACTCACCACTTGCAGACTGGTCTGCAGCCTCAGATGTAGGGCCAACCCGGCTCTCCCAAGATCTCGTGAGGCAGGCGTATTGGTACTTCCTTGCTCGCTTTAAAAGTGCTATGGATCACTCTAGTATCTCATGGGATCCCCACAGCAGCTTTGCAAAGTAGGTACTGAATCCGTCTTACAGATGAGCCTACTGAGATCTCAGGAAGTTCAAGTGACTTGCCCAAGATGTCCCAGCTAGGAAACATCAAATCCAGAAATAGAAACCTGAGCTCCTAGCTGTGTGCAGTGGTGGGCTCTTGTAGTCCCAGGTACTTGGGAGGCTGAGACTTGAGGATTCTTGAACCCAGGAATTCAAGGCCAGCCTGGGCAACATAGCAAGACCTTGTCTCAAAAGAAAGAAACCTAGGTTCCTTCCTATCCATCACATTTGTCAAAAAAATAATCCCACCTAATTATAGTTTCATGGGGCATCCGCAGGGCCACCCAGCTTCTCCTGGCCTCATTCTCTGTCACCATAAGAAAAAGATCAGGATGGGGACAGTATCCTTTGACCACCTTGCAGCAGCAAAAAGCTTTAGGTAAAGAACCTACTGGACTGTGTTTAGAACCAAATTTTTGTTAGTTTATTACTTAAAACGTGTAATCTAGTAACAGACTAGGATGGAAATCCCAGGTCCTGGTTCTGGCCCAAGGGCTGTCTTGCCCTCATACATTAGCTCCATTAAGTGTCTTGTTTTGTCTTATTGGCATTTTCATAAACCCTGAGAATCTAAGCCTCAGGGCTTGTCTGGCCCAGCTCAGTCTTTTGGAAGAAGGCCTTTCCCAGCCTTCCCCAGCCTCCCTGAGAGTCGGCCACCCAAGCCAGCTCTTCCGAAGGAGGCTCACCACAGCCCAAGGAAATAAATCCATTTCATTGCAGGACAGCCTGGATTCACCCTCTCCCTGGGGAAGCACTTTAGCTTTGCCTTTTTGTGCCATTTACCACTCTCTGCTCTGTTTATTTATGCCTTGCCTTGTGGCAGAAAGGATTTCAGGTGACTTACAGGGGTACTTAAAATATGGCCAAATAACATAAATTAGGAGGGAAGTGAAAAGAAATAAAAGAACACTGTGGAGTGTTCAAAATCCCAGTGGTATATTGAAAGGCGGCATAGCACTTAGGAGGGTACATTTTGGAGCCAAAGTGCCTGGCTTCCAATGCTGCCTCGTCTCTGTGATCCTGGTCAGTCTTCACATCTCCTTGCACCTTGGTGTCCTTATAAAGAGGGACAAGGATATCTATCTCCTAGGGTCATGAGCATCAAGTTGACACATATGAATGTTACAGCTTATATTATGTATGCATACATAGTGGAGTTATGTAATGCACTCAAATATACTTTCGCATCTCTGTCTATGTAAATATGCATAAAGCCAGGCACATGAGCTATAGGGAAATTTTAAATAATTTACAAACATTTACTTACACAGAAAGATGTTCATGATACAGAAAAGGTAAAAAGCAAATAAAAAAAAGATCACGCAAAATATCATGTCATTTTTATTTCAAAAACATATGCATAACAAGACAATACTGTTTATAGTGGTTATCTTGGAGAGAGAGGCCATAGGTGATTTTTATTTATCACTGCATGTTCTCAATTTTGTGTAGCAAAATAAGAAGGAAAGCCAAGAAAAGAAAGAGCAAGAGGCAAGACAGAGTAGAAATAGGAAGAATGCCGAAATGTACCCTGAAATGGCCTACTCACCTCCTGTGGGTGGGCCACTGATTTGTCCCTTTGCTTTCCCACAGCCAAAATGAAAAGGAGACCAAGTCTATTACACAATTCCCAGTGTCCATGAGATAAAAACAGACCTATTGCTCAAGAGAATTACAACTATTCTGGGTACTAAAAATCAGACAGGAATTTCTCCTGGGGGGCCTCATAAAGGGAACACTGTGTGAGGTAATAAGCAAACATGCCCGGCAGCATCCCATAATAGTCACAACAGTGTGCTCCATGAGGTGTTCTCTATGGTTGGCCCTCAGTATAAGCTGATGGCATCATGCAAGTCAGGAAAAGATAGTCTGGCACCAAAAAACTGTTCTGAAAAAGAGAGATGAGGGTGCTCAGTTTGCTGCCCACCCAACCTGGGTGTATTGTGGAGAATCTACAAGAATTCATTGCCAAGTGTTGGTCCAGACCTCCTCCCGGGGTGCTGTTTCCTATCCACAGAGCTTCTGCTGGATCTTGTGCGGCAGCAAGTTTGAAACTGCACTCCATAGAGTGTGATTCTTCTATATTGCTAACTGAGCTTGGGCCAGTGAACGTCAGGAAGGAATGGAGGACACTATCTCCTTTTATTGTGGTCACTAAGGTCTAACTTTATCTTCTTTAGCACTTCCTGGTGGGCAGGATTATCTCACTCAGTTTGCAATCCAGGAGGCTCAGTACCTCCTGGAATATATTACACGTTCTCTACCACCATTCAAAGCCCACCTCTCTGTCACGGTTCATCAGATTCCAACTCTGCTTTGCAGCCCAGATCTAACCTCTGCTTCTTCAAACTTTAGAAATCCATAC
This sequence comes from Ictidomys tridecemlineatus, assembly GCF_052094955.1. Classification (NCBI taxonomy): domain Eukaryota; kingdom Metazoa; phylum Chordata; class Mammalia; order Rodentia; family Sciuridae; genus Ictidomys; species Ictidomys tridecemlineatus. Next base: position 53,186,857 of record NC_135479.1, on the reverse strand, counting down.
TGTTTTATCTCTTCTAGGCAAAATGTTCTCGGTTCTTTTAATGATTTCTCACAGGACGTGGATTTCAGATCATTCAGCAGCCTCTCCCAATGCCCTCCAATTTGTCAGTGTCCCTTCTGAAAGCATGGTGCCTTTTGAGGGGACAAATGAAAAAAACAGATGTGCGAGTGTTGCGAGAGTCTCTCAAGAGTGGGGGTTATAAATACACACCCTCGGAGGCATGTCAGTCTCTGAGCAGCAGGATCCAGGGTACAAACTGGAGTTCAGAACAACAATGTGGTTCTTGGATGAGAAAGCAAATTCCCAGGTGCTTCTGCAAAGAATGTGTTAGAAGCAGGAGCCGCCATTTATTAAGGCGCACAGCCTCACCTGAGAAGCCTGACAGTGAGAGAGTACCCAGAAAGGAGAGGATGTGGCAATTTCCAGAAAACTTAGGCACAGCCAAAGGAAGAAGAGAACATGGAATCTCAGGTGTTCCAGAAACCCATGAGCCGGAGGAGAGTTTTGAGGAAGGAGGGGTGGTGAGCAGTATCACCTACCTTAAAGTGTCACTTAGACCTTAAAGGTCAAGATAAGATCTGCAGTGAGTGCGTTGGATTAAACCACAAGGAAGTCATGGGTGACCTTGACTGGCAGTTGCCGAGGGGGTGGCCGGGGGACAGAAGCCAGATCTCCTAGGGTTGTGGAATGAAAGGGAGGTGAGAAAGAGGAGATACCAAGTGTAGACAACTTCCAAGAAGTGTGACTACAAGAGCTAGGAAAGAGAGAGGGCCTAGTAGGAAGGTGACATGGGATGGAGGGAAGGCAGGGGCTTTTTTATTGTTGTTTATAAGATAAGGCTATTTGAACACGCTTCCATGATGATAGGAAGGAGCCAGGAGGGGAGAGGTTGAAGACAGATAAAACTACCCGTGTAAAATCGGCAGCCAGGTGGTCTGAAAGTCTCTCTTGTTTCAGTGAAATAGGAAGAGATATATCTGCTGAGCATGGGGAGGGGCCGGAGCACTGGAGATTTGGGGATGGGGGAAAAAGGTTGATACCATCCTTAAGGACAATGCTTGCTAGGAAGAATCAAAGGTCCTACCGGGGCTAGTGACCATGTAGGAGACAGAAAAGCAGCACACAAACACATAAAATACCTCCAACAGGCCACCAGTCTCTGCGTCGGCTTTGAGAGAGAGAAAGTTGGATTAATCTAGATTTGAGGATGGGACAGAAGGACAAGAGGGTGGGAGACACCAGTTAAAGAAGTGAAGATAAAACAAGAATAGGAGAGGAGATAGAGAAATCAGGGTTCTGGAGCCATGCTGTTCCATCGGGTCTCTGGATGCCACATGTAGTGATTTTGGTTTCAGCTTGAATTAATTCAAATGAATAAACACATAAAGCTCAGTTGTCCCTGATTTGGACAGCCACCCCCTCCACCCCCCGGGGAAAGAACGTTCCTATCATCACAGAAAGTTCTATCGGACAGAGCTGATCTCAAAAATTTCATAAGATAGAAGAAATGTGAACAAGGGATTACTGAGGAATCTGCGGTCCAAAACAGGAGGCCTGGGCTGGTGATTCCAGAGGTGGGGAAGCGCTGGGGGATGATAAGGCCTCCGAGGATAAGAGGGGAGATTCCGTGGTAAAGGAACAGAGAAGGTGATTGGAGACAGGAGGTCAAAGTGCTTGGTGGACTGTCACCTGAGTGATCAGCATTAGGGCTTGGGACACAGATGAAGGCTGAACCAGAGGCTGGTGTCTCTAAAGCAAGAGTGAAATAGATGTGGCAGTGATTCCAACTCAGGATGAGATGCCAGAGGAGGCATAGCCATGTGGTTCTGGTCTGAAAGGAACAGGTTTGGTTGTTTGTTTGTTTCTTTTTTAATAAGAATGGAAAGAATGTTAGGGAAAGGTGGAGGACAATAGCCGTCCCCTTCTGGGCATTGGGTATGTATGGTGTGGGAGAAGAAGACCCCCACTAAAGACAGTTGCAGTGTGAGCTGGGGTCTTCCAGGGAGGGTGAGTCTGTTGGGTGAGTGTGACCTTGGGGAGAGCAATCAGTGAACAGGATGCAGGGAGGGGATACCCCAGGGATGGGGATTCTGGATGGTACAGGTTTAATGGTTTGCAAGGAAGTAGGTCAGAAAGTAATGGTTTAGGAGAAATGAGATGACTAGTCTGGTCTTCATCTTGGGAATCAACAAGAGGTTTACTTTTCCAAATGAATTTGTTTGTTTGTTTTTATGGTGCTGGGGATTGAACCCAGCACCTCAAGCATGCTAGGTAAGCACTCTACCACTGAGCTGTATACCCCCAGCCCCAAGAGCTTCTCTCCCACCCTCCTCTTTTTCTTTCAGTCCTGGGGATTTTTTTTCTTTTGCAGTTTAGGAGTACACTACTGCTGAACCATATCCCCAGCCATTTTTATTTTTATTTTGAGACAGATTGAATTTGTAATCCTCCTGCCTCAGTTTCCCAAGTAGCTGGGATTACAGGCGTGTGCCACCATGCCCAGCTTCAAGGACTTTTCTTTTAAAATCAAACAGGTATATAGGAGGCTGGAGATGTAGCTCAGTGGTAGTGGGCTTGCCTAGCATGCAAAAGGCCTTGGATTCAATCCTCTACATATGCACGCACACACACACACACATACACACACACACACACGCACACACACACATACCCAATGAACATAATGCTTATTGTGTGCAAAGCCCTCTTCTAAGCACTTTGACAATCATTAACTTGTTATCTTCCTAACAACCTTATGAAGTAGATATATCATTACCTCCATCTTATACGGAGGAAACCAAGACATGGAGGTAATTTGCTGAAGATCACATCACTGAGCCGGGGTTTGAACTCACGGTCTGGTGACTGAGTTGGAAGCTCTCAGCACCTTAGGGCAAGATAGGCATGGCTGGGCCTCAGTCCTCCCTGAGAAGAGCAGGTCTGTGAGAAGTGTAAGTGGTGGCCTGGGGCCACTTTGCCCTCTGGCTCAGTTAAGAGGACTAGATGACGCGGTTTCCAGGACCCCAGCATAGACTGGAAATTGCAACCAGAGATAACCAGGAGTCATCTGGCCTCTCCAGAAGGATGGTCTCTGCCTGGATTTTGTTCCCTTCAGAAATAGGAAGAAGTTGACTTAGACAAGCCATGACTCCAATTTACCACTTGATACTGGCCTGATTTTGAGCTGGTTCCTTTACCCATCTGACCATCAGTTTATTTATGAAATGAGGGTAACCACTTTCCACTCAAAAGCTTCTTATGGAGATTTTAAAAGATGCAGATGGAAGGAAAACAACTGGCACAGAGTAGATGCTTCTCTCTCTCTCTCTCTCTCTCTCTCTCTCTCTCTCTCTCTCTCTCTCTCCACCTCCCTCACCCTCTCCTTTTTGTGGTGCTGGGAATCCTATATGCCAGGCAACATTCTACCACTGAGCTACATCTCCCACCCCACTGTTATTTTCCTTTTGGTAATTATAATCCTCAGATTGTCTACTAGATCCCTTCCCACCCACCTTCCCTTTGATATCGGAGATTGAACCCAAGGGCAATTCACCACTGAGCCACATTCCCAGCCCTTTTTATATTTTTTATTTTAAGAAGGCTCTCGCTAAGTTGCTGAGGCTGGCTTTGAACTTGGCATTCTCCTGCCTCCGTCTCTAGAGCCACTAGGATTACAGGCCTGGGTCACTGCACCCAGCTAGATCCCTCAACCCGGGAGAATTAGGGACACGCTTTCATTTCAAGGCTTCTAGAGCCCAGCTCACCTGATTGGCCACATGGAAGGGTACTCAAAATTCCCTGGACAGGATTACAAGAGATGCAACTGTTCTGGAAAAGGGGTTTAGAACATGGGGAGCAGCCTACGCAGTGTGTAGGGTTCCTGGGAATTTAGTTTTTTTTTTCCTTCAGTGCTATTTATCTGCATCTCAGGTCAGATCTCTCCTTGTGCAGGCACCTGGCTGAGGGATTCCCCAGGTAAGGCATAGAAATCCATGCAAGCCTATTCTCTGCCCAGTTCTTTCATCTACTGGGGCTCTTTGAAGGGGTGAAAATGCCTGTGGATAAGGGGAACTAGCAGATGTAATGTCTTCTCACTTTACTGAAAGTTTGCAACAGGGTCCCACTAAATGCTATTAAGATAAAGACAATGTTACAGTGGGGGAAGTCTTTGTCATGAATGGAAGACCAGCCCCAAGGAAGGAAATAAAAGATGATCTCTAGGTGGAGAAAATAACGTGGGGGGCGGGTCCTTGAGCCCAGAGTTGGTTATAAGCTCATTTAACATTGACAGAATCTGAAGGAGAGAGTCCTCTCAGTGGTAAGACTCTAGGTTTACAATGGAGTGAAGGCAGGAGCAAGAGGATTCATTGGAGGATCCCAAGAGATAGTGTGGATGGCCAGGGAAAAAAATGGTCCCACAGTTAGCAGGATTGAACAGAAATATGTTGAAATACAGAGAATTGGAAATAAAACAGGACGCATTAGGATCTTCTGAGAGGTTCTAGTCTTCACATCTCAGAATGCTTGTGGGGGTGGAGATGATCCAAACAAGAGCCACTCCATTGTGGTGTGCTGGGAACACATAAAGCAGGGGAGGAGAGAGTACCAGGAGGGGGTGTGAATTTTAAACAAGGTACTCAGAAGGAGCTCTCTAAGAAGGGCCCCATAGAGCAGAATGAATGAACAGAAGGAGGAGCTGCGGGGATGTGGTTTGAGCAGAAGGTGCTTCAGGCAGAGTGCACAGATCCTGAGCAGGAGCGTGACTTGTGTAAGGGACAGGAAGGAGACCACTTGGTGGGAGCTTGACAAGCAAGATGGGGAATGGTACAAGTTAAGTCAGAAATATAGGTAGGAGTTAAGACAGACAGGCCCTCACAGACTTTGATAAGGAATCTGAACTTGTCAAGATCCATCCTGGGCTGTGTGAGGAGGCATGCACCTCTGATCTCAGCTACTCAGGAGGCTGAAGCAGGAGGATTGCAAGTTTGGGGCTAGCCTAGGCAACTTAGTGAGACCCTGGTCTCAAGATTTTCAAAAATAAATAAAAAAGGGCTGGGGATGCAGCTCAGTAGTAAAGTGCCTCTAGGTTCAATCTCCAGTTCCCAGGGGCTGTGGAAATCTAGCCTGGGTACTTCTTAGGCCTTGATCGACTGCTTTCCCTAAAACTCTTAATATGATATTGTTTCTGATTAATATAAAAGTTTCCTGAGAAGGAACTGTGCTCTCTGGATCCCCAGTATGTAACAGACTGCCTGGCCCAAGCCAGGAGTGCATTACAAATTAATCAATTAAAGGTCACAGAGTTAGGACAACTGAAGGTGGTGAACATCTGTGATAGGCTGAAAATTGGTCCCTAAAAAGATATCCATGTCTTAATCCCAGCAATCACAGGGATCAGTGAATGCTGCTTCATATGGCAAAAAAAAAAAAAAAAAAAAAAGAGTCTTTACTGATGAGATTAAACTAAGGGTCTTGAGATGGAGCAATCATCTTGGCTTATCAGGATAGATTCTAAATGCAATCACAAGTGTCCTGAAACGGAGGCAGAGGGAGATCTGATAAAAAGAAGAGAAGGCCAAGTGAAAAGAGAGGCAGAGATTACAGCAATGTCCTCACAAGCCAAAAAATGCCTGCAGTTGCCAGAAGTTGAAAGAGGCAGGGGACAGATTCTCCCCTACAGCCTCTGAAGGAAGTATACATAGCTCATGTCCAACCTGGTGAAACTGATTTTAAACTGCTGAATGAATTTCTGTTGTTTTAAAGCTACCACATTTGGGAGAATTTGTTACAACAGCCACCGTGTGTTCGTTAGCTTTCTGATGCTATAATAAAATACCTGAGATGAAAAGTTTATAAAGAGAAAGATTTATTTGGGATATTCTAGTTCATGATCAATTGCTTTGATTTGGGCCTGTGATGAAAAAGCACACTATAGGGCGAGCAGGTGGTGAAGCAAAACCACTCAGTCTATCATCAGGAAGCAAAAAAGAAAGAAAGGAGCTGGGGGTCCCACAGTCTCCTTTGAGGGCACACCTCCAATGATCTAAAGACCTCCCACTGGGACCCACCTCTTCAAGGTTCTACCACCTCCCAGTAGTGCCACCCCCGGCGGGGAGGGGGGGGCAAGTCTTTAATTTGTGCATCTTTGGGAGACATTCAAAATCCAAACCACAGCACACAGGAACCTAATATAACAGCAAATCCAGAAATGACAAAATTAAGAGGGTTCTCTTCACATGGGAAAAGAAAGCTTGGGGTAAATGAAAGAAATAAAAGAAGAACCTCTATATCTGAAGAACCTCTATATCTATATCTAATCTTAAGACATTCCTCAAGCTAGGCATGGTGGTGTACACCTGTTATCCCAGCAACTCCAGAGGCTGAGCCAGGAGGATCAAAAGTTCAAGGCCAGCTTAGGCAACTTAGTAAAATCCTGTCTGAAAAAATAAAAAGGGCTTGGGATATAACTCAGTGGTAGAGTGCCCCTGAGTTTTATCCCCTGTACTGAAAAAAAAAGAAAAATTCCTCAAGTCCTCCTTTACTTTCTCTTCTTACAGACACTGACCATATCTTACTTCTTGACTTCCCCACAATACAGAGTTCATACAGTCTAGGCAATATATCAAGGAATTGCAAGCCCCTCCTCTAGAGCGTAGGTTACAGTACCCTTCATGATGCAAAACACAGTCCAGAAGTAAGTGAAGGTTCTCTTGGGCTTAGGAGAAGACAATAGTCACAATAGCAGGGTCCTCCAATCCATAGGAACCCCACTAGAGTTCTTCACCCAGAAGTCTTTAAACTGGTTGCTAGGGCACATACCTGTACTCTCAGCAACTCAGAAGGCTGAGGCAGGAGAATCACAAGTTGCAGGCCAGCCTTGGCAACTTCGCAAGACCCTGTCTCAAAATAAAAATATTTTTTTTAAAAAGGAATGAGATGTAGCTCAATGGGATAGAGCATCCCCAGGTTCAGTCCCTGGTACTAAAAAAAAAAAAAAAAATTATTTATAAACTGAGGTTAGGCATCTCCATTCTTCCAGGGAACCAGAGAATCCCAGATTAGGATCCTTGGGGAACTGGTACCTGCTGAATTGGTGGTACACTGAAGGGTGACAGCTAATGGTTGAATCTACCCCAACCCATTCCAAGGATGCAGGACAGGGCTTGTAATCACAAGAATTTCCAAGGGCATTACTGTGTAAGAGACCAGCAGAGCTAGAGAACAGGGACAGCCCTGAGAGGTGCCTCATCTAGTACTCCCCAGATTACAAGTGAGGAAACTGAGGCCAGGGAGGATGGGCAAATTGCCCAGAAGCTGATGCTCCCAAAGATGGCTATGAGTCATGGAAATGGGTTGTGGGTTACCCCGGCAACTGCACTTAGGGAACACCTGCTATATTCCATTCTGCTAACTTAGTTGGGGAAAGAAAAATGATTTTGATGGAAAATTTTTTCCATGAAAAATGACTACATAAGAGGTTTCGGTGCTTAGAGGAGTAAGCTTCTGTTAACTGCAAAAATCAATTTTGTGGAACAACTTATTTTCCCCAAATGTCAGTAGGATGAGGTATTACTGGTTAATTTGTCACACAGGAAGGAAATGTAGAGACTTAACTCCAAGAGGTGGTTCAAGATGAGAACAGACATGGATCATTGATTTCCAACATACTGAGTAAGTGCATGGATTATTCAACCATAATAAGGTGTCAAAAGAAACTAGGAGTTGGGGGACAGGAGGAACCTTTCCCTCACCCATGGAAATGGGTAAAGTACCACCATGCCAGTCCCCGGAGTGATGTCAGAGAGTACACATAAGACTGGATGGACATGACCTTGCCCAGGGAACCACTTCCTAAGCTCCCTAGGAGCTCTTTGTGTGATCGACAAGATGTTACAGGTCCCATAAGACTGCTTGGATTGTACACCAGTCATAAGCAGTTCCCAACATTAATGTCCTTGTGATGTTGGGAAGTCACTAAGTCACTTCACTTTTTTTTTTTTTTTTTGTACCAGGGATTGAACCCAGGGGTGCTTAACAACTTAGCCACAGGGTCTCACTAAGTTGCTTAGGACCTCCCTAAGTTGCTGAAGCTGGTCTTGAATTGTGATCTTCCTGCCTCAGTCTCCCAAATCTCAGAGATCGTAACCACAGACCACCACTTCTGGTTCAACTCCCTCTTCGGAAAAATGTGGATGGTAGTCTTCCTCCTTCCTTCCTCCTGTGGATAGCAGAGGTAATGAATAAAAAAATCTTATGCAAAAGACCCTGAAGTGTCCAAAGCCCTAAGCATTTTTTATAATGTTGTATAAAACTAGCTCACCCAGTGCTACTGCTACCACCATCACCAAGGGCACCACCCTCTAGAGAGAATGATAAACTGTCCTGAGTGTCCTGGATAAGTTATGTAGGACAATAATAATGGGCATCACAGAAATACTGGGTCTTGGTATTAATGAGCAACAATAATGTATTGAGCCAGGTGTGGTAGCACACGTCTGTCATCCCAGAGACTTGGGAGGCTGAGGCAGGAAGATCACAAGTTTGAGACCAGCCTCAGCAACATAGCAAGATGGCGAACGTCTCCAAAAATAAAAAGGGCTAGGGGGGTAGCTCAGTGGTAGAGCTTGAGTTTGGTGGGTCTAATTTGGTTTTTCTTTCATGAATTTTCGCTTCTCATAAATGCTTCACCTACATAAAGAAGACTCCCATTGCAGGTCACGCTGGCTTTGCCCTAGGACTTGGATGATCCTTGGCATCATTAAAAATCTCAGAATCTGTGCTGTGAAAACCTGGTTCCACAGTGGGAACCAGACCTTTTCAATGGGAGCCAAGGACTCTGCTGGCACTGGGTACCTCATTCAGCATCCCAAGGCCTGGGAGACCATTGCCTCCTGCCTGGGCCCCCTCAGCTAAGATCTGATTTTCTCATCATCTGGATAGTCTCAGCAACTTGCAGCAAAAGGACGAACCAAGCTGACCTTTCTGGAGGTTTGTTTAAAGCAGAACAATGTTTGTCTTGTCCAAACACTATGAATTACTCCAGAGGATCCTGCCCAGTTTTACAATCCACAGCTACAAATGGCTTACATAAATAGGGACTCATCCCTCCCCTGCCCCCTCTCGGTTCCCCATGGTAACTCCTCCCCCTGCCTGCTTTCTTCCACTCTTCCAGGCCCTTTTTCTGCCCTTTCCCAAGCCCTCACACCTTCTGTCCTCTGAGCTCCAGTGTGGTGAAGGGGCAGGTGCAGGGGGTATCCTGGGCCCACGCTTGGGTTAGAGCTGGCACAGGTCCCCCATGGCTGACTGCTTAGTCCCTGGACAGGTTCACCTTGCCAAGGGGGTCTCTGGGCATATTTGTCCTGTGTGTGAGGCCTTTGGTATGCAGCGTTAAGCTCAGCTGTGAAAGCATATTGGTAAGAGGAGGCTCCTAGGCTCAATGTCCAGGCAGCCTGTAGTTCACTTAGGCCATTCCTCATCTGGCTGGGCACTCAGCTTACCCACTGCCTCTTCCTCATTGGCTACACATTCTGGGGGATCCTAGGTATTGAGGATACATACTCTAGGTCTCTCCTAGAAGTAGACCCCCACCCACTATGATCACCAGCCTGGAGGTAACAGAAAAGACTCTTGCAGATCATTATAAGCCATGGAGAACAGGCAGGGCCCATGGGCATGGGAGAGAGGGGGGCTACTGGTAAAAAGCTTTATCACTTGAACCAACATCCTTTGAGAATTTTATTTAAAATACAAGTGTTCTAGGTACATCCCCATACCTAGGAAAGTACTCTCTGGGGCTAGGTCAGGGGCAACTGATGCTCAGAGTATGAGATTCACTACTCAGCCATAAAAATCTGCTCCAGTCCAAGCCATCTAACTAGTTGGTGACACCAGAAAATCACTTAAAGTCTCAGTATTACCATCCGTTCAATGGCTCTAAAATCTCAGCATCACCATTTTGTGCATTGGTTCTAGAATCTCAGTATTGTCCCTTGTATGATGACTCTAGAATCTTAGTAAACCATCTGTATAATGGCTCTAGAATCTTTGAAAGGCAGCTTCCAGCTTTTAGAAAGCATCTGCAAGAAGAGCTGGATATAGGAACACAGACTCAGCAAGGGGTGGGTGGAGGCATCCTGAGAAAAACTGTGGGGTCACTAGCACTCCAAGGAGAGGTGTTGGTGAAGACTTGGAGAGATGCCAGGGGAGTGTGCCAGCACCATTGGTGGTTGGAGGTGTGTGGTATTCTTCTACTGAGGGCCTCTAGCCCATGAGTCCAAATATGATCTCATTTTATCCTTGTTTTGCAAATGAAGAACCTGAGTCTGAGAAGGGAGTAACTTCCACTCAGAAGTTGATGAGTGGCATGAGATTCCATCTCCCCTACATGCCCTGGAACACCCATCTGTTCTTTCTAGAAATGCCTCTTTCCTCCCAGTGGCTTTTCTTGCCATTCCAGCCTCTCCAGGAGCCAAGGCCTGACCTCAGAGCCACACTTCTTTCTCTTCCTCCACAGAGAGGAGGGTCACACTGGAGTGGAAGGACCAGAGTCAAATCTGCCCTGCCAAGTGGACATACACTGAAATTCTAATTTCCCGGACTTTCACTCTGAACAGAGCCAAGCCATCTGGGCTTATCCCACCTGGAGGCTCTTGTCCTAGGAGGCCCAAGGTCCACAAGGTTAGGGCTGCAGCCGGAGAGCACTCTCCGTCCCACCAGAGGGCAAGGGGCACCATCAGGGGGAGGCTCCAGCATTTAGACCCCATAGGCCATTTGTGCCTAATTCTCAGGGCGATCCAGAAGAAGTGAGAGGATGAAGCCGCTGTCACCTGTTCAACTGATGTCCTCCCCATGGGACCTAAGGTCCAGGAGGTGAAAAGCAGGAAAGGGATCATGTCACTTCCCAGGCCCCAAGAGCAAAGAACCCAGAAAATTAAGACTGGTGCTGGTTAGGATCGCACCAGCCAGGCCCTGTTTCTACAACCTACACTTGTGCACCATGTTCCATTCACAGTTGGTGAGACTCAGACACTCTCTGTGGGATCTCCCGCATGCTACAGAAGAATCTGGACTTTGGGGTTCTCCTGGTTAGCGAACTGCAAAGTTTTGTACGAAAGCTCCTTGAACTCAGCTCCAACATTGGAGTCTTAAACGAGCTAAGCCTCCTTCTAGGTCAGCATTTGATTTTCTAATCAATCTCTTTGTGCCCCCGTGGCCTTCACCCGAGCTTCCTGTTTCCCCGATTTGCCTGGGCCCCCGCCTGGGTCTCGCTCTCGCTCGACTTTCCCGTCGAAGGCACTGGAGTGAGTGATTCCGGGACACGCAGGCGGAGGCCGGCGGGTCCGCGGCGCAGGCCGAGGCTGTATGGAAATGGCCAGAGGAGCCGGCGGGCGCGGCGGCGATTTATTCTGGGAGTGACAGCCCCTTTGAGCGCTCGGCGAATGGCATTTTCTGTCTGTGAAAGCCTTTCTTCCCACCTCTGTTCAGATTAGCCCGGGGGATGAATGCGCCCATTATCCAGCCCGCTGACCATTCTGAAACGCCAAATTAATTACTAAGCACTGAATCAGGCGCCGGGGCCGGGGCACTGGGAGGTGTGAAAATAGCGAGCGGCTGGAGATGGAGAAGGCGAGGGGCGCAGCGCGGAAAAGAGCGCTGGGCGGGGTGGCCCGGGGCGCGGGTGCGGCGGGACCCGGGCGGGTTTGGCCGGCCGCCGAGCGCGACCTGCTGGCGCGACCGTGTGCGACGGCGGGCGAGGGGGTTGCAAGGGATCCGCTTAAGGAGGAAGGCCTGAAGCTGGGGTTACGGCCCCCCAACCAGGCTGGGGCTCGCTGGGATCGCCAGCCGGAGCGCGCCAAGTGTGCAGGACGCTGGGCTGAGGCTCCAGCGTGCGACCCACGCGCCGCTGGTGCCTCTCTTGGATGCACCGCTCGGGGTGGCCGCCCCCAGACGACCCCAGCCCGAGGCCACCCCTGCCATCTCCGAGCAAGCTCTGAGACGCTCCAGATGCCCCCCCCCCCCAGGCCTTCCAAAAACTTGGGCGACGCTCTAAGACCGCAGCTCCAGCCAGAGCTTCCCGAGCGCCAGGCAAACGCAGGCTGTCTCCACCGGCTGCAACTCGGGGTCCGCGGATGGCACTTACCTCCCCGAGAAGCCGGGTAGCAGAGGGAAACGAGCTCTTGGAGCCTCTCGCTGGAGTGCTCGAGCGCAAAGGATCGCGCGCCTTTAAGACTCTTCCCCAGGACTCCGCCAGGTGGTGTCAAGCATGCCTGGCCCTCGAGAATCCTCAGCTCTGCCGCCACCCAGGCTGCCTGCTGGAGGAACCCTAGACTTTTGCTCCCACCCGTGAGCCCTGCCGCTCCGGCTCCAGTGAAGTTGGAGGGAGGGGAAGAATAGGGTGATAGAGTATGGGATACAAGGATACCCAAGAGAAAGCCACCCATCCCACCATCCCATCCACCCTCGCTTTTGTTGGCCTCCGTGTTGAAAGAATCAATTTATTTTTTATTTTTTATTTTTGGATCAGGTGCTTGGGATGGGGTGAGAGAGGAGAGCATTGAAAAGTCTTGTCCAAGGACAAGCTTCAAGTCTAGGCTAACTGATCCCCACACCCTTGAGCCAAGCTGGCCAGCTGATACGCCTCCCTCAATTACCATTAAAATGACTGAAGAGATAAAATAGAAAGAGACCGGTTGCCACTTCACACTAGGGAAATGTGTTATTCACACCCCTGAAACAGAGGAGTTTAAGAGGACCCCAGGGAAGGCGGGAGGAATTCCACATTAGGCAGGGAAGCGCACCACTCGCAGGCGAGTGCCTCCTCCGAACTCTGGGTAGTGCGCCAGTTCACACGCGAGATTGGCACCTGGGGACACTCCGCAGAGCTCAAGGCTGTGGCAGCGCACAGGCTTGTAGGTGTAAATTAGGATTCCAGCTTCAGGACATTATTAAAATAATTTTGCATCGCTTTCAAGAATATTTTTGACATTTAAAAAATTATATATATATATATATATATATATATATATATATATATATATATATATATATGGAGAGAGAGAGAGAGAGAGAGAGAGAGAGAGAGAGAGAGGCGGGGGGGAAGTGTGGGGATTTCAAACTATCCTTAATTGCTTTTTTTCCTGTTTTCATTGTTTATTGCCATTTATTTTGTCTAAATATCTTCCTTATTTTGATGAACTTCTCACACCACTGAAATGCTACTTTGGGTAACCCTTGAAGTAAGGGTGTTTGGATGGTGGATTTTAAAAATATTTGCACGTGTTAGAATGGCTCTCTGATAACCAATACCCAAAGGCTGATTTGATGTGGGAATCTAGGGTCACAACCCTTTATTTCTACTTAGAACTCTATAACATAGAGACTGTTGCCAGCATTAAACAGGAAAACAAATGTAAACTGCTTACTTTACCCTGTGGGTAAGACAGTAGAGGGCCCATGGATGTAACAATTTATGATTATCTGTTATTAGTTACTGATTCACTGTCTGTTGATTTTATAGTTGTGAAATTTTCTCTCAAGTTTTAGATTTGGCCCTATATTACCACAACCACTATCATCATTCTTCCACCCTGCCTTTTTTTTTTTTTTCTCTCTCTCTCTCTTTTTATTCTTTCCTTTTTTCTTTGGTGCTGGGGATTGCACCCAGGACTGGTAATATGCTAAGCAAGCACTCTACTGCTGAGCTAAAGCAGCCCCCTAGTTTACATGCTTAAACACACACATACATTTCAAATATACATATACACATGTAATATATCTGTTACTGCCTCCATTACTAATTTTGACCTTGGGCTTGTCCTTTATTCTCTCTTCACCTTCACTACTTCTTTATAAAATAAACATATGAGGCCACATGATTGCTGTGGTCCTATCCTGTACCAATAGTCTGGGAGCCTATTCACTTATAATACACAACAACAATATTACCTACCACAATAAAAAAAAATCACCATGATTCGAATGGCTATAATTTAAAAACAAAAAGTAAGATGTGAAAAAACTGAAACCTTCATACATTGGTGCTAGAAACATAAACTAGTAAAGCCATTGGAACACAGTTCCACAAAATGTTAAACATAGAATTAACAAATGATCCAGCAATTCCACTCTTTGGTATATATCCAAGAGAAATGAAACCATATATCCACACAAAAAACTTATACACAGATGTTTATATCAGCATTATTCATAAAGCCAAAAATTGGACACAATTCAAATGATGTTTATCTATCAATTAATGGTTGCATAAACCAAGTGTGGTAAATCTACATAAATGAATGTTAGGTCAATCATTAAAAAAAATAAAGTATTGATACATGTTGCAACATGAATGAACCTTGAACCTGTTATGCTAAGTGAAAAAAGTCAGTCATAAAGCAGTATCTATTATATAGTTGCATTTATAATGAAATTTCCTGAACAGGCAAATCTTTTTTAAAAAGTATTTATTTTTTAGTTATAGGGACACAATACCTTTATTTTATTTTTACATGTTGCTGAGGATCAAACCCAGTGCCTCACACAAGCTCCGTGAGCGCTCTACCTCTGAGCCACAACCCCAACCCAGAACAGGCAAATCCAAAGAGAAGTAAATTAATTTGTTGCCCAGGACTGGGAAAGTGAGTGGGCAGGAAGATATGGGGAGTGATTGTTTTGGAGTGAGAAAAGCCTATTGTTTTGATGGTTGCACAATTCTGTGAATATACTAAAAATCATTGAATTGTATACTTAGTTTTTGGCATTTTTGTTGATGTTGTTGTTTACTTTTGCAGTGCTGAGGATTGAATCCAGGACTTGCTCTACTCTATCCCTTTAAAAATTTCTATTTATTTATTGATACTGAGGATTGAACCTAGGGGTACTGAGGAACATCCCCAGACCTTTATTTTTTAATTTTTATTTTGAGACAGAGTGTTGTAAATTGCTTAGTGCCTCCATAAGTTGCTGAGGCTGAACTTGTGATCCTCCTGTCTCAGCCTCTAGCTCTGCTGGAATTACAGATATGTGCCACAGCACCTGGCCCTTTTTCACTTTTTAATTTTGAGACAGGTCTCATTAAGTTGTTGAGGCTAAACTTGAACTTATGATCCTCCTACGTCAGGCTCCCCTGGGATTACAATCATGGGCCACCATTCCCAGATCAATTATATTTATTAAATGGATGAGTTGGATGGTATATGAATTATGTATCAATATAGATGTGTTTTAAAAATGTATCCCAGCTGACTATGATGGCGTGCACCTGTAATTCCAACAGCTCAGGAAGCTGAGGCAGGAGGATCACAAATTCAAGGACAATCTCATCAACTTAGTGAGACCCTTGGCAACTTAGCGAGACCCCATCGCAAAATAAAAATTAAAAAGGAGTGAGGGTGTAGCTCAGTGGTAAAGTGCCCCTGGATTCAGTCCCTAATACCAAAGGTGGGGGTGGGGGGACTTATTCTATTCAGTCCATAAGGTTCTGGGGTAAGTACTGGCTACACAGAAGTGAAGAACAGGAATGTGAATTTTGCCCTTATGAATCTTACAGCATAATGGGGGGCGGGTGTCATTCTAGGACCCCATGATCTGCCAAAAGAAGGAATCAGCCTCCTCATACTTTAGCACAAAGATTCCCATGGTCTTTTTGGCAAAACTCTTTTTGGCTTGTATCATATTGAAATACCTAAATATTAACTTTCTGTTCTTTCTCTCTCTTTGCAATGTTACTGCCCTGAAACAAATGATGAATGCACCCTATATATAAACTCAGAAGTTCTTGAATATCAGAATAGCATCTCCCAAAAGAGTAGCTGCTTGCAAACCCATAGCAGAATGGGAGATGATGATGATGATGATGATGATGATGATGATGATGATGATGATGATGATGATGATTTTGTACTGGGTATTGAACCCAGGGGTGCTTAACCACTGAGCCATGTCCCCAGCCCTTTTTTATTTAATTCTTTTTTTTTTAATTTTGAAAGAGGATTTCACTGAGTTACTTAGGGTCTCACTAAGTTGCTTAGAGCCTTGCTAAGTTGCTGAGGCTGACTTTGAACTTTTGATCCTCCTGCCTCAGCCTCTTGAGCCACTGGGATTACAGGCCATGCACCAGCATGCCCAGCTAAGAGCAGCAATTTTGAAGCCAGACCACCAGGCTTTAAATCCAATCCTACCTCTCACTAGCTACTTGAACATCGTCAAGCCACTTCGCTTCTCAGTGCCTCAGTTTCCCCATGTACAAAATGGGAATAACAGTATTATGACACAAGGATTTCGTATTGGTGAATTCCTATATGTAAATTGATGGCATGTGGTAGCTGATCATTCATATTATTGTTACTTTCTGCAAAAGAAGGTGCATCAACTCCTGTCACAGGTTTGCTATTTTTCCCATAGTCCATTAGGTGGCGCAAGCACATCACTTCGAACAACCAAAATGTCCCATGGGGCTTTTGCTCAGTAAAAGCTGAACCTTGATAAATGATGCGCTCGGATTGCTACTTCCGTGGTTGTGGTTCCATATGAGTTACACAGAGCAGTATCACCTATAATGCAGATTTCTTTTTCTAATCAGTGTCACTCAGTATAAAATGTGTTCTTGAATCCAGAGAACATCAAGGGCATAGTCTGGGTAAAATGTCAGCTCCATCCCAATTTAGTGTACTCTCATCTAACCAGTTGAAGCCTTGGGTTTCCACAATGCCATCTTTATTTTTTCTTTCTTTCATTTTTTAAATTTCTTCCTGGAGATTGAACCCAGGGGTGCTTTACCACTGAACTACAGCCCCAGTCCTTCCTTGGGTTTTGGTTTTTGGTTTTTTTTGAGAGAGGCTCTTGCTAAATAACCAAGGCTGGCCTGGAACTCGTGATCCTCCCGAGCTTCTGGGACTACAAGGCAAAGCACTACCAAACCTGCTACTTTCTCCATTTTATATCAGGTATTTTATGACACCCAAAATGAAATTTATAGATGAAATGATCTTCCAACAACCATAGCTGCCTCCCCTGTATCAACATGAGGTCTTACTAATCATATAAAGAAGAAAAAGTCACATACAGTGAAATAACATGTGATAGGTAAAGACGTAGGCACAATAACCTAAGGTGACATAATGAGTTAGACAGTTGCTTGCATCTATGTGAGGAATTATCAAGAAGGCGGGGCAGCAGATGAGGTCTGAGAGAGGCGTGTTGTACTGGTGAGTCCTACACCTGGAGTGGCATTGTCCCAGGCAGTGTGATTTTCCAAAGTGGTTAACAGTTCTGGATAAAGGTGCCTTCCTGGAGATGTTACTGTATGTTAACATGGTGACAGCCACATGAAACCTTTGTGTCCACAGACAAAACAAAGCTAGGCTCTGGATGTGAGGGGTCTTCATCTCCATGCGTATCCTGTGGGACATTCTGCACAGGCAGAGGGATGACTCCTTGTTGTGCATGACTGTCCCGACAGGCGCTGTGGACACTTGGCACTTCAAGTCCCTGACTAATAAATAGCAGTGGTGACCCCCCAATCACCGTGGCTGCCCAAACCACTTTCTCATAAATTTCCCCGTTGAATAATTGCATCTCCACTGAGAGCCACCAGCCCAGGATCAAAATATCTTTGGGCATTTCTAGCAAAGCTGGTATTTGCTCTGTTTGAGGCTCTTCTTGTAAAGCCATTGGATTTTTTTTTTTTTTCTAGCCCAAACAAATACATTTGTCTGGGATGACAGCTGGAACTCAAAGGGGATTCCAGAAAGCAGGGGAATGTTCCCTGTAAGCATCTCCTTTCGCGTTAACCCTTTGTCTAGAAAAGGGGTTGCGGGTAGTGGGGGCTGGGGTTGTGGCTCAGGGGTAGAGCGCTGGCCTAGCAAGTGCGGGGCCCTGGGTTGGATTCTCAGCACCACATAAAAATAAATAAATCAATAAATAAACAAATAAATAAATAAATAAAAATATTGTGTCCAACCACAACTAAAAAATAAATAAATAAATATTAAAGAAAAGAAAAGGGTTTGCGGGAACATAGGGGAGGCTGCCCTCACCTGCCAATCGTGAACACAATCCGGTGGTCTTGTGGAGGCTTTTCCTGAAGCCCAGCTGGGGAAACAAATCAGCAAAGACATAATCCTGATTTTAGCCACAGGGGCCAGGGCCTCTGACCAAAGCCCCTGGCCCAGGGGAATTTCCTGTTGCATGTTGGCTTGGCATGTCAGTCTCAAGCCATTGTTGCTCTGCTTTCTCAGGGATGAGGCCAGTGAGTCCCCAGCTCCTCTGGACCAGGATCGGACCCGTAGGCATGTACAGGCTTGCTCACCAGCCTCCATTAATTATGTCCCCGTCACCTGCAACGGGGCTTTTTCCGGTGTGGGTGTACATCTGGCTCTTCCTTTCTTTCTCTCTCTCAGCAGTATGACACCTCTCTGCCCCTCTCAACTTGCAGCCTGATTGCCTTGTGAGGCAGGTATGACATGACCCGACCCCTTTGCTGGTATTCCTGGAATTTAAGTGTTTTAGCAAACCCAGACTGGAGTCCCTTCTGGGCAGGGCAGCTGCATAGTTCTCACACACTCCATCCCTTCTGCCTGCCCCTGGATGTCTCTGGGTCAGCTGGTCACCCACTGCAAAGAGTTTGATGCCTCGAGAATTCTCTCTCAGACTCTCTGATCTAAAAAGGGCCACCCAAGGGCCCAGAGCCCATCATCCAATGAAAGAATCTGAAACCTGTGGCTCTGTGTACTGCTGCCAGTCAGCCATTGATCCAGATGGCTTCTGGCCCAAGCATCTTCGCACCTGCAGCTGTAAGCCTAGGTGGTTTATTTAGTGCACAGACATTTATTGATCACCTGTGATATGCCAGGCTTGATGATGGGCACAATGGGAGCTGGGCAGGCTCAGTCCCTGAGTTCAGAGGGCATACAGCCTAGTGGGAAAGATGTCCAATAAACAAATAGTTGTGTAATTGCAACTAAGATGAGTCATACCAGGAAGTAGAGAAGCAGAGTGAGAGAGTCTAGGGCTGGGGTGGGCTGGGGGATGGGACTCTGGCATTGTTAAGAAAGTGACATTTATTTTTTAATTTTATTTTTATTTTTGGTACTGGAACGAAACCCAGGGGAGCTGAACCACGGAGCCACACCCCAAGACTTTTTAAAATTTTATTTCGGGACAGGGACTCACTAAGTTGCTTAGGGCCTTGCTAAGTTTCTGAGGCTGGCTTTGAACTCGGGATCCTCCTGCCTCAGCCTCCCACGTTGCTAGGATGATAAGAATGCACCACTGTGCCCGGCTAGAAAGTAACATTTAAATTGAAACCTGAGGCATGAGAAGGTGTTAGCATGATGAAGTAGGAAGAGCTTTCCCGATGGCAGGAACAGCACAGGTAAAGGCCCTGAGTCAGAAGGCATTGTGGTTTGGTCAAGAAATCATAATAACAATTGATAATTATTCATCACTTGATATGATATGTGCCCAGCCTGTTCTAATAGCTTTACAGGTATAGTTCTTCTAATGCCCACTATGCTATGAAATCATCTGTAATCAACCTCATTTTCCTAATGAGGAAACAGGCCCAGAGAAGTTAAGTAATTGTCATGAAGTCCCACAGCTACAAAGTGACCGAGCCAATATTTGGACCCAAGTAGTCTGACTCCAAGATTGAATCTGTAACGCTGATTTCAGAGACCCTCCCATGAAGATAAAAAGTCATGCAGTCATGGTAGATAATGCATGTGTCAGATGGGTAAAGAGACTGTAGCCCTCCCCACGGACTTTTTTTTTTTTTTTAACCCAGGGCACTGGCATGCCAGGCCAGTGCTCTACCACTGAGCTATGTCCCCAGTCCTTTTTGTATTTTTTTAAAAAATTTTATTCTCATTTGTTATATATGATAGCAGAATGCATTACAATTCACATCACACATATAGAGCACAATATTTCATATCTCTGGTTACATTGTATTTTATTTTTTGAGACAGGCTCTTTTTAAGCTGCTGAGGCTGGCCTTGAACTTGCAATTCTTTGGCCTCAATTCTCTGGTACTCTGGGTATTGTTAAGAAAGCGACTCCTCCATCTCTGCAGAGTAGCTGGGGTTACAGCAGGCATGGTTTATTTCCTGTATTCTTAATGCTCTGGGATGTGGGACATTGGGGGTCATTTTGATCCTGGAAGGACTGCCCTTCTCAAAGCTGATCCCTGGGATGGTTTGGAGAAGGGTGGATGGGAGGAGGAGGTGCTTTGGGGCTGTGAGATCTAAGGCTGTCCAAGAGGAGGGCTGGAGTCTCTCCCTCAGCTGGAGGAGGGAGCTCCTCTTTCTAAAATGACAGCACCCCCTAGTGGAGGTCAGTCTCCACTCACACTGCAGGGTTCTTCACCTAGAGTCCCTGAACTGGAATTTTCTCTCACCTCCAAAGGAAATTAAGCATTTCCTTGAATGATGAATGCAGGTGGCAAATCACAGTAGTGTCAACAAACAGTACCTGTGGCTGTGCCATCAATAAATGAACAAATATTTTTACATCGAATTACAGTTGGAGATCATGTAAAATGTCATTTACATTGACCACTCCTTGGAAAACGTGGTGCCTATTTGATCTATCACTAAATCCTGTTATCAGAAGCATCAATAAAGAAGCATGTGTATGTTACTGAATTTCCAGTTTGTTTTTTATTGAGGCTAAAGCTAAAATACTATGAGGTGGAAAGTTTTGCAGTTCAGTATAGTTCATTTCCTTTTGGCCCTATGGTTTTTATTTTACTCATTTAAAATATTATTATGAAAGGAGGTTCATAGGTTCCATTTGGCTGCTGAAGCAGTCATTACATAAAAATGATTAAGGACTCTGCTTAAGAAAGAGCTAGTTTAATCAGATCTTCTTTTGCTCAGGAGGTAGAACTGTGGATGTGGGTTCAGGACAGGCAGGATCAAGGAGAGTGGGAAGGAGCATAATGTTTTGCTTTAGACTCATGTATCCATGATACAGTGGGTTTGAATGAAGACGTCAATATTTGGAATCCCCAAATTCTGCTGGTGATAGTGCACAAGGGTGGCAGTGGGACTTCTCCCAGGTGCCAACACATGCTGACAATGAGGTTGCCTTTTGAGAAAAAAGGTAAGACAATAGATTGAGACAGGACCATGTGAAACAGAACCAGACAGGATCACAAGGAGAGAAAGTGGTCTCCAAGTCAAAGAGGCACATAACATTGCCCTAGTTGACATGAAGGAGACAGATGCCTGTGTATGTATGCATGTATTTATTCATCTGGGAACTGAACCCACGGTGCTTTTCCACTGGGCCACATCCCCAGTCCCTTTTAACTTTTAAGTTTTGAGACAGGGTTTCAGTAAGTTGCTGAGGCTGTCCTTGAACTTATAAACTTCTTGCTTCAGTTGCTGAGATAACAGGCATGCACTACTGTGCCCAGATAGAAATGATTAGTTTTCAGGTGATTTAAATAAATGACTCCTATTTTGTGATGAACATTTTTGTGTTTTGTTTAAAAAAAAATCCCTCCTTATCTCATGATTACCAAGATATTCTCTTATATTTGTAGTAAAGTAGTGGCAAATTTCTGCAGCAACAACTAGAAACAACTGGATAAATTATATGATGAATTATAATATATAAGTATAATATATTATAATATATAAGTATAATAAGTTATAATGTAGAAATTATATATATACACACACATATATATACATAGTGTGTGTGTGTGTGTGTGTGTGTGTGTGTGTGTGATGCTGGGGATTGAATCCAGAGTTTCACAAATGCTAGGCAAGTGCTCTACTGCTGAGCTACAATTAATTTAATTTTTAAATTAAATTTTCCAGTGTGAGACTCTAACTCAGGGCCTTGCACATGCTAAAACAGCACTCTACCACTGAGCTACCTCCTCAGCCGATCACCATGGCCACATTTGAAAGCAGAGATGGACTCAGTGTAACTAAAACTTCAGTCCATCCCAAGAGCTACCTTATTCTCAAGCAGATTGAGGTGATCAACCTCTCATTCTAAAAGCGTAACAGGGGAAAGGCAGACCCTTGCCAGGGAAAAATAGCATTGACTTCAGTCTCCATGGTTCTTTCATAAACATTATCTGGCATATCATTAAAAAAATAACATGATGGGCAGGGGTTGTGGCTCAGTGGTAGAACACTTGCCTGGCATGTGTGAGGTACCGGGTTTGATTCTCAGTACCACATACAAATACATAACTTAAATAAAGGTCCATCAACAACTAAAAAGCAGTATGAAAAAAATAATATGACATGCATAGAGACAGAAAAATGGAGACAATAATCAAGATCAAGAAGAAAAAAACAGACAACAGTGACTGACTTGCAGGTGATTCAGATATGGAGTATGTAGACAAGGAGTTTAAAATAACTATTGTAAGTACGTTAAATGAAACAAAGTGGATGAAAAGATGGAGAATTCCGGTAGATAACTGGATCTGAAAAAGAGTCAAAGGAATGTTCTAGAACTACAAATTATACCTGAAGTTAAGAACTCATGGGGTTCACAGCAGAAGACAAGACTGCTAAACTCAAACACAGATTAACAGAAAATATATAAGCCATAACACAGAAGGCATAAATATGAGAAAAGAAGTTAATAAGGTCTTTTTTTTTGTCACGGACAACACAGTTGTCTACATAGAAGAATCTACAAAAATCTACTAGAACTAATAAGTGAGCTGAGCAATGTTTCATGATACAAGGTCAATATGCAAAAAATCAATTGTATTACTAAGTTTAACTGTAAACTAAGCTTAAATTTAAAATCAAAACAATAAAACCTCTAGAAGAAAAGAAAGGAGAAAAATCTTATGATCTTAGCTTAAGCAAAGATTTCTTAAATATGACCCAGATGTACAATCCTATAAAATAAAAAATAAATTTGACTTATCAAAATTAAGAACTTCTGCATTTCAAAAACTACTGATAATGGGAAACTAAAAATTGTATCAAATTAGAAAATGCATCCTATTTTTGGTAAAGGAATTTTATCTAGACAAGCTATAAGAACCCTCAAAACTCAATAATATGAGCCAGGTGTGGTAATGCACACCAGTAATCCCACTTATTTAGGAGGCTGAGGCAGGAAGACTGCAAGTTCAAAGCCAGTCTGGGCAATTTAGTGAGACCCTATCACTAAGTAAAAAATAAAAGGGCTGGGGATATAGCTCAGTGGTAGAACACCTGTGGATTCCATCTCCGTGTTGCAAACAAAACAAAATTAAACACCTGAATACTATGATTACATACGCTCACACACACACACTCTCGAACAGGCCTTTCACGAAATAAGATATACAAATGGAAAATAAGTATGTGAAAAGAGATCAATACCATTGATCAATACCAGTCAGAGGGGAAATGCAAAGTAAGTCCACAATTAGATACCACTATACCCACATTAGAATGGATAGAGAGAAAAAAAAAAGCATTTTAAAGATAATCCCAAGTGTTAATGAGGGTGTGGAGCAGTTGGAACTCAGACCTATTATTGGGAATGTAAAATAACACAACCATTTTGGAAAACAGTTGGGCAGTTTCTTAAGACATTAAACATATATCTACCATGTGATCCAGCCATTCCACTTCTAGAGGTTGTCCTCAAAGAGGTGGAAAGTATATGGTGTCTTGGCAAAGACTTGTACGTGAATGTTCACAGCAGACTTATTTGTAATAACCAAACACTGCGGGAAAACCTTCAAAACATCCACTAAGGGGCTGGAGATGTGGCTCAAGCGGTAGTACGCTCGCCTGGCATGCGTGCGGCTCGTGTTGGATCTTCAGCACCACATACAAACAAAGATGTTGTGTCCGCCGAAAAAAACTAAAAAATAAATATTAAAAATTCTCTCTCTCTCTCTTTGAAAAAAAAAAAGCATCCACTAAGGATGAATGCATAGACAATGATAAATCTATGTTATAGAATATTATTTAGCAATAAAAAGCAGTAGACTTTGGACTCATGCACCTGATATGTGGATGAGGCTCAAAGGAATCATGGTGGAATGAAATAATCCAGACAAAAATTAGTACACACTATATGATTCCATTTATTTGACATTCTTGAAAATGAAAACTAACCCATAGAGACAGAACACAGATCAGTGGTTGCCTGCAGGCAGGGGATGGATGGGAGGAAAGGACCAATAGGGGTGCAAAGAAACTCTGGGAATGATAGATATGTTCATTATCCTGGTTGTAATAATGTGTTTCCATGGGTCTGTACATATGGAAAACCTTCTCACATTGCACTGTTCACAAATGTGCCCTTTATTGTAAGTCAAGTTAGGCCTCAATAAAACCGTAGAAAACTGAATCCATAATTAGATACACCTATACATACATTAGAATGGATTAAAAAATTGAGAACTCTAGTCCCCAAATTACTGATAGATTCTTTTAAAATTTTAAGGAAGAAGCTGGATGTTGTGGGGCACAGCTGTAACTCCAGCCACTCCAGAAGCTGAGGCAGGAGGATGGTGAGTTTGAAGTCAGCCTGAACAACTTAGTGAGACTCTTGTCTCAAAATAAAAAATTAAAAGGGCTGAAAATGTAGGCTTAGTGGTAGAGTATTTGCCTTGCCTATGTGAGGTCCAGGGTCAAACCCACACACACACACACGCACATACACTCATAAAAATATTAAGGAAAAACTCATACTAATTTTATGTGAATTCCTTTAAGTATAGAGGAATAAGAAACACTAACTTTTCATGAGGCCAGTTGTATACTGATACTAAAATCTAACAAAGGCAGTATAAGAAGAGAATTACAGAAAAATTTCTGCCATGAATACAGATGCAAAAGTCCTAAACAGAATAATACCACATTTAACTTAGCAATATACAAATGTGACAATGTATAATGACTAAGTGTTTTCCAGGATGAAACTTGGCTTAATATTTTTTTAAAAAAATCAGTGTAATTCATACTAACAAAACAAAGGAAACAAGATTTAAAAAAGTATATGATCATCCCATAGCTACAGAAAATTTGTTTTGATGAAATTCAACACTTAGAATAAAAATTCTGAGAAAATTTAAAATTTTTCTTAATCTAATAAACTAGAATCATTATAGAATGAATTTTTAATTTTTTGTATGTATTAGGTGGAAAGGATTCTTTTTAAAAAAATTTTTATGTATGTAATCAACTGGGCCAGCACCACTCAATGAATGAGTTTCTGTTTCCCACACTGTAAAGTCATCTCTGTCGTAAATCACATTTCCACATAGGTAGGTGTAGATTCTATTTTCTCTCACCTGTCTATATCTGCACCAAGATCAAATATTCCTAGCTTTAAAATAGATTTCAATCTCTGGTAAAGAAACCGACACTACCTCTACCTACCCACATATTTTTCTTCCCAAGGAGTAGTCATGGATATTTTTAGTCCCTCACTTTTCACATATAATTTAGAAACACCTTAACATTCATAATTGTGTTGGGATTTTTCTTGGGATTGCATTAAGTCTTTATCAAATTAAATGAGACCTCATTTTCATACTTTCCTATGAAGTATGTTTTTCTCTAGTTCTTTGAACATATTTATAATAGCTGATTTAATTTTTGTTCTTGTTTTGCTGGGGAACAAAACAGGGTCTCTTGTGTGCTCTGCAAGTATTCTACCACTGAACCAAAGCCCCAGCTGCTTTAAAGTCTTTGTCTAGTAAGTCCAACATCTGGGCTTCCTCAAGGACAATTTCTACTGATGGTTTTATATCCGGTGTATGGAATGTATCCTGTTTCTCTAAGCATCTCATAATTTTTAGTTGAAACCAGAACATTTTAAATCTTGAAATTAGACTCACACTCTCTTCCCAGTATTGGTTGCTCTTTATCATTGATGTTGCTTGTTTGATGACTTGACTGAACTAATTTTATAAGGTCTGCATTAATTGTTGTGGGTGGCCAGGAAAGTCTGCTTAGATAGCTTAGTGGTCAGCTAATGATTAAATAGAGCTTCTCTTAAATGCCTTAAGCTAACAGACTCCCAGCCTCTGCCAGGAACCTATGCATGCTTATTGAGCAACTCTCTCAGTGCTCTAGTAGCTTGCAACTCTGCTTTAATTAATTTTTGTTTCCTGCTTGCATAGAACCTTAAAGTCTGTAGCAGGTGAAAAATTAGGACCTCATCAAGTCTTTCTTAGGCATGAACACAGTCCTGCACGTGTGCATCGCCTTCTAGGTCTCTAAGACTATGTCAGAGCTTTTCAAAGCCCTCTGAATAGATCATTACCCAGATTTTCCTTTGAAGGTTTTTGCTAGCCTCTTATCTGCCCTGGTTGGTATTACTGATGCTGGCAGCTGCACTGTTAGACAATTGCCATTGATGACTTTCAAAAAAAAAAAAAATCCCTGAAAGTAGGACTTTCCTCAGAGCAAACTCTGAGTCAGGTCACATAAAAACAAGACCTATAAATGGGGCTTTTCCAGAGAGCTGCTGGATAGGTCAAATAGTGACAATTCTACAGGGATGGGGCTTTGGGGTTTGCCAAATCCATCTGCCTCCTCTAGTATCTGCAGGGTGGATGCTTTTCACTATCTGCTGCTTTTTGAGTCTATTTGATGATGGATTTGGGGAGGGAGAAATGGGAACGTGAGACATTTAAAATGCCACAAAATTTGTTATCCTGAGAGTATGAATAATGCTTCTCTGATGATTACAAGTGTTGGTTTTGGATTTTAGAGTTAGGAAAAACTTGATTTTGACCCCCACCCCATGTGCTCTTTGCTTTTATGGACAATATTTTTTAGGTCTTTGCAATTTTGAAGTATTTCTCGAGGATTGCATTGAATCTTTCAGATAAGTTGGAAAGAGTTGGATTTTATGCTTTTTATTCATGAAAAATTAGATACCATGCCAATCATTTTTAGATGTCGAGTTTTACAATATCCTGTGTTTTGTCTTCCATATGTTTTTTATTTTTTCCCTATAGCTTATGTTGCTGTTGTAGTTTTTTTTTTTTTTAGTGTTTATTTTTTAGTTGGACACAATATCTTTATGTCCAACCCTGAGAATCGAACCCAGGGCCTTGCATGTGGTAGGCGAGTGCTCTACCACTGAGCCACAACCCCAGCCCCTGTTGTAGTTTTTTTTTTTTTAAAAAAATGTCTTTTTGTATAATGATCCATCCTAAATCCAGCCATCTTATTAACTTCTATTCTGATTTCTAATATTTTATTTGCCTTTTTCTTTTAGTTTCCTCTGCAGATTCATATAATAATAAAAATGACCATTTTTTTTCTTCCTTTACCATAGATTGTATACCATTGTTGGTGTCTTAATGCTCTGGCTAGGATCTCCAATAAAATGGTGAATAGAAGTGGTACTATTGTACATTCTTGTCTTGTGTCTGATTTTTTTTTTAAAAATCCACTTTCTATATTTACTGCTTTTGGTGACATGTTACATTTCTGTACCTGTTTTTTAAAAAATAGTTTTGAGATAAAATTCCCATCCCAGACAAGTCAACAGTTTTCAGTGTATTCAGAGTTGTTCAACCATCACTACAATCAACATTTTGATCACCTCCAAAAGAAAACCCACACCCATTAACAATACCTTCTCATTTCCCTCCCACCCCTAAACAACCCATTGACTTTCTGTCACTATGAATTTTTATATTCTGAAAATTTAATGTATATGGAATTAATCAACATGTGGCCCTTTGTACGTGGCTTCTCACTTTCACTTAGAATAACATTTTCAAGGTGCATCTATTTTGTAGCTTAGGCCTGATTTTAAAGAAGATGCTTCAAATATTCTTGTTGTTAAAATGATTTATCATGGATATTTTTTTTAGATTCCCTATTTCAGGTTAAGTGTATATTATTCTTAGTTGTCTAAGATGTCCTTCCCCCCACTGCCAAATAGATAATATTATCCAATGTCTTCTCAGCATCTAATCAGATAATTACATGGGTATTTCCCCTTTACACTGTTGATATGATGATGACATCATGGAATTTTCTACTGTCAAATTACCCTTGCATTTCTGGGATAAACCCGAGTGGTCATTTTTGGTCTCCTAATATCTTTGCAATTAGGTTCACAAATAAGATCAGCCTGGATTTTTTTCTTTCTTCTATTATCTTTACCTAGTTTGCATATAAAGAGTATAATTCTCCCATAAAGTGAGTTGGGAACTATTCCTTCTTCTTCAATCATCTGAAAAGGTTTGAAGGGTTTGTATATGACCGAAAGGATCTCTCTGTTTCTTGGAAATTTGGTAAAATTTGTCTGTAAGGTCTGGCATTTTCTTTGTTAATTTTTTTTTTTTTTTGAACTAGGGAGTGAACCCAGGGTACCACTTTACCACTGAGCTGCATCCCCAGCCCTTTCTATTTTTTATTTTGAGACAGGGACTCACAAAATTGCTCAGGCTGACTTGAAACATGAGATCTTCTTGCCTCAGCCTCCAGAGTTGCTGGGATTACAAGCTAGTGCTACCATACCTGGCTTTTTTTATTTTTAAAATTTTAAAATTTTGAAACAGAGCCTAGTTAAACTCTTGAAGCTGGCCTTGAACTTGCAATCCTCCTGCTTTAGCCTCCTGAGTAGCTGGGATTACAGCTATAGCCCAGCCTGTAAAAAGGATTTAAAAATATTCTTTCAATTAAAAAAAAATAACTTCTGTAGGTTTTCTTCTTGAGCTGGTTTTATTAACTTATTTTTTATTCCTATGGGAAGGGAATCCTCACTTCATTGAAGCTTAAAAATCCAACACCATAAAGTTGCTCACAGTTACATATTATTTTTTTAATAATATCTGTAGCATGTTTCCTTTTTCATCCCTCATATTATTTACTTGTGCTTTCTGTTTTTCTGTCTGGCCAGATGTTGTGTTTTCAAGTAGCCACCTTTTGGTACTATTTGGTTCTTTCTATTAAATATCAGCTATGATTTTGACTCCTGTTTTTATTATCTGCTCCTCCCTTTCTTTAGTGTGGCTTACTGGGGATTGAACCAGGGTTTTGCACATGCTGAGCTCATGTTTAACCCTTGAGTATACCACAAGCCCCATTATCTCTTCTGTGGGGGAGTGAGGACTTTGCCACTTTTACTGCAGCCCACGAGTTTTGACTATGTCATATTTTCATGATCCCTAAGTTCTAAGTATTTAAAAAAATTTTTCCCATTGTGGGTTTTTTTTTCCCTTTGCCCCAAGTGCTATTTAGAAGTGTCCAGTTTTCTGATTATTTGAAACTTTCTGTTTCTGATATCTAATTTAATGGATCTGTGGTCAGAAAATGTTGTATGTGTGACATCAATTCTTTGAAACTTAAGACCTGTTTTGTGGACTTGCACATGATTCATTTCAGTCATTGTTCCATGTGTGCTTGGTAAGAAAGTTATTTTTTTTTTCTATAATTGGGTGCAGGGTTTGTTGTTGATCAAATCTATAGCTTTACTACATTTATTTTATTTATTGGTACTGGGAATTAAACAATGGGGCTCTTAACCACTGAGCCACTTCCCCAGCCCTTTTTATTTTATATTTTGAGACAGGCTCTCACTAAGTTGCTTAGGGCCTTGCTAATTTTCTGAGGCTGGTCTTGAACTTGAGATCCTCCTGCCTCAGCCTCCCGAGTCTTAGGGATTACAGGCATACTCCACTGCACTTGGCAATCTTTTAATTTTTAAAGTATACATCATTCAAGATATGTTTTTTAAATCTCCCACAATGATGGTTAATTTCTTAATTTTGTAGTACTATCAATTATTGCTTTCAATGTTTTATATTTTTGAAATTAGTTTTGTACAAATTTAGATTTGTTTTGCCTGTTGGTGAATTATGCTGGTACTGCTATACAGTATGTCTACTTTGTTTTCTTCTTCTCCTCCTCCTCCTCGTCCTTTTTTTTTTTTTTTTTTTTTTAAGATGGGATCTTGACCTGTTCCTAGGGTGGTCTTGAACTCCTGGGTTCAAACAATCTTCCTGTCTCAGCCTCTTGAGTAGCTATGACTATAGGCACATGGTATCTCAGTCAGTATCTCTATGTCTAATAATACTTGTCTATTTTAATCTAAAATTGACTCAACTAATCGCTTTTATTTTATTTTGATATTTCTTTTGCCATTCTTTTACTTTCAGCCCTTTAGTATATATCTGAGACATACCTCTTATAAACAGCAACTAATTGGTTTTTCTTGGTGGCGGGGTACTGGGAATTGAACTCAGGGGCACTCGGCCACTGAGCCACATCCCCAGCCCTATTTTGTATTTTATTTAGAGACAGGGCCTAACTGAGTTGCTTAGCGCCTCACTTTTGCTGAGGCTGGCTTTGAATTTTCGATCCTCCTGTCTCAGCCTCCTGAGCCACTGGGAGTACAGGTGTGTGCCACTGCATCCAGCCTAATTGGATTTTGTATGTGTTGATCATTCAAACAATCTTTGGTTCTTAATGGGTCACTTATTGAACTTACATACATTATGATTATTGATAAATTTTGCCTTGTTTCTACATTTTTTTTCCATTCTGGAAATTGAACCCAGGGGCACTCTACCACTGAGCCACATCCCCAGCACTTTTTATTTTTATTTTTTACTTTGAGATAGGATCTCATTAAGTCACCCAAGTTGGTCTTGAACTTTTGATCCGCCTGCCTCAGCCTCCCAAGTCCATGGATTACAGGTGTGAGCCAACGTGGCTCACTGTGGTTTTGACTTGCATTTCTCTGATGATGTTGAACACTTTTTTTTCACATGCTTGTTGACCATTTGTATATTTTCTTTGGAGAAATGTCTATTCCTATCCTTTGCCCATTTTTAAAATTGGTTGTTTATTCGTTAGTTGAAGGAGTTCTTGATATATCCAAGATTCAACTTCTTTATTATAATATGATTTGTAAAAAATTTCTCTTATTCTGTGGGATTCTTTTCTGGTTTTTTTTGTTTTTGTTTTTGTTTTGTTTTGTTTGGGTACTGGGGATTGAACCCAGGGGTATCTTACCACTGAATTTCCTCCTTGGTCTTTTTTAAAAAAACATATTTTATCTTGAGGCAGATTCTTGTTAGATTACTGAGGTCTTGCTAAGTTGCTGAGGCTGGCCTTGAACTCGCAATCCTCCTGCCTCAGCCTCCTGAGTCACTGGGATTGCAGGTGCCATGACACCTAGCTTTATTTTCAGTTTCTTTGAGATAAAAAGGTTTTGCTTTTCATGCTATCTATTTTTCTCTGGTTGCTTGTGCTTTCAATCATTTCTAAGAAGTCATTGCCTATTAAAAGGTCACAAAGACTTACAGTTATGTATTTTTCTATGTTATGTGTAAATTTCGCTTTCAAAGTTAGGTCTCTGACTCACTTTTGAGTTAATTTTTACATTGGAAATGTGACAGAGACCCAGTCTCACCATTTTGCTTTTGGATTCCCAGCTGTCTCAGCACCTTTTGTGGAAAAGACAATCCCCCCGCCCCCGAATTGTCTTGGCACCATCGTCAAAAATTAATTGATTAGAAATGTGAGGATTTATATTAGATTCTCGATTTTATTCTACTTACCTACATATTCACCCTGTGTCAGGACCTCATCATCTTGATTTACTGTAGCTTTCTGGTAAGTATTAAAATCAAGAAATGTGACCAGTGTGATTTTGCAATCTGTACAATTAGAAAAATGAGAAATTATACCCCAATGATTCAAATTATGAATTGCCAAGATCATTGTAATGTCATGTGTAGCTAATAAAAAAAATAAATTAAATTAAAAAAAAAAGAAAAAAAGAAATGTGAGTCCTCCCTATTCTAGCTCCTTTGATTTTTTTAAAAAAATTCCTAGGTATTTTTGTTGCTGAAGTGAGTAAACTCTATTTGCCATTATATTTTCTGTTTAATCATTGCTGGTATTTGGAACTTCATTGAATTCTACATATTTATTTTGTGTCTAGCTACTTACCAAGCTCTCTTATTAATTCTAAACATTTTTCAGTCCCTTGGCTATGGTTCCTCAGAAACATAATCATATATATCATTGGCAAGTAATGATGAGCTTGATTTTTTTGCTTCCCAAATTTATGCTCCTTATTATTTCCCCTAGAATTCAGAATACTGTACAAATCATTCGCAGTTGTCATAAGCACCCGTGTTTTACTTTCCTTTTTCAATGGAATGCCTTTGTTATGAAAGACTGTGTCTGTTCTTCATTCCCGGTCATCATTAGGTATCAAATCATTTGATTGAGATAGAGTCACCTTGTATTCCTAGTCACAGAGTCACCTTGTATTCCTAGTCACCAAGAGTCCTCATCAGGGGACATCTCATTGGGGGTAATTGTCCCATTTTCCTCCTGTGTCCTATTCATGTGATGAACAACATTAATAAACATTTACATTGATTCCTCTTTTTATAAGCTAATTGTCTCCCATCCGGTGGGAACAAATTAGCCCACGTGGACAGAAATCAGTCGGATTCCACGGGCACAGACTCCCGCCTGCATAATACAGAGATGTCACAAAATGAAAGCCAGAGATCATGTCTAGTTTGGCTTGCAAGCGGTTTTAAAATACTATATGGAATTAGTTGCCAGTGTTTAAAAATTAGTTCAGATCCATATTCTAATTTCTAGTTTCTCTAGAAAAATTCTAAGATCTAGCCACACCAAACCTTCATTTCCACATTTCCCCGGAGGAGGGCTGGAGCTGAGCCCCAGGGGTCCCCTTAGGGATCTCCTCATTAGCATCTTCTCCATACCTTATTGTCTCCATATCCTATTTTCTCCCAGACAGACATCAGGATTAAGGGTTATTGCCAGTTTTTGTATTTGTGTAATTGCTTTTCTTATAACAGAATTAAGTGAAAGTGAAATATTTCTTGTAATTAAATTTCTAGAAAGTGTAGAAAAACAACTAAATAAAATAAAAGAGGCCAAGAGGGCTATGGATTTCAGGAGAAATGGGGCAGACATGGTTCTTGGTGGAAGTGAAGAATATTCCTATAGGTTTAATAGACAAAGTGTGTCTGTTGGAAGAACCAGACAGAAGAGGTTCTTCCAGACAGAAAAGAAATAGAAGAATAAGGAAGAGTGGGGGGAGGGGGAAAGAAAACCTTTTTGATCTGGAGGAAAAAAAAGTACTGAAATCTCAACAGGGGTTGTTTTGGGAGGCACAGGGTATAAACAATGCTTTTATGAAATGTCATCATATAGTAAAGGAATTTCACCTCATCAGTTCTGTGCCTGTGTTTGACCTGCCTGGCATTTGGGGATGTTTGAGTTTCTGATGTTTGCGCCAGGTCTTTCAAAGCTGCCTCTGTTATTTCTGGGAGTCCCCAGGGCAGTCTCAAGGCAGTGCCAGTGCTAGGGTCTGTCCCCCTGCACAGCCCAGGGTGCAGGGCTTTGTGCTTTCAAAGCAATGATTTTCTGGTTCACTAGGGGCCAGAGCCTGGTGTGTTCCTTCCTACCCTCTCATGAGACTGCTCTGCTGCTGTGCCCCCCTTTCAACAACCCTAATGGGAACAGGTCTTTTGGCTTCTCCCTGAAACTCTTGCCACATAAGGTTCAGATGCCAACGTGGGAGGCTGACCTGAGACCGAGGTCAAACCCTCATCGGAAGCAACACCAAGAGAGTAGCCGGAGAGGGATGGGGTCATGTTGGCCCCACCTCCAGCAGCTGATGTCCAATCTAAAATTTTTAAATGGCAACATATCAGTTGGATCCTAAGCCTCTCCTCTGTTGACATTCTGAAGCTTCCATGATTCTTTATCTGTCACTCTGGGGCCCATCCATAAATCTCTTCCTGCAGGCCCCTGACTTTTAACCAGATAAATGCACCCAGCAGTTGCCTGTGGGTGACCAGTCCAGTTGAGACATCAGGTGTGTCCGGATCTCTTTAGGCCCATCCAGAAGGTCAGCATTCCTTAAACAAACCTCTGCTTTGTCGCAAGGCATTACTATTTTAATTAAAGGGTGGAGACAACTTGCACTTATTTGATTTCAGATTTTACATCTGTAGCATAAAGCATTCATCCATAGTTTCTTGTGAAGTCTTAGTATTGGGTTAAAACAAATGGGAAGAGTTTCAAAAGTTTGTAAGATTTGAAACTTTAAAAAAATATATTTTTAGTTGTTGGTGGACATGTCTTTATTTATTTATTTTTTAATGTGGTGCTGAGAATTGAACCCAGTGCCTCACAAGTGCTAGGCAAGCACTCTATCACCAATCCACAATGCCAGCCTAGTAATTTTTTTCTTTTCTTTTCTTTTCTTTTTTTTTTTTTTTGGTATCGGTGATTGAACTCAGGGGCACCCAACCACTGAGCCACATCTTCTGCCCTATTTTGTATTTTATTTAGACACAGGGTCTCACTGAGTTGCTTAGTGCCTCACTTTTGCTGAGGCTGGCTTTGAACTCTCTATTCTTCTACCTCAGCCTCCCAAGCCACTGGGATTATATATATATATTTGAAAATTTTAAATTATATATATATATATATACATATACATATGACAGCAGAATGCATTACAATTCTTATTACACATATAAAGCACAACTTTTCATATCACTGGTTGTATACAAAGTATATTCACCCCAACTTGTGTCTTCATACATGTACTTTGGATAATAATGCCCATCACATTCCACCATCATTTCTAACCCTGTGCCCCTTCCCTTCCCATCCCACCCCTTTGCCCTAACTAGAGTTCATCTATACTTCCTAAACTCCCCTCCCCTACCCCACTATGAATCAGCCTCCTCAAAATAGAGAAAACATTCAGGATTTGGTTTTTTGAGATTGACCAGCTTCACTTAGCATTATCTTCTCTAACTGCATCCATTTACCTGCAAATGTCATGATTTTACTCTTTTATTGCTGAATAATATTCCATTGTTATATGCCACATTTTTTTAAGAATCCATTCATCTATTGAAGTGCATCTAGGTTGGTTCCACAGTTTAGCTGTTGTGAATTGTGCCGCTATAAACATTGATGTGGCTGTGTCCCTGTAGTATGCTGTTTTTAAGTCTTTTGGGTATAGACCAAGGAGAGGGATACCGGGTCAAATGGTGATTCCATTCCCAATTCCATGAAATCTCCATACTGCTTTCCACATTGGCTGCACAAATTTGCAGCCCCACCAGCAGTGTATGAGTGTACCTTTTCCCCCACATCCTCACCAACACTTATTTTTTCTTGTATTCATATCAAATATATATTTTGAAATTATCTTTGATTTACAAAAAAAATGTAAACAGTTTCCATAAAGCTGCTACCCAGCTTCCCCAAATATTAGTATTGTACATAATATAGTATGACTATTGAAATTAGGAAGTTAATATGGATATACCACCTTTAATTAATCTATAGACTTTATTAAAATTTTGCCAACTATACCACTAAATATCCTTCTTCTGGTCTAGGATCCAATCTAGGAATCTCTCATTTTTCAGTTTTGCGGGTGACAATCTGACCTTGACACTATTGAAGATTTTGTAGAACGACCTTCAGTTTGGATTAGTCTGATTTTTCTTAGGATTAGATTACGGTAAGACATTTTCAGCAAAAATACCACAGAAATGAGTGCCTTTCTCAGTGCCCACGAATAATGTTGCTTAGTCTTCTCATGACCATCTTAACTTTGTTCATTTGGTTTAGGGTGTGTCTGCTTGCTTTTTCCACTATAAAGTTTCTGTTTTCCCTTTTAAACTACTAAGTATCATATGGGGAGCTATTTGACTAAACAAATATCTCATTTGTATCAGTCCATTAAGGCTGCTATAACAAAAATACCATAAACAGAGTGGCTTATCAACAACAGATATTTATTTCTCACAGTTCCAGAGCAGGAAAGTACAAGTGCTGGCAGATTTGGTGTCTGGTGAGGGCATGTCCCTCATAGATGTGTTCTCACGTGGTGAAGAGTGACTGAGTTCCCTTGGGCCTCTTTTATAAGGGCATTCATTTCAATCATGATGGAGGAAGACTCATGACCAAATCATATCCCCAGGCCTCATCTCCTGATACCATCACGGTGGGGGTTAGGTTTCACTGTATTAATTTGGGGAGAGGGGACACAAACATTCAAACTATAACACTGTTTAGCCTACTGTGGCCTACTATACTTAGTATCCACTGCTGATCTTTCCTGCAAACATTATTATTGAGATCTTTACCAAATGGCGATTTTCTATGTCTATTATTTTTTCTCCACTTAGTCAGTGGAACAGTACCATATGGAAAGGTTGTCTCTTCTCCCTCATTAATTTACTTTTTCATTTTTTCATGTCAGTGTGAACTCACGAATATTTATTTCATTTAACAAGCTCTAATCTATAATGATCACTATCTAGTGTGTTAGTCAAGTTGTTCTGGATTTGGTCATTGGGAGTCCCTTCAATTTGGTTCCTGAGTTCTTTTGACAAGCCTTAGTCATTTTTTTTTTTTTTTGGTGTTTTGTTTTGAGTTTTCATTACTCTCTAGTACTACAAGATGTTCTAGATTCATCTGGTTCTTCCCCTCATCCTGGCTCCTCAATTGGCCATTTCCTCCAAGGACCCCTGGTTCCTTTTATTGGAAAATGATGTTTAGAAACCAAGATTGAGGAGCTAAAGGTGCTCACTGTGGGTGGTATTTAGTAGGCAGAGTTAGGAGATACACGTGTCTATACCTCGGTATCTAAATATCTATGTATCTTTTTATCTCTTAAAGCCCTGGAGTACATACTTCATACCTCTGTTTGCAGTGTCACATCACAAGATTCATTCTCACCACCTCCCCTTATTTCTAACTTCTTTCACCAACACTGAGAAACCTGGCTCTCATTATTTACAAGGTACTTATTTATTTGCCCAGTCTTAGTAAACACATGAGAGAGTTTCAGAGTTGCTCAACAGTGGTTAGAGATGGAGGAGACTCAGAGGTGGGGAGGGGGGGAATTTTCAAGGAAAGGTAACATCAAACGCGGCAGTGAGGTAAGAAAACGAGAACCTTGAATTTGGCACTTGGGGTTTTCCTGGTGACCTTCTTTGAGGGCACTGAGGGATAAATGTAAGATGAGGAAGTAGAGACCACGTAGACTACGCTCTGAAAACACTGAGCAGTGAAAGGAAAGAGAGCCATTACAAATAGACATGTTTTTAAATGAAGCCACAGAAGAACTGTATAAAGTGGTATGCAATCAGGAGCTGTCTGAGTGAAGAGGCACCCTTTGGGGGTCTTCCAGCAACTTGGGAAAGTTTCTGGGTGGCTCTTATTCTGAGTTCTGTCCAATAGATGCCAGATGCTCTTAAGAGCTGCGTCAGCTCTGTGGGAACAGGGACACAGGCAGAACTCGGTATTGGAGGGGTGAAAGCATGCCAGGTCAACATCTGGGTCACAGCTGCTGGTAGAAAAGAATGCCCATCTCTGGGAGGATGCAGGATGGGACCAAGTAGCCTTTGTGGGATGCTCCAATTTCCCAGGCTCCGGCTCCGGTGAGAGATTCTGTTTCAGCCTTCTTCCAGTTTTAGTTTTAAGAACACTGCATATGGAAAAAGTCAAACGCCCCATAAATTCTCCAGCAGTTTTCTTTACCTTTCAAAGTGCTCTCCTAATCCAACTTTCCCATCTGGCACACACTGTGTCATTCTTGCTACTTGATTCCTTATTCCAGAGCAGTTCTATCCCTTCTCCCGATCCTAGCCATCTCCTGGCTGTTTCTACCTTTCTTCTCCAAATACCATTTTTTTTTTTTTTTTGGTGGACAAAGTAGGGACTGAGGAGACAGAAGACCAGAGACCTTGCCCATCCTTATGGAGCTATGTGGCCTTAGGGTGCACTCCCATAGTCCCTACCCAATTTAGTTCAGTATCTGTAAGAGAAGATGTGGATAGGGACTGTGGGGGAGAGGCACTTGATGGGCATTGAGCCCCTGCCCATCTCTCACTCCAGGCTGGAACCTGTCTTCTGTGACTACCCATGGTGACTTTCTATTTCTGCCCATTTGAGGAAGTTGATTTTCTTGGTATTTGAGGAGTCAGGAAAAGAAAAGTTATTGGTGTTCACATCTCTCAAAGCCTCAGGTAGGGCTGTGGCTTTTGACCAACAATAACGGATGACCTTGTGGCTGTTTTTGGATGCCTCTAACAGTTATTGTGACACAGAGTCCTGTTCAATAGCGGAGGTGGAGATTTCAGACTGGTCCTTTCTCTATAGTAAAATAAAATGGTTATTTTCTTTCTTTCTTTTCCTTTTTCTTTTTTTCTTTCTTTTTTTTTTTTTGGTACGAGATTGAACCCAGGGGGGTTAACCACTGAGCCACATCCCCCAGCCCTTTTATTTTTTATGTTAAGACAGGGCCTGGCTAAATTGCTGAGGCTGACCTTGAATTTGCAATCCTCCTGCCTCAGCCTCTGGAGTCACTGGGATTATAGGTTGGAGACCCCACAGCCGTTTTTTTTTTGTTTTTGTTTTTGTTTTTGTTTTCCATTGCAAGCGCTGCCTGGACAGTATTAGGGAGTGAACCCAACTACCTCTATCCCTAAACCTTTTTATTTTCTATTTTGAGACAGAGTCTAGCTGAGTTGCCCGGGCTGGCTTCAAACTTCAGATCCTCCAGATTCAGCCTCCAGAGTAGCTGAGATTCCACGTGTGCATCACTGTGCCCTACAGCAGTCAAAATTTCTTATCCCCATTTTGTAAAAGAGGAAACTGAGGTACTGGGAAGTGCAGTGACTTCTGGGGTTCTCTGTGAGTCCTTCCAACTTCGGGTACAACACTCTGCCATGTTACCCGCGGGGAATGAGGAAGACAAGAAGAGGGCCTTGACCTTGCATGTAGGAACTCCCCAAACCCCTAGCCCAGGAAAGCAGGATCCAGCTGAAGTGACAGCCGACCCCCGACGCTGGGGAGGGAAAGCGAAGCCAAACTAGTAGCTGAAGGAGTAGGGAGGGCCTCAAGTCTGGATTGGTTGGCATTTTCTAGGGCGGTTCCTGCGGAAGGGCGGGGATTAAA
Source organism: Ictidomys tridecemlineatus (assembly GCF_052094955.1). NCBI lineage: Eukaryota > Metazoa > Chordata > Mammalia > Rodentia > Sciuridae > Ictidomys > Ictidomys tridecemlineatus. The sequence goes on along the minus strand of NC_135479.1, from coordinate 53,147,912 downwards.
GTGCCCCACCACAGAGCAGGGGTGCAGGCACTGTAAGGGTTAAGAGCACCCAAAGAAAATAGAAGTAGGAGGAGGAAGTGGGGCGCCGTGAGAGAAGGAAGCAGCTCGTCGGAGCTTCCTCTTTCTCCTCCTTCCCCGAAGCCCCGACCCCAAGCCTTCCCCTGCTCCGCCCACCCCTCCTGCGAGGCACGAAACGTGCTTCCACCCTCCGGGCCGAACCTCGCCTTACTCCTGGGGGTTCGTGCAGCCGCACACGGGCCTGGGTTTCTCCACTGGTGGAGCAGGAGGGCTGGTGCCGCAGTTGCTGCATGACGCTCTGCGGGCTCCTGGTCCTCAGATGCCCAAGCCAAACCCGCAATGGGCTGACACTGCCCCGCCACCAGGTGGCGGGAGAGGCTGGCGAGGCAGCTAGTGAGGTCCCGGCCCCGCCCTCCAACAAGTCCCGCCCACCTGGCCCCGCCCCCACCCACCCGAGTTGCAGAGACTTGGCAGATGCTGGGACTTGCCGCCCGGCTCCAGCCGCGCGGCGTGGAGGTCCGGATCGTTCCCCAAATCGCAGGGAGTCGCCGCTGGAGAGGGGGCGCCCGGCGGGGACTGCAGGTGTGTGGCTGGGCAGCCGGGGGCGGGCGTCGAGGGCACGGGTGGCAGCTCGAGGCAGAGCCGGAGTAGATTGGGGACCACTAGGGAGCAGTGGGCTCTGAGAGCCGGTGCTGTCACGGGGAACCTGTACAGAGATTGCTGTTGAGAACTTCCGCGGATAAGTCCACGCATGGCGGGGTCACCAGGTCGCAAATACATGTTGCAGATAACCCCGGAGACACAAGTGGCATCCCAGGACCTTTCACCATAATCTAAGTAGCTAATGTTGGACGCCTCTGTGCGACTAAGTGTGTCCGCAGCTCCTGCCTGGGTCACAGAAATCCCTGTGTCCAGGGGGTCAAGGAGCCTAACCTGCTCTGTCCGGGAACTCTCTGCGTAACGTGGGCATCAGAAGTCCTTTTTCATCAGGACCCGGGAGTCTTGGAAGTGCCTGCCTATGGCGTGTGCGTTGAGCCTCAGGCTTCCCCGGCTAGTGAGCACCAGCCTCCAAATGCTGTTCTAGAGAACTGCATGCTTTGCGCTGTCAGAGGGTCCATGTTTACACACTGTGTGTGTGTGTGTGTGTATGTGTGTGTGTGTGTGTGTGTGCGCGCGCGCGCGCGCGCGCGCCCTGGCCCATCCCAGGCAGGGGTAAAAGAGCAAGATGTTCAGGACAGGAGGAGGAGGGAGATTGTTCAGAGGGAAAAGGAAGGCGAGATGAAAGCAGCAGGATGTGGTATAGAGTGAGTTAAGCCTCCTGCAGAGAGGCGGGGTGGGTTTGGGCAAAATGAGGGCCCAAAAGTAGGCCAAGTCAGCCTCGGAGGTCTTTTCTGGATCCATTCTCTTCCTCTCTTCCATGGACTTCTGGGTCATCTCATCCAGGCTTTCTTTTCTCCTGTGTTCTGGACCAACCAACCTGGTAAGGCTCAGGTTCCCAGAGCTGAGGTGCCTCCTGGGGTGTTTGTTAAGACAGATTCTCCAGGCTTCAGGTACAGCCGGGCTTTTCAGAGGTGGAGCATCTGAAAAATTGTAATAATAAACCCCTTAGGTGATAAAGTTGGACCCACTGCTTGGGAACCATGTGTGATATGGAAGAAAAGATCTGAGTCCTAACCAGGCCCATCTGTGTGGACTGCAGCATCCACAGAGGGATAGGGACTACTTACCCCTCTGCTGGCCTCAGTCTCCTTATCTGTCAGACAGGCTCTAATATTGATGTAGAGAACTGTGTGGAAAGTTAAAGGAGACAGGTGTGTTGATAATAGATGCACCTGGGAAACACTCCATGGGCGCTCATAGAACAAGAGTGGGCAGCATGCGCTTGGTATGCGTCTTCACTTAGGAGTCCACAGGACAAATAAGACAGTGTACTCAGGCTCTCTTTCTATTTCAGGATGCCCCTTTGCCCCCTGCGTTTCGAAGCATAGCTAGTCAGGACAGCCGGGCAAGGAGGCTCTGGGTCTTTACATGCTTGTCCTTGTTGGGGTTTTAAAGACCCCTTTCCCCTCATCTTGTGCAGCTTAGTGGGGGATGATTTGTCATCTCCTCCCTCGGAGCTGTCGTGGAAGCAGACCACCTTTACTGCCTGCTTCCCTTTCCTCCCTCCCGCAAAGCACTGCTTTTTGTTTCTATCAGGAATAACAGGGTGGATGCTAACTGGGGTACTGGGCATCGAGCATATTGGGGGCTGATGGTGGTGTGAGATGAGAAGATAGAGCTTGAGACTGTGGGGGAGGCTGACTGTCAGAGGCTGCTGCAGCGTCCTGGGCTGGTCATTGATGAGGGAGATTGCTGTGGCCAAGTAGGGAAGTGAGGGAGGCAAAGGGCCTTTTCACCTGTGCAGCTTAGAGTTTGGGAGCTCCAGCCTGGATTTAGGTGAGCACTCAAGCTGTGTTGACTTGGCTTGGGTTCAGAGACACTCACTGCCAGGGGCTGAGCTGGTCAGACCTATGGGACCACAGTGATCCAGAAGAACTTTTGGATTTCAGCTGGTGGACTGAAAGCCTAAATCATTTTCTCTCTTCCTTTATTTTTTTTGTGCTGAGCATCTATCCCAGGACTTTATACATGTTAGGCAAGAGCTCTTCCACTAAGTGATAGCCCCAGACAGCTCTATGAATCAGTTTTTTGTTTGTTTGTTTTTGGTACCAGGGATTGAACTCAGGGGCACTTGATCACTGAGCCACATCTCCATCCCTATTTTGTATTTTATTTAGAGACACGGTCTCACTGAGTTGCTTAGTGCCTCACTTTTGCTGAGGCTGACTTTTAACTCATGATCCTCCTGCCTCAGCCTCCCCAGCCACTGGGATTATAAGTGTGTGCCACTGTGCCTTGCTAGGTCCTATGAATCAGTTGTTGTTTTTTTTTAAAAAAAAAACCAAAAAACAAAAAACACGTTTAAGAGAGGTGGACACAATATCTTTTTTAAAAATCTCTATTTTTATGTGGTGCTAAGGTTCAAACCAGTGCCTCACATGTGCAAGGCACATGAACCACTGAACTACAGCCCCAGCCCTGGACACAATATCTTTATTTTACATTTATGTGGTGCTCAGGATTGAACCCAGTGCCTTGTGGATGCTAGGCGAGTGCTCTACCACTGAGCCACAACTCCAGCCCTGAATCCGTTTTTTTAAGAGAGGAAACTTCTAATGGGACATAATAGAGTGATCACCAGCAGGTCAAGGGAGAGGTGGTTAGTTTGATTTTTGAGCTCTGGCCTAGATGGAGAGACAGAGGAAAGACTCCATCTGGCTTCTTCCCAAGGAGAAGATGATACAGTCCCATAGGAAATACACTAAATATTAGGATATTTCAAGAATTTGAAGATGTACATGTTTTCACATTTTAGCCATGCTGAAATCCAGATGCATCTTACCAGAGATGGCATCTTACAATTATAATAGCACTATTTCTTCCTTAATGGCACCCAAAATAATGATGCATCTTAAAACTGATCATGTCTGGGGCTGGGCATGTGGCTCAAGCGGTAGCATGTGTGCGGCTCGGGTTTGATCCTCAGCACCACATACAAACAAAGATGTTGTGTCCGCTGATCATGTCTTAGATTCTGTTAAATACAATATGCAATTTTGCAGATTCGGGAGTATGTTTTAGATGTACACAGATGCATGCAGAATTATGCCAATCTCATATTTTGAACATATTATTTTTTTTCTAGTAGCTCTATCTCCGAAGCACCCACATTTTCATTATATACATTTTTTAAAAAAATTTCACTGTATCCAGTTTGAAAGGAAATCTCTGTACAAAGTGTTACCTGCCTTTATAAAGATAGCACATTGGGACTGATTTCATTATTTCTTGACAATTTGATCAAATGGTTCTCACCTGCCATTTCCTTTTGTACCCTACGTCTGCTGAGGACACATCTTCTACCCTTTCTCTTTTATCCTTCTATGATTTTTATGGTGTGGGGCACCATGCTAAGTACTTCATGTCCTTCAATCTTCACAGTCTCACTCAAAGATAGCTCTAGCTATAATTCCCAATTTATAGATGAGAACACTGAGGGTCGCGTCACTCAGCCAGAAAGTGCCAGAGCTGGGCTGTCTCTGGCTTCTGTCCTTTTCCAGAGATGAGCAAGCTGTAGTGTGGCAGCCCTGTGTCTGCCTGTGGTTATCAAGTACATGCCTTGCACTTCGTGGGGCACAAACTGTGTGGCCATCCACAGGTGGTTTTTGTTTGTCTCTTTGCTTCTAGGTTCTGAGTAACTAAGGTTATCTGTCAAGTGACTTTTGAATAAGCAAGACCTAGCTATAGCAAGGTATGAGTGTGAAAAAGTTGACTTTGGTGGCACAGAACAGATTGGTCCTTTATGGTCCTGTCTGTCTTTTGATCTTTTTTTTAAAAAAAAATATTTATTTTTTAGGTGTAGATGGACACAACACAATGCCTTTATTTTTATGTGGTGCTGAGGATCGAACTCAGGTCCCGCCCGTGCTAGGGGAGCACTCTACCGCTGAGCCACAATCCCAGCCCGGTCCTGTCTGTCTTTGCATGTGCTATTCCACCTCCCCAGTTTCCTTTCCCTTCTCCCATCTGCCCAAGGAGCTGCTGCTTCCCCTCTCTGATGCTCAGCTCAAGTTGCACCTTCAACCCCCTCCTCGTCTCACCTCCTGACACTAAAGCTTCTATGGCTCCCCCCATAGTAGCACTGATTGTCCTGTCCAACAAGGACTGACCAGTGACTTGGCACGGTTTGGCCTGCCCACCCGAGGCACCTGATGCTCACGTTGTCATCAAGCAGGTCTCACAGCCAGTCTCCCCAGGATCTCCATCCGTGCACACTCATAGCGGAAGATGCCTGGATGCAGAACGGTGTGGGGGACAGCGGGGTGGGGTCACCAGGGAGTGGTGTGCTTTTCATTTTCATGTCCTCCAGAGTCTTCTTGTTGCTGTTGTTGACCTAGGCAAATGAACTTGTGTGGTTTCCTCGTAGGGGGCAGGGCTGGGTGTGAGGGCTGGAGGTGGCTTCTAGGCTTCTGCCTCACATGAAGTCAGGGGGCCCTGCTTCTGCCTGACTCCTCCACTCCTAGCCAAAGGACCACAGCCTATTCTGTGCCCCTTCGGGTGCCCGTTTCCTCATCTATACAATGGCAGTGTGGCCTTCGGTGCTTTCTGCGGCCGCTGCCTATCATCTTGGGTTCAAATCTTTTGCTTGGCAGTCTTGTATAGAATAAAATAATAAAGACAGTAATCAGCAGCCCTTTTTAATTTTTTTTATATTTTATTTTGAGACAGGATCTCATGAAGTTGTTTAGGGTCTCGCTAAGTTCCCAAGTCTGGCCTTGAATTTGTAATCCTCCTGCCTCAGCCTCCTAAACTGCTGGGATTACTGTGCAGCAGACTCTTATTTAAGGCTCTTTGGGTGCATGCTCTCATGTTTTTTTGTTCAACAACTCCTGGGTATGTGGGCTTCCTCTCCTATGGGAATCAGATGATGTTTGTGCTGGCTATCACCTAGGTCTCTGTCCAGCATGGACCAGGGACTCATTCTCTGCCCCGCTATCTCTGCACACTCCAAGGTCCAGCTTATGAACATTAAAGTTAAATACCATTATGGGGGGGGGCTCCTCTTTCCTTTGTGGTGTTCATCTCCCCATCCCACTTAGGATTCTGTGCACTTTTGTATTTCCATCAACAGCTAAGGGAGTTCCCATTCATGGAAAATTCCACCTGAGGATGGGCCATGTTTCCAATCTGTCCCTCTTAAGAGATGCTATTTCTTAGGGCTCAGAATCTCAGCTCTTGTAGGGCACTGTGGTGCACCCCTGTAATCCCAGCACCTCGGGAGACTGAGACAGGAGGATCCCGAGTTCAAAACCAACCTCAGCAACTTAGTGAGGCCCTGAGCAACTCAGCAAGACCCTGTCTCTAAATACAATACCAAAAAAGGGCTGGGGATGTGGCTCAGTGATTAAGTGCCCCTGGGTTCAGTCCCTGGTACAAAATAAACAAACAAACAAAAACCCCCAGCTCTTGAGTCCTTGTATCATCTGAGAAGTCATCTTTTTGTCTCCCACATCCTTCTTCTTTATCCAAACCTGCTTTCCAGAATCATGACATCTGGGCAGAAACATCATTAGGTGTTTGGTTTGAGCATTTGTTCTCACGTGATTCAGTGGTCTGGGCTCTTGTCAGGCAAATCTTTATACAACCACTTCCACCCAACCTGACCAAGGTGTTTATTTTTGTGTATTTTTTTTTTTGCATTAGTTAGATCACATTTGCACCTACAGCTCTTCCAGAGAAGTCTCAAGCTCTCTCTAGATAGTGGGCCCCTTTGAAAAACTGATGGAATTGATATATCACTAAGCACACAGGTATATGCGTATGTTCTCTCTCTCTCTCTCTCTCTCTCTCTCTCTCTCTCTCTCTCTCTCTCTCTCTCTCTCTCTCTCCTTTCTCTTTCAAAGTTTTGCATAAGATTCCAGAGTCTTGCAGATCTCAGCACACACCAAGGAACCTGGCTTAATAAGCTATGTTCTAGAAAATATGATGTTCTGTATGCTGATTTCTTTGGATAACCCCCAGCACACTTCACAGGAGAGGAAGCTGTTGTGAGAGGCAGCTAGTGTGATGATGGATAATGAAAACTGTGTTGGGGACATCCCCAGTGACTCACTGGTGAGAATTTGAGGTGGTGTAGTAAGGGGACTGAGCTCCATGATTGTACACCCAGCTACCACCACGTGCACATTTTCTGGATTTCTCATCAAACTTTGAATTCGCCCATTTGCAAGGTGATTAATGATCACGACTTTTGCTAGTGGGGTCCTAACCAGGAACCCCTCTGTTCTATCCCCTAATTAGGGAACTAGATTTATGGCTAAGACTGAGAAAATGTGTTTTTAGGCATTTGCATGAATAGAAACAGTCTAGGAATCAGTGAGGTGGCCCCTGCTCTTTCTTTACCACACATCTATACAACTTCCCATGTTCCCGGAGACTGAAAGCTTGGGGCTTTTGTTTCTCTGATGTTGTCACAATTCGTTGGAAGTGAAGTCATGTCCGAAGGAAGTTTTCTTCAATTTCTCATTTCTAAGGAACTTGAAAAGCATGAATGGGCCGGGCATGGTGACCCATGCCTGGAATCCCAGCAGCTCAGGAGGCTGAGGCAGGAGGATCACAAGTTCAAGGACAGCCTCAACAATTTAGTGAGGCCCTAAGCACCTTAGTGAGACCCTGCATCCAAATAAAAAATAAAAAGGGCTGGGGATATGGCTCTGCGGTTAAAAGCCCCTGGGCTTTTGAAACCCTCTACCAGCCCCCCCAAAAAAGGCATGGATGATGATAAACTTTTCAAATACTTTTAAAGACTCTATTAGGAAATGCTTTGATGCTTTCACCTTACAATAGATGCATGTGACACATCATATCATGATCTCCATCAACTGAACCCTCCTTGCGTTTCTGGAATGAATTCAGTTTGGTCCAGGCATTTTATTCACACGTGCTAGGTGTGATTTGCTGTGATCCTCTTTAGGATTTTTGCATCTGTACTCATGTGTTAGTCAGCTTCCCATCCCTATGACAAATACCTGAAATAACCCACTTATAAAGAAAAAGGTTTATTTTGGCTCACAGTTTTGGTGGTTTCAATCTATGAACGATAGCCCCCATCGCTTTTGGTTCATCACAGTGGAAACATGGCAGAACAAAACTGCTCACCTCTTTGGGGAAGCAAAAGAGAGACAGAAGGGTCTGGGGTTCCTCTCTCCCCTATGAGGACATATTTCCTGTGACCTAAAAATCTCCTTTTAGACTCCACCTTTTCAAGTTCCATGGGATTAATCCTTTAATACAAGAGCCTTTGGGGACTTTTAAACTATAGCAACTCATAAGTGAGTTGCTATTAAGTGAATTGCTATCATCTTTTTTCTGTGCTGCTACCACCAGTGCATGCAGTTTTGCAAAATGATTTTGGACACAACTCTTTTTTTTTTTTTTGGTGGTACTGGGGATTGAACCCAGGGCCTTGCACATGCTACACAAGTGCTCTACCACTGAGCTACATCCTCAGCCCAACACAACTCTTCTTTACCTGTACCCTTTAATAGAGCAGAGGATGATCTGTTCCTTGGATGGTAGGAGAATGGCCCTGATGTTTTGGTCCTCTGCTGCCAGATTCTTGTCTTCAAACCCCCAAACACTGTCTTCTCTTCTCTCTTTCTCAATTCTCAGTGCTTCCAAGCTGACATCTGAATCATCTTTGTGTGTGTGTGTGTGTGCCTGTGTGTGGGGTACCAGGGATTGAACTCGGGCACACTCAGCCACTGAGCCACATCCCCAGTCTTATTTTGTATTTTATTTAGAGACAGAGTCTCATTGAGTTGCTTAGTGCCTCGCTTTTGCTGAGGCTGGCTTTGAACTCGCGATCCTCCTGCCTCAGCCTCCAGAGCTGCTGGGATTACAAGTGTGCATCACCTTGCTCGGCCTGAATCATCTTTGATTCTTGGCTTTTCAACAGTCAGCTACTGAGTCCTGTGAGTCCTTACTTTATATGCCATTGAGCTTATGGGAAGGCCCATCTCCATGCTGAGTTGGGTGGATCCCTTTGGAGTCTGGCTCAGTCCCAGGTGCTGCCTCGGCGGGGATGCCGATCAACACATCACTTTTTCCCCAGAAGAAAGGTAACCAAGATGGTGATGATATAATGTGAAATAATTAAAGGAGTGGAAATGTTTTTTTTTTCTCTAAGGGGAGAAGTAACATCTGTCTTCAATGTTTGAAGGGCAGCATTCTTTGGGAAAGATAAAGGTTATTCTCCAGGATGGAAAAGAGATCCGTGAAGGGAAATGGAAAGGAAATAGACTTAGGCTCAGTGGGAGGAAGATTCTAGAACAATTCAGGGCAGATCTCATTCATGGTAGTGAGTTCCCCATCGCGGGAAAATATTCAGGAAAAATGCACATGTCAGATGGTGTGGAAATGATAGCTGTGAGAACGGAGACTGAAATAACTCTAGTTCTCTAGCTCATCGCTCTGAGACTGACCAATTGTGTAATAGCTGATTGTTCTGAAAGCATAATTTAAATTTAAGAATTTAAATTATTAATTTAAATTCAGTGGCCCTGAACAACGAAATCCCAAAGCTGGGGAGTTCCCTCAAAAAATCCCACAGTCCTGCTTCATAATGCATTGCCCCAGAGCAGAAGCCCTTTGGCTGTTAAAAAACAAAAAAATCATAACCATACATGGTGAGGGATCCTTGGAGACCCCCCCCACTGGTCCCCAGATTCCCACCCACCTCCTAGGCTAGGAGCCTGGGCTTTTCTTGGTCTCTTGTTCTTGATTCTTTCTGAAAACCTGGTGAAATAAACCAGTTGAACCCTACTCCAGCATTTCCTTCTTTTGCAGATGTCCCAGGTAAACCTCTCCGGATCAAACTACCCAACCTCCGGCTTGATCTGGGAATGAATGGGCTCTTGTTAACGGGGCTTTTAAGCCCGTGTTTCATAAGCCTTTGTATTTTGCATTCACTTCTGTATTGACATCTTGGGAGTTTCATTTTGAGAAAACTAGAAGCTCAGAAGCTCTTGTTGGCCTGTTACTGTGCTTGAGAGAACAAAGAGGGACGTGGTGGGATGTGCAGGCTCCGGAGGGGAATAGGAGATGGGATCTCTCTAATCCTTGCCCCTGATTGCCTCCTCATGTCTTGGAGCCTGGTTACCCCCAGGACCAAACAAATTCTATGACTCTGGCCTCCAGGAAGTTTCCAAAGCCTGCTGTCTGGAAGCAGCCTTGTAGGAGCTGCTCTGAGGACTGAGCAGAGAAGGATCCTGCTCTTTCCCTCCTGGTGCCCCCCTCCTCCATGATGGGACTCCCCATGACTATGAGACCCTGTTCAGACCCAAGTGGCAGCAGTCCCTGTCTTCAGCCCACGGTCCTCTATTGGATGGCTTCCCTAAGTCACTGTGGCTCTTTGCTGGCATACTCCAATGGCCCTTCCCAGCCTGCATTTGATGCCCACCGCTCTCACCTGGAGGGAGCTTTCCCTCTGACTGTCGTACACCCCCAGCCATTCCTCTGCTGCTTGCTCTCCTCACCATCCCTGGCTTTGCTTCTCCCCTTCCCCCAGACCCTTGTCTCCCAGGACAGGCTGGTTGTTTTCACCTGGATGCCCCATTTCGGTGCATGCCTAGAACTGAGGCCTGAGTCTGTCTACAAGGCGGGCTTCCTCTGCAGACTTCCCCATTTCTCGTCCCTGCTGTTTTTAGGGCTCCAGTCCTGAAAGCTCCGCCTCATCTCCGCGTGTGCCCTGCATCTTCCTTGTTCTCCACTCTCTGGCCAGTTGCGATGGGGCTTCCTACAGGCCCCATCGTTCTGGCCTCTCTCACTTCCTCATCGTTCCCTCTGCCATCCAATGCAGCTCTCTTTACACCTGCAGGTGGGCCTTGGGGGCACGAGGTTCTTCCCGGCTCCACTAGGAGATTCTTTAAGGAAACTTTGTTACCATGTTCAGAAGACTTCCAGTGCATCTCAGCACACAGGGGAAGTCCAGAGTCCTTGGTCTTGTGTTCAGGGTTCGAGTCCCACTCCATTCTGAGAATCTTCATCCTCTCCTCCAGCAAACCGCCTGACCCAGTTTCCCCAAGACCAATGAGATATGCCTTCTGTTGAGGAAACCTTCCCAAACATTTTGTTCGGAGTGGACTTCCCAGTGCTTGGTGAAGGACAGCCCCCTGGAGATGTGCAGTCAGTGTTTGCTGGATGAATGTCCACTTGATGGAACAGCCAATATGGAGGACACCTGAGCCTTAGCCTTGGGTGATTAGTGATCTCTCCATCTGAGATCTCTGCCACCCTCTGAGAATCTTTGTGAGGTCCAATGCATCCTCCAGGTAGGTTGCTGGCCTTCTGTGGGCATCTGAAGGAACTCAGACACCTATCTCTTTGCTTTCTAGTAAGAATATGTTGGACGGCCTCCTCTGGCTGCTTTGGAACCCACGAGCCCCTGCCAAACCCCAGATGTTGAGACCCCGCCTCTCTGTGGGGATCTATTTTTTTTTTTTTAACCACTCTTCAATTTACTCAGTGTTAAGACAAGCAGTTCTCTAAGTCTGAGAGCAGGGGAAGCCCTGGGGAACCTCCTCCTGACAAGCCCCTCCCCTGTCTGGTGACATCTTCTAGCCAGGAGCCTGGGGAAGTGTCATTGCAACACAGTGTTTACAAGGCCAAGGGGCTTCCTGTCCCGCCTACCCGGCAGGCTGTGGAGCAATCAGGAGTTGTGTTTTCATGAGGAGTGGGGCAAAGAAATAGTTGAGGAGGGGATTTCTTGGGATTTTTTTTGAACATCACTTAGAGAGGGGGGAGCGGTATAGAGGCTGGCCTGCCTGACTCTGGAGGAGGACAAGGGAGAGGTAGAATACAGATTTTTAAATTAAAAACAGGCCAAGGATGACTGATAATTATTATGAATTTGCATATTTTCCTTTACCTCCTGTAAAAAGTGCGAAACATTTTTCACAGATGCGGCCCTTCAGTTTAATGTGGAACTCTTTAGAACAGAGAAAGAAAGAAAAGACGAAATTCTCTCACTCCAAACGGGGGGACCATGTGTTAGAGCCAGCAATAGAAGATTCTTTGTTTTCCTCCTTTTCTTTCTCTTTCTTTTTCCTGGATTTGAAGAGGAGTTATGCTTTGGAGAGGGAAGAGGGATTTCTGGGGGCAGGAGTGAGCAGGGAGAGGACTCTTAGAAACTGAGAACCTTCCATGCTGATTTAGAGTTTCCCCAGGTGGAGAGACACCCCTCTCCATGCACACCTGATAAATGGGTGGAGGAGACGGATACTGGCCTCTCTGCCTCCTCAAAGGGCTGTGGCAGCTCTGAGGCACCCACCTGTCAGCTTGGAACAATCACCATGTCACTCACAAGAACACCATCTTGTGTCCAGAGCTCTGGTGCAAATGTCTGAAGAGGTCTTGGTAGGTTCTTCTTGGCAGGTGCCTTGGGGTCTCTTGGACTTAGGAGAGAAATATTCTCCATGTCCCCTCTTTATTTAGTAAATGAGTAATCGAAACATAGGGCCCACCCCACACTGTGAACTTTAGAAGCTCTGAGGTTGATTTCTGTGGTACAGTCTTTCTTGAGCCCCTTAGAGAAACAATGGGGAGCTGCCCAGCCACACAGCCGGGGTGCAGAGGCCTCTGTGACAGTGACACATTGGCCATTCTGTGAAAATAGTGGTTTGTATAAGGAGGTTTGCCACAAAGTGTCAAGAAAGAAAGAAAAAAAAATTACTGGTAAGGACGTGGCAGTTTAAAGAAATTGATAATAAAAATCCCTGGGAGACTAGAGGTGGAGTTCAACAAGGCCTCGCCTTCTGTAGGTGTCAAGAATACACATTTCTGAACTTGTGAGGCTAAGCTCAGGCCCAAGGCATGTGAGGTGGTTGGGGGTGGGGTTAGAGAATCTTCTAGAATGTACTTGAGTCAGAAGAAGGAGGTTGTGGAGACTTGTGGAAACGGATGGAAGCAAGCCCTCAATACTGGACCATGTGCCGAGACACTGGATAAGGAAAGAGTTACCCAGAACTTCCCATTCCGTTATCCTTCCCTGTTGGCACAAAGCACCATGTTATCACGGTCCAGCGTTTTCCGCCAGGGTGGTGGAGAACACTCTGTGTAGGCCAAGGCTCAGCTTCATGAGCTTCCCATCAAGGCTCCTCTCTAGGGGGTGTTGGAGGGCTTGGGTTGGGAGCATGAGCATCCTGTGATAATGGCTAACATTCCACTTTAGGTCCAGAGCTCAGGCCCCTCAGGATCCCATCTTCTCTCCTCCCCACACCCATCTTGCATTTTCAAAGATGGAGACATTGCTTCTCGTTGGCTGTCCTACTCCTAAGGCCTACTCTGTAGATGAAGGTGGGAACCTTATTTCCACAAAAACCATTGGATCTTGTTTCAGGTGGGAAAGTTTTGCAATGCCCATCGTTTATTCTCATGGTACCTTCTGCGTGACCAGTAAGAGACCATCTCTAATTCTTTAGGTAGAACCTCACTCCCTTTGAATTGCTTCAATGTAAGCTAACCCAGCAAGCTCCAAACAATGTCTGATCTTTGAAGAACCCAACCTCGGCTGCTGCTCCCTCTAGGATAGGATATGGAGAGAGGAACAAACCATGTAGAAAATGTATGCTGCCTCTCTGGAGGTTGACTGCAGCTTTTATGAGGGAATTCTGGGTAGACCAGTAGTCCCTATTTAAAGTCAGACCCATAAAACACACTGTACACATTTTGGGGGGAAATCCATCGGCTGTATCTAAGTGACAGCAACAGCAGAATCTTGCTTTCTTGGTTAATCAGCACTGACTGAAATATTAATTAGCATATTGATTTGTCTGTTGTATTGGAGCAACTCAAAATACTAGTATCTTAAACAAGATTGAATTTTATTTCTCTGTCCTTTAACAGTCTCAATGATCTAGACTTTTTCCTAACCTCACAGGTTAGGAATCAAGGTTCCTTCTGTCATATTGCTCTGCCTTCCTCAATAAGTGGATCTCATGGTCCATGAGAGCTGCTCTAGTAGTTACCATCACATTTGCCTTCCAGCTAGCAAGAAGAGGAAAGGGGAAAGGGATTTTTGACTCCATAATCCCTTCTAGCCACTGGCAGTCCCTGGCTCCTTTCCTTAGTGCTCACAAACTGCCTCATAATGATGCACGCAGTCCTCATAATGGGGACTAGTGCACACAGTGAGAGAATTTCCAGGATTCTACTCTTTTTCTGTTCCCCCACCCCTGGAGGACAACCTTTTCTAATGTGTCTCTGTCTGTTTCTGCTACACATATTTTGTTTTCTCCAATTCTATAAAGGTTAACAGTGGCAGTTCCCTTTCATAACCCCAAGTTTCTTTATGACTCTGAGATGCATTTATCCTCATCCGTAATCCAAAACTCAAATGAAGCAACCACGGCTGGGGATGTAGCTCAGGGGTAGAGCACTTGCCTAGCACGTACGAGGCTCTATTGGACTTCAGATCCTGTTGTATCAGACCCTTCTCTCCCAGTCTACCTCTGACCCCATGCCTGCTCTGATTCTCTAAATCTCAAGGCCAATGTCATGCACCAGCTCATTGTACATGGCCTTTGAGCATACCCACAAGCACTTAGCTTGTCCTAGAAGGCCATTCACAGTCTGCCACCCGGGCCATGCAGCTTCCTTTCCCAGCATGCCCCACAGCATACTTTATGCTCCAGGGGGTTGAACTGCCGGCCCTTCCACTAAAGGACCTGCCCTACCTCCTGCCTGCCTCCATAGTTTCTACCACCATGCTTGAATCTCACCCGGGAATCTCCTCGTTCCTGAAGATTTTCTCAGGAGTTATCCTGAGGAAGAATCTTTTCCAATTCACATTCTCCCTCCTTTGCATTCCTTTTGCATTGACCTGTACCAACCTCCATGGGACACCTCACCGGTTGTGTCATTTCTAGCCCAAGTGTTATTTTTATTGTTTATTTTTGGTATCAGTGACTGAACTCAGGGACACTCAACCACTGAGCCACACCTTCAGCCCTCTTTTATATATATATATATATATTATATATATTTATATATATATATAAAATATATATATATAAAATATATATATATTTATATTTAGTTGTGGATGAACAAAATACCTTTATTTTGTTTATTTTTATGCGGTGCCAGGATCGAATCCAGTGCCTCACGCACATAAATGCTCTATTACTGAGCCACAACGCCGGCCCCCTATTTTATATTTTATTTAGAGTCAAAGTCTCACTGAGTTGCTTAAGCGCCTCAACATTGTTGAGGCTGGCTTTGAACTTGCCATCCTCCTGCCTCAGCCTCCCGAGCCACTGGGATTACACGTGTGCACCACCGTGCCTGGCCCAAATGTTATTTTGAATGCTGCTCCTTGGCTCCTTCTGGCACGTGAGCTTTCTGGGCATATACCTGTGCGTAGAATTGCCGCATCATGGGGCCAGCACAGGTGAGCTTTAGTAGGGACTGTTGAATGGTTTTCCATTCCAAAAGTGGTCGTACCCACTTGTGCTCCCATCAGTCAGAGCGAATGTTCTCATTGCCTCAGATCCTCACAAACACTCTGTGTTTTCCATCTTCTTTACCGTAGCCGTTCTGGTAGATGTGTAATGGTATCATATCGTGGTTTAAATTTGCATTTCCCTTATGACTCATGAAATTGAGCTCCTCTTCATATTTCTAGTGGCCATTTATCAAAAATCTCTTTCTCAAGGTGTCTGTTCAAATCTTTTGCCCATTTGGCTATTGGGATTGTCTATCTTTAAAAAAGAAAATCTGTTGCTCTTGTTACTAAGGCATTGTATGGTGACTGTTCTGGGTGCCATCTTCTCCTGACAATGGGGTCCAGGAATCTCATGGCCTGGGTAAGTCCCTTGAATCGTAGACCTTCAAAACGTATTTTCTGTTGACTGAATAAGCCATCTTGGATCCCTACTTTCCAGTGGGGTGATGATTCTTCTAGAGAAAAATGATCAAGGACAATGGGAAGAGAACCCCGCTTTCTCTCAGGTGCCTGGAACCACATACTCTGATTCATGACCATACCTATGTGAGTGAATTTCGTGCTAAGGTGGGCTTCTGTGTTTCTACAGAGCAGATACTCTATCTATCTCCCTACTGATCCGAAAAAACAGAAATCATCACAGCAGAAACAGAAGGAAGCCTCTTATCTGATGAAATGTGCACCAAGGAAAACATCTGGTTTATCAAACCTGGGTTTTATGATAAAAGATAATTGTAAAAGCACTCTCCAAATCTTGTAAACTATCATCTCTGCCCACTAGTAGAAAGAAAGAAAGTCCTCTTCTCTCACGTGACCATCATATCCCAAAGTGTGGTTTCATTTTAATGGCCGAAGAATAAAAGGACCTGGAGGAAGAGGATCATTAAACACTCTGAAGAGTTTTCAGATGAAACAAGAAACAAACTAGAGCCAGGGAACAGATATGAGGGGAATACATACTCCTGATTTGGGCTCTGAAAATAACTTCAAGACCTTTTGGATGTCTTCCTGTGTTTCTCAAGACTTGCTTTTGTGATTTTTGTGATGTGTTCATTTTCACTCTTTAGCTTCCTTTTATTGTTTGGTTTGGTTTGGTTACTGGGGATTGAACCCAGGGGCACTTACCACTGAGATTCATCCCTTTATACATTTATTTTTTTTAAATTTTGAGACAAGATCTTGCTAAGTTGCTGGGACTGGTCTCAAATCTACAATCCTCCTACCTCAATCTCCCAAACAGTGGGATTACGGGTGTGCACCACCATATCCAGCTTTTATGTCTATTTTTTTTTTTTTTGTACTGGGGATTGAACCCAGGAGTGCTCAACCACTGAGCCACATCCCTAGCCCTTTTAAATATTTCCTTTAGAAACAGGGTCTCACTAAGTCGCTCAGGGCCTTGCTGAGTGGCTACCTATAAACTTGGGATCCTCCTGCATCAACCTTCCAAAATGCTGGGATTACACACATGTGCCCACCCAGCCCTCATATCCATTAATATCCATTCTTATGTGAGGGCCTCACTTCCATTTTTACAGACATGCTGGGAAGTCACACTGGCCCCTCTAAGCTTCCCCTCTTTCTTTCCCGAGACACTCCATGACTGCACCTTGAGATTTTAATTTTCAGTTTTCTTTTCCTGGTAAGCCAACCTCTCTGATCCCTGGCTTCTTAGAAACCTGCTTCCTTGAAACTGATGACTTGTGTCAGACCACGTCTAGCACTTTCCTCCATGATGCCTACACTTTGAGGTGAATGTGGTCCTTTTCTCCGTGATTCTGTTTTACCCACCTTCTATTCTAATTGGTCAGAATTAAAGACAGAAGTTTAGAAGAGTCGTTTGCATAATTCTCTGTGACTCTCCGAAATGTGTGAGGATGAGGGGACAAGGATTAGTCTAAGGGCCTGGGCTTACCTTCACAACCTGTCAGCTGCCCTCAAGGCAAAGCCTCTGCCTACCCTAGACCGTGGCTCAAGGTCAACTTTATGACCCAGGTGAGAAAAGCCGCATCCAAACCTCAGTTCCCGAGTGCTTCTCTTTTCTTTTGGCTTCCTTTGAAGCCTCTTAGCATATACTCATTCCTTAATCTATTCAGCAAATATATACCAGGCACTCTTCTAAGCCCTCATAGAGCTTATGCTCTAAGGGGGCTGCTGGTGAGAGACAGACAGGAAATATAGTAAAAAAGTGAAATGTCTAGCATGTCAGTTGGGAACGAAGATGTAGAAAAAAGAAGACTGTGATGGAGATAGGATTTGCCAGTCCTTGTTAAGAACATAATGTAGAGACTGGAAGGAGGATTGGGAGTGAACCAAGCAGACATCTGGGAAAAGAGCTCTCCCTGCAGAGGAGTAGCAGCACAGAGGTCCAGGGAGAGGGGGGTGGCCCGTGTGCTCATTCTAGTCCTCAGAATGTGGCGATTTCCATGCCGGCCTCAGGAAGCTCAGTACTTGAAATGAAGGACAGTGTATTAGTCATCTGTGTTTCTACCACAGCATCCAGCAAAGTTTCTTGTGGTCATAGTCACTCGATAAGAAAGGTTTTTATTTGAGTAAATAAACAGGTTGGACAGCCTCTCAGGGAGCCTTCCACCTCTGAATTGCAGTGATTATCTTAGATGCCTGGTGCATGCCTGGCACTGTCTTTCTAGCTTTTCTTTCTGGATTTTTCTGAACACATAGGTTCCAAAGACTTTTGGACATGTGGTTTAGTCTCTGTCAGGGTGGGGCCTACCCTAGCTGTATTTGACCCAGATACTATTACTGTGAAACAAACTTTCATATGATGTAGTGGAATGAAGCATTTATTATGCTCATGGATTTTATGAATAAGGGATTTGGGGGCTGGGCACAATGGGGATGACATGTGTGTGTTCATTGATGCCTGGGGCCTCTGTTGACAAGATGCACACAATTGGGGACCATAGCTGTAAACCAGACATGTGGCCTCTTCACATGGTTTGGGCTTCCTCACATCATGGCAGCCTCCATGACCATGATTTGGGCTTCCTCACATCATGTCAGTCTCCATGACTCAAAGCCCTGAGAGTCATGTACTATGTCACCTTTCCTAACCCATCCTTGGAAGCCACATGGTGTCACTTCCACTGTAATCTGTTGGTTGAAGCAGACCTGGGCCTACCCAGAATTAAGGGGAGAGGAATTTGATTTCACTCCTTCGGGAGTGGCAATGCTATATTAGAGGAGGAGATGTGGAGTGGGAGGTATTGGCAGGACCATCTTTGGGAATCACAATCTTATAATGTGCCTTCTGTCTTCCTGGGGAGGAATTCTCATTTCATGCCGTCACTGGGCCCTGGTGGATTTCCACATGTTTGATTTGCATTCTGTCCAGTGCAAACTGCCAGGGTGACATGGTGTGTGTGTGTGTGAGGGGATGACTGGCCTTCTTCCCACTGTTCCCAATGGTAATCTCAGGCTTTCCAGGTCAGCCATGGAGCCACCTGTATGAGGGAACAGCAGTTAAGGAGTCAGGTGAGGGGAGTGTAGCTCTAGTATCAGTTTCTCATTCATTGAGGGGTGTCAGTGTGGGGCGGGAGAGACGTGTTGGTGTGTTGGGGTAGAATCCTGTGGAACTGGTGTCCAATCAGATGCTCCAATGTTGTGTTTGAGGAGCCTGAGTACGTTAGTCAACTTTTTGTTGTTGTGACCAAAACACATGACAAAAGCAACGGAGAGGAAGAAAAGTTTATTTGGGGCTCACGGTTTCAGAGGTTTTAGTCTACGGTGGCAGACTCCATTGCTCAGGGCCCGAGGTGGGGCCACAAGCATCATGGCCAAAGGGCACAGTGCAGGAAAACTACTCAGCTCATGGTGGCCAAGAAGCAGAGGGAGAAAAGGGAAGGGGTTGGAGGGAAGAGGAACCCTTCCAGAGCATGTTCTCAGGTACCCACCTCCTCCAGCCATGCCCCACCTGCCTACAGTTACCATCCAGTTAGTCCATTTGAACTAGGATGAACTAATTATGTTGCAGCTCTCACAATTCAATCATTTCACCTCTAGAAATTCCTCCATTAACATAGGAGTTTTGGGGAGACACTCCATATATAAAGCATAACACTGAGTAACCATCCTGGTACTTCTCTTAGGATCACCCATGTTCCTGCCCTGGCCTGGTGCCTTTGACTCCTGGAGACAGGTATGGGAAATAGGGTTGGGCTCAAGAGTGCTCTCATGTTCCCACGTCAAATAGAGACCATGCTTCTACCCCCGATTCCCCAGGGGAAGGAAAAGTGCCACTTCATCATTCCAGAATAAAGTCATGCAATGTTAGTGTCGGAAGCAATTTTATTCATAAATGAATCCAGTGTGCCCCCCTTTCCAGGTGAGGTCCCTGAGGACTGGGGCTGGTGTGTAGTCAGGCACAGACCAAGTGTCAGCAGGCGTGTGTTCCCTGGGACATAATAGAAAATATTGTGGAGTTATTACTAATTTGCTCCATATCATAACCCTATATATGGTCAGGTTGGGGAATGTCCTTGGATTTAAGAGATGTGTGATAAAGTATTCGATTGAACCAGGTGACTTCTCCAGTATCTTGTCGTGGTTAAAATGATCCAATCTCATGACATGAACGGCGTAACAACACTTCAGTCAGTGACAGAACACAAATATGACCGTGGTCCCTTAAGATTATACAAGAGCTGAAATATCCGTATGGTCTGGTGACATTGTAGTAACATAGCATCATACTCGATGATGACAATAAGTGACTAATTTACTAAACTCTTTGTCATTATTTTGGAGCGTATACCTTCTTCTTATAAGAAAGAGAGTTTCCTGTGAGACAGTAGCATGTGGTGCCAGCCACGTGCACTCCGTGGTATTTGTGCCAGGACCAAACCGCCCAAGGACACCTTTCCCAGACTGTGTCCCGTTGTGAAGCAACGCGTGACTATTTGCGAGGTGAAGAAGTGAAGCTCCCAGGTCTGAAAGGTGACATATTTTCCTAGGATCTGTGGCACTGGAGGCTCTATGTGGGCAGAAGAGAGAGAAGACAGGATGGGGACAGGGAGGACTGTTCAAGGGTCAACTGTATATTTCTGGATGGGGTTAAGCAGGCCCAGGTGGGGTAAGGTTTCCTGGGGAGGCTGGAGGTCCTGAGCTCATTAGACTAAATCTTCAGCCCCTGCCCAGCCCTCCAGGGGCTTTTGAAGGAGTCCAGGTCTCTGTGACACTCTCTGCCACAATAGGGAGAGAAGCCACAGACAGAGTGGGAAGGGGTCCCTTATGGAGAGCCTGCCTACAGGGTGACCTCCACTTGAGCTGTCAGCTCCCTGTTTCCAAGGAAACCTGGTCCCACTGTATCTTCCTGGAGTCCTACTACTGCCAGTGCCCTTCTGACTGGAAATTCTCAAAGAATTCAGAAAAGCCTGGGGGAAGCCCATGCACCTAAACCTTCCCAAGGGGTTCTCTAAAGATAGGGGGATCTTTGTGTTTTCTCTGTCTTACTGCTTGCCTATTGACACTTGCATCAATGCAGGAGGATGGATTTAAGGAGGCTGTAGGATGAACTGGCTGGCAGATTGTATAAGCTACTGCCTGTAGGCGATAGGCAGCAAGAATGGCTACAGCTGCTGGTTCCCTGGAGAGTTCCTGGCCATGCTTCTTTTGAGATCCTCGAGCTACAGACCCTTGGGTTGCTCTGCCACATCCTGTGCCCTGGTGCCGTGCGGGCTGCTCTCGAAGCACAGGCCAGATGTGTAAATTCTGCGGCTGTGCCCGGGGCCAAGCGCAGAACAGCTTGCTTTTCTTGGAAATCATCGGTGATTTGTTAGAAAAACAGGAAACATTGGGGCTGCTGGTGTACATTCTTTGCTTTTTTGTTTTTGTTTTTGAGCTCCTTTCATCTCTATCGGTCTCAGGATGTCTGAAGGGTATTTCTGCTCCACCTTGATCTTCAAGCCTCCTGCTGTCTGTCCCTCCTTCTCTGTACATCTTCTCTCTTCTCTCCCTCTTGGCTTCTGCTGCCTCCTCCCCCAACCATAGTCAGGGAGCCGTGGAAACCAGGTGATGTGCGTTACCTTGGGTGGGTGTTTCCATGGAGCCGACTCCCAGCCCCCTCCCCCCGCCC
The DNA here is from genome assembly GCF_052094955.1 of Ictidomys tridecemlineatus. Lineage (NCBI taxonomy): Eukaryota > Metazoa > Chordata > Mammalia > Rodentia > Sciuridae > Ictidomys > Ictidomys tridecemlineatus. The sequence goes on along the minus strand of NC_135479.1, from coordinate 53,126,697 downwards.
CTCCCCCAGCCCCATCTTCACCCTCCCCCCTTGATCAGAGTTAGACTAGAAGCAAAGTGGTCACGGGGACCTGATGGGACAGCTGGAGTGGCTCCCACTATCCTGCCTCTGACCCAAGTGGGGTGATGCAAGTCCTTCATCCCTGCTCGGTTAGGCAGGAGCTGGAGGGGCCCTTGGATGTCCTCTGGCCATGGGGACACGGAGGCTGAGAGAGGAGGAAGACTCTCCAAGGGTCCCTGAATAAAGGGGAGGAGTAGAAAGCAGAGGAGGTCCAAACACTGGTTCTGCCTTCTCCCTGGTCCTGTCTCCAAAATGCAGCCACCAGGAGACAGGACCCGAGGCCATCCTTCACTGGATCTTTAAGAAAGTTCTAGAAAGAGCTGCTGCTTCATGGAGGCGCTTGTGGCATTTTCTGGGTGTGATGTGGCCAGGGCTGAGCTCTGGGGATGGCTGCAGCTCCCTACCTCATAACGTGGCTTTGTGGAGAAGCCCATCTTCCCGTCTTATGGGTGAAGAACTGAGGTGTAGAAAGGTTAACCTGGCCTTTGCTCCTGAAGCAGGGGCCAGGGAGGTGAGAAGGGTCGTGGTTTCCAGGTCCTTCTGCCCAGAGTGCTTGCCCTGAAGCTCCCGCCTCCTGCCCTGTGCCACTCCTGGGTTTTCATTGATGGCTGGGGGCTTTGCTCCACCCCTTCAACTAGCCCCTTCTCCCAGGGGAACCAGGCTTAGGGGATGCCCTTCTGAAGTCATTCAAGAAGTCTGATATGAGAGAGTAGGGACTCCCCACATCTCTCTGGGGGTGTGGTTTTGAAAAGGAATTAAACGAAAGAGAGAGAGAGAGAGAGAGAGAGAGAGAGAGAGAGAGAGAGAGAATGATGTGTAAGGCTAAGTTGAGATGAGGGACCAGTGTGAAAGTGGAAACATATATTCAAGGAGCTTGGAACTCTGGATGAGGGAAGGACAGGGACCAGGACGGTGACTCTCCCTCTCACACCAGGACTCCTGGGTGCCCTGGGCATCGACAGGTAACAACAGGCGCTGGAGAAAGGAGGAGCCTCCCTCTGCTCCTGCCCTCATGTCCATTCCTCTGGGTTACGCCATTTTGGGGGAGCAGAGGTTCTCACCCAGAGGCCTATGAACCTGGCTGGGGCACATGTGACATCATGATTGTCACTTCTAACTGAAGTTTAGAATTTCCTTCCATGGTGAACCTAGGCAACTAACCACAGTCATATCTGTAGCACCTCTGTCTCTGTTGTCTCTGTCACCAACCGAAATCCAGATGTGTTCAGATCACTTTACAGTGGTTGTAGGTACCTCAAGTGTCATTTGTGCTTTTTTTTGTTTTTTAAAAAAATACTTTTATTAGTTGTTGACTGATGGACCTTTATTATTATTTTATTTATTTATATGTGGTGCTGAGAATTGAACCCAGTACCTCACACATGTCAGGCAAGTGCCCTACCACTGAGCCACAACTCTAGCCCCTCATTTGTGCTTTTTAATACTTAAGAGTGATGAGACACATTAGGCTCACTGCTGGTTTTTATTCTTCTCTCCCTCTTGGCTTCTGCTGCCCCCAACCCAATCATAGTCAGGGAACCATGGAAACAAGGTGATGTGTGTTACCTTGGATGGATGTTTCCATAGAGTCCGACTTCCCAACACCTCCCTCTCGCCCCCCTCCCCCGCCAGCCCCATCTTCACCCCTCACCCCTTGATCAGAGTTCAACTAGAAGCAAAGTGGTCTCTGCTTTATTTTATGTGTTCATCCGAGGCACGTGTCTCACTCCTTCATACATTTGATTATTTTAAAAGTTTGATGATTGTTTCTCAGTGTGATTCCTCTCCTTGGCAATCTTGTGTATTTTATTGCATGCACTTAAAATATTATTCTGGAAGATAGATCTATAGACTTCTGCATTTCCAAATGGGCCCATGTCACAGCAAAGTTCAGTAAGGCCTGCTGCTAGAGCAATTAAGAATTCTTGGTGTGATCTGACCACTGAAAAGGACTTTGGTGTTAGGCAGGCCTGAGTCAGCATCTTTGCTCCCACTGGCTGCGGATCCTCAGAGAGTGACTTTATCTCTCAGAGCCATGGCTTCATGATGTGTAAAATGGAGATGAAGACTGTTCACCTTGAAGGATCGTCCCATGTGCAGGTGCCTGCTGTACAGCACCTGGCAGCCTGTCATGAATGTAGCTAGTGACAGTAGCTGTAGTCTATTTAAGCCTAAGAAATTCAAGCAGGAGGGCTTGGATTGTGGCTCCGCGGTAGAGCGCTCACTTAGCACATGTGAGGCCCTGGGTTCGATCCTCAGCACCCCATTAAAATAAATAAAATAAAGGTATTGTGTCCAACTACAACTAAAAACTAAGTATTTAAAAAAAAACTCAAGCAGGATCTTTTTCTATTAAAAAGGGAACTCTAGGCTAGGTTCATTTCTTATTGTCTCTCATGTAGAAGGGTACACTTGAGTCATTCTATCTTTTTCTTTTGCCTGGGTTAGAAGAAGTTTTCACCCAGGTGTCCTGTATAAATCCTGGTCCTTGAATTCACTCATTTAGGAAAGACTTGGTATGTCCTCAGGGTGGAGTACTACTCAATTATAAAAAGGAATAAGTTTCATTCCATGTGACAACATGGAACTTATGACAAGTGAAAAAAATCCAGATGTGAAAGACTACATATTGTATAATTCTATTTATGTGGAATGTCCACGATCAGCCATTCCTTAGAGACAGAAAGTAAATTGATGGTTGCCAGGCGATAGGGAATAGGGAGAGTGAGGAATGACTGCTAATAGGTACAGAGTTTCTTTTGGAGATGTTCTGGAATTAGAAAGTGGTGATAGGTATACAACATGTTGAATATACTAAAAATCACTGAAGTGTATATGTTAAATTGTTGAATTTCATGTTAAATGAGTTATTATCTCAATAAAAAAGCAGAAATGGATACCCATCCTATGAACACTAAAAAGATAATAAAAGAAGCTGGTGTGGTAGTGCACACCTGTAATCTCAGTGGCTTGGGAGGCTCATAAGTTCAAAGCCAGCCTCAGCAAAAGTGAGGCACTAAACAACTCAGTGAGACCCTGTCTTTAAATTAAACACAAAATAGGGTTGGGGATGTGGCTCAGTTGTCGAGTGCCCCTGAGTTCAATCCCAGGTACCAAAAAAATAAAATAATAAAAGAATAGAGTTCTATGTCCACACATTTGATAATTTTGATGAAATGGACCAAGTTCTTATTTTTACTAATATTCAAAGAGAAATAAATCATCTGAATTGGCCTATAATTGTTAAAGAAAGCAAATTAGTAGTTAATAATCTTCTAAAGCAGAAAGCTTCAGACACAGATGATTTCACTGATGAATTCTACTGAATATCAAACAGAGAAATGACACTAGCTCACTACAATTTATTCCAGAAAGTAAAAGACAAAGAACTGCTTCTTCACTCATTTTATAGACTAGCATCACCCTGATAGCAAAACCAGACAAAGCTATTACAAGGAAGAAAAAGTACAGATCAATATTTCTCATACACATAGATGTAAAAATCCTCAACAAAATGATGTCAAGTTAAATCCAACAATGCATTAAAAATAACTCTACAGTATAACCAGAAGGAATTATGCTATTTATTCAAGAATAAATAAATAAATAAATGCGATTTGAGAGTCATCTAAGATAGTTTGCTACATTAACAGGTTAAAGAAGAAAACTCATGTGCTCATATCAATAGAAACAAAAAAAATTGACAAAATACACTACCTCTTTTGTAAAATAGGAATAGAAAGGACCTTCCACAACTTGATAAAGAATGTCTACAAAAACCCAATAGCTAACATCATACTTAATGGTGGGCAACTAGATGCTTTTCCCATCATACGGGAAGTCCTTACTAATGCAAAAAGACAAGAAAAGTAAATCCAAGATGTATAGAGTAGGAAGGAAGACATAAGGCTGTTTTTGTTCATAAGGGACATGATTGTCTATGTATGAAAACCCAAAGAATAGACAACAACAAAAAATAACAATTCCTGGAACTAATAAGCAATTATTGCAAGGTTGCAGAATACAAGACTAATATACAAAAGTAAATTGCTTTCCTGTGTACTGGCAATGAACAGTTGGAATTTGAAATTTAAAAATGCAATACATTTACATTACCACTAAAAATAAAAAAAACCTTAGATATAATCTAACAAAATATTTCAAGACTTATATGTGAAACCCAAAATTGATGAAGAACATCTAAGAAAATCTAAATAAATGAAGAGATATTCTCCATTCATGAGTAGGAAGATTCACTATTGGTAAGATGCTAGTTCGGGCTGGGGATGTGGCTCAAGCGGTAGCGCGCTCGACTGGCATGTGTGCGGCCCAGGTTCGATCCTCAGCACCACGTGCAAACAAAGATGTTGTGTCCGCCGAGAACTAAAAAATAAATATTAAGAATTCTCTCTCTCTCTCTCTCTCAAAAAAAAAAAAAAAAGATGCTAGTTCTTCCCAGACTTGATTTACAGATTCAGTGTAATCCCAACCAAAATCCCATCAAGTTACTTTGTAGATATTAACAAATTTATTCTAGAGGGAAAATGGAAAGGAAAAGATGACCTAAAATATTGAAGAATAAAATCAGATGATTGATACTATTGACTTCAAAACTAAAAGCTATAATGACTATAGAGTCACAGTGATCAAGACACGTGATACTGGTGAAAATAGACAAATTGATCAGTGGGATAGAATAGAGAGCACTGAAATAGATTCATAAAGATATAAAACCAACTGGTCTTTGACAAAGGAACAAAAACAGTTCAATGAAGAAAGGAGATCCTTTTCAACAAATGGTGCCAGAATAAGTGGACAGCCACGTGACAAAAAGTGAATCCAGACACAAGCCTCACACTGTTCACAAAAACGATCACTCACAATGGATTGTAGGACCTATAAGTAGTAGAATGCAGAACAAAATTTCTGGAAGATAATATGGGAGAAAATCCAGATGACCTTGGCTCAACTAGATTTTTGAAAGAGAATTTTTTAGATCCAACATTAAAAGCATAATCCACAAAATAAAAACCTGGTAAGTTGGACTTGATTAAAATTTAAAACTTCTACTCTTGGGAAAGACACCGACAGGAGATTGATATGTGAAGTCACAGACTGGGTATCTACACACCATATACCTGATGAAGGACTTGGTCCAAAATACACCGAGAGGGCTGGGTGTGTGGTTCAGTGTTAGAGCACTTGCCTGTCATGCATAAGGCCCTAGATTCCATTTCCAGCACCACAAAGTAAAATAAAACAACAGCAAAAAAAAAAAAAAACCTGTCCAAGTCATGTGACTCTGGGTAACCAAGCAACCAAAATACACAAAGAACTCTAAAAATTAATAATAGTAAAATAAACCACCCAGCTGAAAGGTGAAAGAGTTGAAGCCACCTCACCAAAGAAGAAATAAAAATGGAAAACAAGCACAGGAATTGCAACTTAAAACAGCAATAAGAGACCACTCTGCACCTATTAGAATGGCCCAAATCCCCAACACTGACAATATCAAATGTTGGCAAGGATGTGGAACAACTGCAACTCTCCTTCATTACTGGTGGGAATGTAAAATGGCACCACCACTCTGGAAGACAGTTTGGCCATTTCTTACAAAATTAACATCCTCTTACCATACAATCCAATAGTCCTATTTCTAGGTATTTACCCAAATGAATTGAAAACTTACATCCATGCAGAAACCTACCCACAAAACCGTTTATAGCATTTTATTCATAATTGTCCCAAACTGGAAGCAACCCAGATGTCATTTGAATAGGCAGATGTGTAGACAAATTGATATATTTAGACAATGGAATCTCATTCAGTGATATTAACTATGAAGTCATGAAAAGACATGGAAAAACTTTAAATGCATATTGAGAAGTGAAAGAAGCCAGTCTGCAGAGACTCTGTACCATGTCAGTCCAGCTGTATGACATTCTAGAAGACATGAAACTATGGAGACTAAAATGTACAGTGGCTGTCAGAGGTTGGATAGAGAGAGAGATGCAGTTGAGAGGACTTTTGGGACAGTGAGAATGTTCTGTGTGGGCACATAACAGTTATGCTTTCCTGCAGCATCAAGAGTAAACCCTGACAATGCAAACTGTGGACTTGAGTTAATACAAATGTATCAACATCCGTCTACCAAGTGCAACAAATGCACTACACTAATGGGAACTCTTAATAATAGGGGAAATTGTGGGCAGCTGTGGGAGAATGGGTCTATAAGAAGTGCACTTTCTGTTCAGTATTTCTGTAAAACTAAAACTGCTTGAAGAATTAAGTCCTCAAGCTGAGGTTGTGGCTCGGTGGTAGAGCACTTGCCTAGCACATGTGAGGCACAGGGTTGGATCCTCAGTACCACATAAAACATAACGAAATAAAGTTTAAAAAAAGAACTAAGACCTATAAAAAAGAAAAGAGATAACCATTTATCTCCTTATGTCACCTGAAATCCATCTCTGAGCCCCATCCTGTCAGGAGCTTCTAGGAACTCAGTGTTACTCCCCATAAACCTTCCCAAGGCTGGTTGTATTCTTAGCATGGGAAGGGAATAATGGAAGAAAGAAAGAAATTCATAGCACCATGAACTGTTCTAGATTCATCTCCATGGTCTTAGGAACAGCTCCCAGGAAGCCTGGGTTCTGACCTGAGCCCTTTCGTTGGCCTCTGGCAGAAGAAATACAGGAAGAAGCTGGTCTCCCAGGCAACCTGCCCACACTGTGGGTGGCCAAAATCCAACTTGATCAACACCTCTGAAGACTGACTCACTGGGACATTACAATAGATTGTGATTTCCCCTCGGGGCCCAAGGAATGCCCCCTGTTGCTCATGTGGTCAAAGCATCATGGGCACATATTTGGGTGGGGCTCTGGTTGGCATACTCATGAGGCTCTCCAGGGACACTCTGCCCATGCCCCATGCCAGGCTCCAGGGTGAGATTCTAAGCATGATAGTGGGCCCCTGTCACCAGAGCTGGAAGCCCAGCAGAGGAAGTGGGCAGTCACAGTGCAGGCACTGGGGAAGCCGAGGGGCTATGGGTCCTGGGAGGGCGAGAGTGGACACCCCGCCCAGCCCGGGGGGTCAGAGGCCTTCCCTGAAGAAGCAACCTGTAATCAGAAGGTGGAAGAATGCATCCTGGGATCCAAATCAGAAGCAGGGGAAGGTGGTGGGCATTGTTTCTGGCAAAGGAAGAAGTCCATTATGGAAAGGGAAGGTGTCATGTTGGTCAGGAAGGAAGGCCTGGACCTTGCCAGGTCCTGCAAACTGAGTTAGGAGGTTGGACTTTGTCCTACGGCAATGAAAAAACACCGGAAGGTTTAGGATTTCAGTCCTCCCTGGGTGTCTCTGGGGGATGTTTCCAGGATTCTCCTATGGCCCAAATCCCAGATGCTCAAATTCCTTATATAAAATGGCACAATATTTGCATATAACCAAAATACATCCTCCTGTATATTTTTAAAAATGTTTTTCTTTAGTGGTAGATGGACACAATACCTTTATTTTTATTTATTTTATTTTTATGTGGTGCCGGGGATTGAACCCAGTGCCTCACACATGCTAGGCAAGTGCTCTACCCCTGAGCCACAACTCCCACCCTCTCCCCATATATTTAAGTCATCTCCAGATTACTAATAATATCTCATACCATGTAATCTGTGTAAACAGAGGTGATACTTTGTTGGAAAAAAGGTCGGTAGTGTTCAGTACAGATGTGATTTTTTTTCTTTTTGTTTTCTGTTTTCTTTAGCAAAGCTGAGGATTGAACCCAGGACCTTGAGCATACTAAGCAAAGGCTACTGCCACTGTGCTACATCCCCAGCCCCCAGAGGCTCTTTTCTTTTCTTTTTTTCTGAATAGTTTTGATCCCTGGTTGGTGGAATCCTGTGGATGTGGAACCCGCAGAGGGCTGAGTGTAATCGTACATGCTTTTTCAGAAACAATTGAAGAGTGTGTTTGTTGTGATTCTAATGACATAAAAAACACCTATACAAGTATGTATGCTTATACACAGACTTTAAAAAAGGATCAGAAGTGGGCTGGAGAATATAGCTCAGTGGCAGAGCACTTGTTTAGCATGCATGAGGTTCTGGGTTTGATCCCCAACCCTGCAGGCTAAGGAAAACTTCCAAGATTTTTTTTTCTATGCACTTATGTATACTGTAAAAAGACTTTTTAGAAAATATTTTTTATTGAGGATTGTAAAAAAAACTCTTTGGAAAACATTTTTTTTTTATTGAGGAATGATTTAGATCTGATGAAGTACATAATTTTATTATACAGTTTGATGAGATATGAAAAAACACACACCTATGTAACTCAATACTCCTACAAACATACAGAATATTCCTATTATCCCTAGTTCCCTCATGCCCATTTCTTGGTATTTCTCTCTGTACTGTCCAGAAGTGACCACCACATTGGTTTATTCCACTGTGGATTAGTTTAGCAGGCTACGTATTCTGGAGCTTATTGTAAATGGAACCAGAGAATGTCCTTTTTTTTTATTGTTTTTTGTTTTTGTACCAGGGATTGAATCCAGGGGCCTTAACCACTGAGCCACATCCCCAGCCTTTTTTTATTTTGAGACCGGGGTCTCACTAAATTGCTTGGGGCCTCACTAAATTGCTGAGATTGGCCTTGAACTTTCAATCCTCCTGCCTTAGCCTCCCAAACTGCTGGGATTACAGGCCTGCACCACTACACCCAGCAATCTTTTTATATTCCTCTTTATTCATACACCATGTTTTTGATTTTCATCTTAAGTAGTAATCCATTATATAAATATATCAAGTACTTTTAATTGTTCTACTCATGAATCAGGTTGGTTCTAGTATGAGGCTTTTATGAAGCTGCTGTGAACATTATTTCCTCAGCATATGGTTTCTTTTTAGGGGGTTGGTGGGTAAGGGAGTGGAATTATTGGGTTGAAGCAGTAGGTGGTTGTTCAATTTTGTGAAACCAATTATCAATGCTGTCCCATTTCATGATTCCACCAATAATATACAGTGGCTCCGTATCCTTATAAACTTGGTATTGTCCACCTTTTAAATGTGATACACTTTAGTGTTGGGTCATCTCCTGGTTTTAAATCTGCATTTTTCTAATGACAAATGATAATTAGCCTATTTTCATGTGTTAATTGGCCATTTCATCTCTTTGGTGAAATATCTGTTAGTGCTGGGATAGAAATCACTTGTCCCATGTATACATTGTGAATATTGTATCCTACCTTGTGGTTTGCTTTTTTATTTTCTTTATGGTGTTTTTCAAGGAGCAGAAGTGTAAATTTTGATGAAGTCCAATTCATGAGTTCTTTTTCCTTTTATGTTTCATCCTTTTTGTGTCCTAAGAAATGTTTGCCTCGTGCAAGAGCATGAGGATATTTTCTTGTATTTCTTCTAGGAACTTCATAGTTTTAGTGTTTGTGTGTGTGTATGTGTGTATGTGTGTGTGTGTGTGTGTGTGTGTGTGTGTGTGTGTCTATGTATGTGTGTGTGTGTGTGGTTCTGGGGATTGAACCCAGGGCCTTGTGCTTGTGAGGCAAGGACTCTACCTACTGAGCTATATCCCCAGCCTTACTTTTAGCTTTTTAACTTCCAGAACTGTAATCCATGTCAAATCGACAATTTGTGTGGTGTGGTACATGGGTTAAGTTCAATATCTTCCAGATGGATGTCCAGTTGTTCCAATGCCATTTGATAAAAGATTTTCCTTTCCTGTTTAGATTGCCTTGGTGTCTTGGTTGAAAATCAGTGAGCCAAGTCAATAGTGGTCTGTTTTTGGTTTTCATCCTTTCTGAACTTTTGGGCTGATATGTGGATCTATTTGTCTTTCTATTGCTAATACCATATTGTCTTCATCAATGTGGATTTAGAGCAAATCTTGGAGTGAAGTAGCACAAAATCATCCAATTTTGTCCTTCTTTTCTAAATTGGTTAACTGTTATAAATATTTGGCATTTCTATGTACATTTTAGAATCAGCTCCTCCCTCCCTCCCTCCCTCCCTCCCTCCCTTCCTTCCTTCCTTCCTTCCTTCCTTCCTTCCTTCCTTCCTTATCTCTTGAGATATTGACTGGGATCACATTAAATCTGTAGATCAATTGGGGGAAACAGACATAATATTGAGTCTTCTGACCCATGAACATGGTATCTCTTGCCATTTTTTTCTTTGATGTATCTTTCCAATGCTTTGTAGATTTTATTGTTTGTTTTCAGAACTAGTGATTGAAGCCAGGGGTGTTCTACCACTCCGCTATATCCCCAGCCCCTTTTGTTTTTTATTTTGAGGCAGGATCTCACTAAGTTGCTAAGGGTCTTGCTAAGTGGCCAAGGCTGGCCTGAAACTTGTGATCCTCCTGCCTCAGCTTCCCGAGTTGCTGAGATTACAGGTATGAACCACCAGCCTGACTTGTAGATTTAAATGTAGAAGTTATGCGTGGTTTTTTTTCTTAAATTTATTCATAAGAATTTAATTTGGGGGATGCTATTTGAATGACATATTTTTAAAATTTCATTTTCTAATTGGTAATCACTAATATTTGGAAATACAATGGAACTTTTTATATTGAATTTGCTTCCTGTAACTTGATAAACTTACTTATGATCATTTTTTAATAGATTTAATAGTCTTTTCAGGATATTCTGTGTATATAGTCATTTCATCTGAGAACCAACTTTCTAATTTGTGGGGTTTTTATTTTTTTTTTCATTGCCTCATCACAAAGGCTATGATCTCTAGTACAGTGTCAAATAGAAATGATGAGAGAAGATTTTTGTTCCTGATACTAGAGGAAAAGTACTCACTTTTCACCTTTCAGTATGATGTTAACTATAGATTTTTTCATAGATGACCTTTATTGAACTTTTAGGAAGTTCTCTTCTATTTCTATCTTACTGGAGTTTTTATAAACGGGTGTTGAATTCCCTTTGTCCCCTCTTTGAGATACCAATCACATACCCATTAGGCTTTTTGATTGTGCCCTGAAGTCATTTAGGCTCCATTCATATATTTTAATATCTCTTTTTAGATTTTAATCTTTGAGTGGTTTCTATTGCTGTATATTAAGTTCACTAATCTTAGTTTTGCAATACACAATCTTTGTTCCATCCATCCAGTGAAATTTCTTTTCCCATATGATCTCCATTCTAGACTTCCTTTTAAACGATTCTCATCTTCCTGATTCTCCTCTGAGATTTCTCATTAACTCATGATGTATATTTTCCTCGAAATCTTTTTATCTGTACTAGCTGTTTTAAGTCTTTGTCTCCTAATTCCAATACATCTTCCATTCTTGGGTTTATTTCTATTGAATTGTTTTCTGAGAAATGAGTGACATTTCTCATCTTCATCTGTCTATTCATTTTTAAGTCACATTCTGGGCATCGTGGTCGCCATGTTGGTGAGAGTCTGGATTTTACTGTTCTCCATTAAAGAATGTTCATTTTTACTCTTGGCGGGTAGTTGATTTATAGGTGGAATCTATGATCCCTTTAAGTATTTCTTAAAGCTTACTTAGGATGTGTGCAGAGTTGCCCTTACTCAAGAGCTGGAGTTGCTCTAGAGTCTCAATTCAATGCCTGAGGTATCCAGCGATGTTCCTGAACTCTGTCGGATTGGAAATCCAATGGCTCCCGACGGACGCTATGCAATTTGTAGAATCTCTATTTTAACTCAAGGTTTCCCAGGAGCAGGTTTTCCCAGTCTTCATAAGGTCTTGTCTTGTACATGCAGTTTAGGATTCAGCTGAAGTCTCCAGAGAACCCCTCTGCAGATTTCTGGAACTCTTCTTTTTTTTTTTTTTTTCACATTTTCTAGTTCCTGGACCCACAGATTCTAGCCATTTCAGGAGCTTGGAACTCTGGTTTCTATCTCCTCAGCTCAGAAAGACCTTTGTACTGAACTTGGGTTCTGTCCCTGTGTTCCATGCTCTGGGAAATAACTTGAAGCAGAAAACCAGGGAAGTCAAGAGGCACACTCTATTTGTATATTTCCCTTCCCTCAGAGGTAGGATTCCTGTGCTGCCTGCTTTCCGATGTCCATAAACAGTCGCTTCACAAGTTTTGACTAGTCTTATAGTTATTTATGGACAGAAACCTTGTCCAATGCCAATTACTCCTTCCTCTCTAGTGGGGAAAATACTCCTTCCAGACAGACTCTTGAATGTGGCCTTTTTAATAAGATAAATATATTTAAGTGTGATTTGTATGATTTTTTTTTTCTGGTACTGGGGTTTGAACTCAAGGGTGTGTAACCACTGAGACATATCCCCAGCTCTTTTAAAAAAGTATTTTTACTTAGAGACAGGGTCTCCCTGAGTTGCTAAATGCCTAAGTTGCTGAGCTTGGCTTTGAACTTGCGATCCTCCTGCCTCAGCCTCCTGAGCCCCTGGGATGACAGGTGTGCACCTGTAATTTACAGGCAAGTTCTCTACCACTGAGCGACACCCCCCAGTCCTAATTTTTGTTTTTTAATTATATTTTAAAAATTTTGAGAGAGTCACAGATTCATATGTAGCTGTAAGAAAGAGTAGAGGTCTCATGAACTCGTTACCCCTTTACTTCAACGGTAGCATCTTGACAAGCTGTAGTACATCACAAGATATTAACCTTGACCTTGATATAGGCAGTTACAGAATTTCTGTCACACTAAGGATCCCTCATATTGCCCTTTTATAGCCACACCCACTTCCCTTTTGCCCTTACCATCTCCTTAATCCATGGCAACCAATATCCTCTCCGTTTCTATAATTTTGTCATTGTTTGTTGAATCTGTCACCCATTGAAAGACATCTAGATGGTTTCCAATTTGTGTAGTTTTTGTGTGGACATAAGTTTTGATTTTTCTGTGATAATTCCCAGGAGTGTAACTGCTGTATCCTACAAATTTTAATACATTGTATTATCATTCCTTCAATGAATTTTTGGGTTTCCCTTGAGATTTCCTCTGTGACCCATGGATTATTTACATGCGTGTTTAGTTTCCAAATACTTGGAAACTTTTCTATCTTTCTGTTATTGATTTCTTCTCTGTATAGTTTTGGAGCAGTTCCTCTAGGTATTACCATGTACACACATGACTTAAAACAGTCTATTGACATTAGTTCTAGTGAAATATAAAAACCTTACTCTCCTGTATTTCCCTGTACTCTCTCCCATTTACAATATAATTGTCTGAACTATGCAATCATTTACAACCACATCAGATAGCGTCAAATTGTTTTATTTAACCATCCAACATCATTTAGAAGACTCAAATTTTATCTAGATTTTTGGCCTACCTTTATTCTTCCTCATGTGCCAAGATTTATTTTTCTAAGATCATCCCAATTCTGTTTGGATAATAGATAATCTCCGTTAGCTGTTCTTTTAGGGTAGGTGTGCAGATAACACATTATCTTAGATCTCCTTTATCTGGAAATGTCTTGATTTCTCTTTCATTCCTGAAGGATATTTTTGCTGGTTCTGGGCTTCAGGGTTGACAAGTTGTTTTTTTTTTTTTTCTTTCAACACTTGAAAAATGTTATAATGTTATTCTACTTCCTTTTAGCCTTTGTGATTTCTGATGCAAACTCCCCTTGTGTTCAGAGGGTTTCTCTTCTATGGTATGGTGACCCTTCTATGGTATGGTGTTGTATCTCTCTTGCTGCTTTCTCAATTTTTTTTCTTTGCCTTTAACTTTCCTAAGTATATCTACAAGATGTCTTGGTGAGTGTTTCACCTGTATTTTTATTTGTAGTTCACACAGCTTCTTGCATCTGTTGGTGTATGTATTTTGCCAGATTTACCAGGTTTTCACCAATTATTTCTTGGAGTACATTTCCAGTCTTGCCCTCTTTCTCTTTTCCTACTAGAACTCCAATGACGTGACTATTAGACCTTTTCTGTCATAGTCCTACAGGTACCTGAAGCTCTGTTTTTCTTCAGTCGATTTTCTCTATTGTTCAGATTAGAGATCATTCAAGTTCATTGCCCTCTACCTTCTGCTCTTGACCTCCATTACATTTTCACTTCAGCTATTTTATGTCTCAGTTATATAATTTCCTTCTTGGCTGAGATTTTCCTGTTTTTTTCCTTTGTGCTCAGAGAGTTTTATAATTGCTCCTTGCAGTTTTTTTTTTTCTGATGGACAGCTGCTTTAAAAATCTTAACATCTGACATCTGGGTGTTGACCTCTATAGACTGTCTTCATTCAGACTGAGAGCATCCTTGTTCTTGATGAGACTTGTTATTTTTAATGGGAACATGGGCATTTGGGGTATTGTGAGAATTATGAGGATCTGAATCTTACTTAAACCTTACGCTTTCTTTACCTGGTTTCCTCTGATGCTTCTGAGACAGGGGAAGTGGAGGGTATTGCCTCATTACTGCCAGGTGGGGGTACAAGTTCCAGTTCCATGTTCAACTTCCACTGACATTGGGGTGGGATCCTCATTACGACTGGGTGGAGTGGGAGTTTCAACTTCCCGTGAGGTCCCCACTGATACCTCTCCAGCTAGAAGGGTTAGGAGTGCGCCATTACTGTTCCAATACTACCATGGTGGTGGTGAGAGAGGGGGTGATCTCATTATGTCTGGGCAGTAGTGAAAGTCCTGACTGTCCATTAGGTTTCATCTGATGATATCAGCTCAACTGGGGAAGGGCAACTACTGTCTGGCGTAGCGGGTGGAATTCCAGGCCCCCCACTGGAAGTCCAGGTCTGGTGTCTATTGACATCATAGGGTGGGAGGGGGCACATTACCACCAGTGGGGACAAAAGGCTTGACCCCTACTTGGCTCTTAGGCAGTCATCCACAACGGGAACTTGGGGAGCCTCATCACAGGCTGGAAGAGTGGAAGTCTAGTTTTCCTCTGGACCTGTACTGACACCACAGTCTTCTCTGTGGAATTTGGCTGGAACACAGCAGCGATTGTTTGAAAGTTCTCTCTCTTGTTCTGCTGCCCTCTTCCTCATTCTTTAGCTACAGGGAGTCAGAATTTTCTCTCTGCATCCATTGGCTTTGTCCAGGTTGCTAGCTTTTCCCCTCCAAGTTGGAATATATGAGGTAAAAGGAGAACCTTCCTTATTCCCAAGGTCCCTAGCTCGTCCACTTTCTCTACCTCTCAGAGCCTCTTGGGTCTGTTTTTATATACAATGTCCAGGGTTTGTAGTTGTACTATAAAGGAAGAATAGGGAAAAGTATACCTAGTCCAATTTCCCAGAATCATTTTCTAATTTTTCTATACTTAACATAATATGTGTGTAATTAAAAAAATAAGCTATAAAATGTGTATTATTGTAAAAATATTTATAGAAAAAAATTATATAAAATGTTGCCTCTTGGAGATCCTTGCTGCTGATAACTTTGCCATGTAACTATACGGGATAGTTTTTTTAAATTTTATTTTTTAAGATGTAAAAAAGAACTGGAAACATCTTACAGTTCTTTTGGTCCTGCTGGCCAGAAATGAACTTGAACGAGGTAAAGAAAAACAAAAATGACTTTAACAGAAGAATACTGGGGCAACTCATAAAGCCCGAACCCCCCGACCCCCTGTTCAAGCAAAACTCCCAAAGGAATTGCCCCTTGCAGTCACCCTCAGCCTATGCCGTCAGGTCCTCTGGTCCCCCATGTCACCTGATCCAGTGGCCACTTCTCTGCCTGGTGTTGGAGATCTTGCATGGGCACCCCACACTGCCTCCTTGAATCATTCTTGCTTTGAGTTCTGTGACCTCACACTCTCCTGTTTCACAAGCCTCATCTTCTCCGTGCCCTTTTGTTGATTCTCCAAGGGCCACCTCTGAACATGGCATGCCCTGGGGCTGACTCATCATCTCCCTGACCACCATATCCTAGGAACCCCCAAATGGAGAGCTGTCGCCCTGACATCCCCATTGGGGGTCAGAGAGGCGCAACGTAGATGAAACAGAACTCACGTTTTCACCTCCCCAATTGTCCTTTCCCCAGAGTTTTTCATCTCAGCAGGTGGAACCCATCAGTCTTCACTAAAGAAGAACAAAAGCAGATCAAGTATTCAATAAGTGTGGACACCCACTTGGGGGCCAAACTTTAGCCAGCCTGGATGCGGTCTCCTCCCAACTTCTATAGAGTCTGTCCTGAATGGAAGCCTGGGTCTTCCTCAGTCCATTTCCTCCTGATTCAGACATGATGTGGCTCTTTGATTCTGGCCTGTCAATGTTAGTTTTCTTTTTCTTTCTTCCTTTATTTTATTATTACTATTTTTTTTCTTTATTTTATTATTTTGAGGGTACTGGGAATTGAACCCAAGGTCACTGAGCTATATCCCCAGCCTTTATTTATTTATTTATTTTTTAAATTTAATTTGTGACGGGTTCTGAGGCTGGCCTGGAACTTGCGATCCTCCTGCCTCAGCCTTCTGAGTGGCTGGGATTGCCGGCAGGTGCCACCACATTTGGCTCCCAGTGATGGTTTTCAATTTGGATTCTGTGCACCTGTGTGTCTTTTTCATGTCAACACAAATGTTTATTTCTCCTCTCTCCCCACCATATGGAACATATTTAGAGAGAATCTGGGAGAGATGGCATCCGTGCTTGATGCCCGAATGTCATAGTAAATGAACTTCCTTAAGAGTTTCGGAAAGTTCTAGACCGGGCTGACTGGGACTCTTGAAATCAGTGTCTGCTTCATTAAAAAGTTGTAAAAACCACACCTGGCCTGGTATCAGGAGGAGTATCTGATTTCAGTTTTGTTCACGAGTCTGGATGGTTTCTTTTCTTGTTAGGGTGGTTTTGTGCTTACACAAATCAGCCCTATTCATGAATGGAATGGAGAAGAAGGTGGGAGATTTCTCTAATATAATTGGGCAAGAGTTTAAAGAGACTAAAGAAGATGGATTTGCCAGAGTTGGAGAGCAATGATTGCTGTCAGATGAATGAGGGGAATGGTGGATCACTCTAGGTTGGAGAAAAGCTGTCTGAGGGAAGAGATAGTGGATCAGACCCCAAATTATTCTGATGGTAAAGTGTCTGGAAGTCACAGGGCTTTGGGGTGTGGGGAGGGAGGAGATGAAGAGGAGGGGTACAGAAAGGGAGACCGATGAAGGAGCAGGGACAAGTCTTTGCCCACTTCTCGACTCTCCTTCTTTTCCAGTGAAGGGCCCAGGGTTCATGTTTCTATGAACAGAGAAGTATAACTACCTGTTCAGTTCTTTGAGGGTATATATATAGATCCAGAAATGGAATTGCTGGGTCATATACTGATTCTATTTTTTATTTTTTTAAGGAACTACTATTTTCTATACCTGCTACACTATTTCAAAGTGCCAATAGCAGGAAGGCCCAGGGAGATCAAAGTTGTGGTCAAGGCCAAGAATAAGGGGCTGTGGCCACAGGAGGGAAAGAAGAAACACACCATCACACACAGCACCGACCCAGGGCCATGTACAGTGCTCAGGGCTTGAACCACACGATGTTACTCATTCGGAACCACCCTAGAACTCACAGAGCCCACACCATCACCACCCACCTGTTCACATCTCCTCCCACTCCTGGTCCTGGAGCCCACCCATTGACCAGTGACTGCCCATTGTTCCTGCTGTCATAGATTCATTTGGTGACTGAATGTCTCTCCAAGAATCTTATATCTTAAAAAAGCAAAGCAGGACAGGGGAAGTGAGCAGCGCCAACCCATGGAGAATGAATCACTAGCAATGGAAATTCAGGCCATTTTTGTGCAAGACATCTTCCTGAAAGCCTCAAATTGTAGCACACAGACGAAACAGCAGAGTCAGCCCTTTGAGTGTCTGGAGAAGGACAGAAATGATTTCCTATAAATAGCGTGTAGGAAAGGCGATGGACTTTGGGAGTCAGGCCATCTTTAGATGCTCTTCCAGCTTAGGCCATGGGAATTAGGACCACAGGAATTTGGGCAAGTTAGTAATGTATCTTCCCTCAGCAGCAAGAATAGGGGACAACTATGATCATGCCTCAGGGTGATTATGATGATTAAACTGGGTAATCAAGTGAAAATGCCCAGCATAGTGCCTGACATAGAAGAGCCACTCGGGAAGAGCCAGCCTGTGGGCTGGGGTCGTGGCTCAGTGGTAGAGAACTTGCCTAGCATGCGGGAGGCCCTGGGTTCGATCCTCAGCACCACATAAAAATAAAGGTATTGTGTACAACTAAAAAATAAATTTAAAAAGAAGAAAAAGAAATAGCCAGCCTGCCTTCTTTTCTTCCCACCTTTTTTCCTTCCTATAGAGAATTGATACTTTTATGTAATATCACAAATATACCAATTAATTACTTTTTTTACTCTTTTAAAACCTTATTATAATAAACATACTATAAGATTTACTATCTGAACCACCTTTTGTTTTTGTTTTTGATGATGCTGGGGATTGAACCCAGGGCCTTAGTGCATGTGAGGCAAGCACTCTACCAACTGAGCTATACCCCCAGCCCCTGAACTACTTTTATATGAACTGTTCAGTAGAGTTAAGTACATTCACATTGTAGTGCAACCCGCTCTCCAAAACTCTTCATCTTGCAAAATTAAAACCCTGTACTCACTAAAAAAAAAAAAAAAAATCCCTATTTTCTCTTCCCCTCAGCCCCTGGCATCCACCGGTCTACTTGCTGTCTCTATGAATTTGACAACTCTAGGGAGCTCATATAAATGGAATCTGACATTTGTCTATTTGACTGGCTTATTTAATTTAGCATAAATTGCTTAAGGTTCATCCATGTGGTAGCACGAGTCAGAATTCCTTTCTCCTTTTAAAGGCTGAACAATAGTGCATTATAGGGATATACCACATTCTGTTGATCATTCAGCTTGGATGCAAACTTGGGTTGTTTATATTTTGACTATCGAAAGGATGTTTCTATGAACAGAGAAGTATAACTACCTGGTCAGTTCTTTGAGGGTATATATCCAGAAATGGAATTGCTGGGTCATGTACTGATTCTATTTTTTATTTTTTAAGGAATCACTGTTTTCTATACCTAATACACTATTTCAAAGTGCCAATAGCAGGGCACAAGAGTTCCAATATCTCCACATCCTGACACTTTACTTGCTGTGTTTTAATAATAGCCATTTTAGTGGATGTAAGACAGTATCTCATTATAGTTTTGATTTGTATTTCCTTGATGACTAGTGATGAAAAGCATCTTTTCGTGGGCATATTGGCCACTTGTATATCTTCTCTGGAGAAATATCCAAGTCCTTTGCCCTCTTTGGAATCAAGTATTTTTTTGTTGTTGTTTTTGGTTTTGTCTTTGATTTTGTTGTTGAGTTGTAGAAGTTCTTTATATATTATGGATGTTTATCAGATAAATGATTTGCAAATGTTTTGTTCCAGTCTGTAGCTTGCCTTTTCACTCTGTTGATTAAAGCCTTTAAAGTACAGAGTTTCAGATTCTGAGGTCCAATTTGTTCATTTTTTCTTTTCTGTGGGTGCTTTTGCTATCGTATCCACAACATCATTGACAAATCCAATGTGACGAAGTTCTCTCCCATATCCAAGAGCTTTATGGTTTTAGGTTTTTATGTTTTGATCTTTACTCTTTTTGAACTAATTCTCTATGATATTAGATCTTCCTCTATGATGACAGGATATGCATTTCCAATTGCTTTTGCTTTATTTTGTGTCTCTCAAAAGTTTTCTTCATAAAAATCTTGCATATTTTTAAGGTTTATTTTTAAATTTTATTCCTCTTGATACTATTGTAAGTGGAAACCCTTTTCCCAACACATCTTTAGTTTTTATAATTTTTTGTGGAAACCTTAGGAAGTAGAGTG
Source organism: Ictidomys tridecemlineatus (assembly GCF_052094955.1). Taxonomy (NCBI): domain Eukaryota; kingdom Metazoa; phylum Chordata; class Mammalia; order Rodentia; family Sciuridae; genus Ictidomys; species Ictidomys tridecemlineatus. The sequence goes on along the minus strand of NC_135479.1, from coordinate 53,106,864 downwards.
GAGTGGGAGGAAGTTAGGTCATTGAGAGACTTTTGAAGGAGATATAGGGACTATTTGAAGGAGATATAGGGACTCTCTCTTTGCTTTCTGACTGCCATGAGGTGGACAGTATCACATATTCTCTCCATGATGAATTGCCTTGCCACAGACCCAAAAGCAATAACCCATTCAACCATGGATTGAAACCTCCAGAACTGTGAGCCAAAACAAACCTTTCTTCTTTATAAATAGTTTATCTCAGGTATTTTATCACAGTAACAGCATACTGACTGACACTCTTTTACATGCACACAGACACACCTGTGTTCTACAGCCTCCCAATAGCACCACAAGCTGTAGGGACAAGCCTTTGGTCCATGGGCCTTTGGGGAATGGTCAAGATTCCAAACTATTGGGCCTGAGGATATAACACAGTGATAAAGTACTTGATCAGCATGTGCCAGGCCCTGTGTTCAATCCCAAGCACCACACACATGCACAGGTGTACATACCCACAAGAGCATCCAAACTATAGCAAACAGAAAATATTACCTTGCAGGTCTAACCTGTGTACTAGAATCATCCAAGGAGTATGTTATTTATTAACGCAATCCAAAAGACACCTGGAGCTAGGCAGCAGAAATGTGTATGTTAAGAAAGTTCCCTGATCATGTTAATATTTATCAAATTTATTGAATGCTTACTACGTGCCACACATTATTCTAACAATTTGCCATATATTAACTTGTGCTTTACCCCGAGCTCTTGCAAATCTCAGGTACACTCTTCGCCTTCCCTGCCCTTTTAAGTGACACCAACATGGAGACAGACACAAATGCGCCAAGACATGCAGCCCAAGCAATTCCACCCACTTCAGTGCAGGGGTCACTCCTCGTGCACCCCTTCCGATCACTCTCTAACACACGACTTCTCTGCTTCAGGTGGAGTCTCCTCTGCGACCCAAGTAGAAATGATTCTCACTTCCAACACAGCAAGGACACAGCAGAGACTAAAGAGATTTTGTAACGATGGGAGGCAGGTGGCGGGGGGAAAGCAGGGGACACAGGCTATGGAGTAGCGCTTCTTTGAGAATACCCAGGTGTCTAGCTTTGACTGTCAGGAAATCAGACTTGTCTGTAGTTCTTTTTGTCTTCACTCAGTCAACATAGATCAACCTGATTTAGTCAGTTTTTATGCTGCTGGGACCAAAATAATGACGAGAACAACTTAGAGAAAGGGGCCACAGGAAGATGCACCCCTTCAGGGCATGTCCCCAGTGACGCCCCCCTCTCCTCCAGCCAGGACCCTCCCTGCCTCCTGTAGGTGCCCTTTCAAACCAGGACCTGTTAGGTCTTAGCTCTCATAATCTAATCATTCTTTCCCTCTGCCTATTCCTGCATGAGCAGGCGCTTTGGGGGTCACCGCATCTCCAAACCCTGACCACACTGAGGTTACTTAGGTCTGTCATTTTCTTCCCTATCTCTTTCAATGCGATTGATTACAGACCTCATTCATAATACCATTCATTTTTTTTTATATATAGATAGATCCATTTTGGTCCCCTGCTCCCTGTGGGAACTAGAGCTGTAAAACATGAACCTGGAATGTTCCAGAACACCAAGAAAGCAGTGGGAGGTGCTAGCCAGAAATTCCTCTTTCCCTAGGAGATGTCGACGGTCCAATTTCTCCTCTTTAGCACTTTGAGAAGACACCCCCCCACCCACAAAAGAGAAGCCCTCCTCTTTGCCTCTTGGGGGCTGCCACAGGAAGTCGGCCCAGAGCCCACCCCTTTGACCAGCCTTGGGCCTACCTCGTGGAGTTGTGTCAACACGTGAAGGGGCGGGAGAAGCAGAGCTGCAAACCCACCCCCAATGCCAAGTCTATCTGCCCTACTCAGGGTCCCCAGTAAGAAGGACTCTGAGTCCTCTGTGCTGGCTCAGAAGAGGAACTTGAATGTGGGGCAGGCCCCGTTGTTCCATGTTTCAACACTGCCCCTGGAGGTGGTGGTGGGGGCCATTCCCGGCAGCAGCTGGAATTTCACAATGGGGGAGGGGGCTCCTCTTAAAAGAAGTGGGTGGGGGTGGGAGGGGGATGCCAGGGCCAGGCCAGGCCTTGCTTGTCAAAACTTTTGAAAAAAGAGGCTTCATCCTGAAGAGAGGGGATCCCATCGTCCGTCCATCCTCCCTTGTCACTTCCTCCCCAGAGCCAGAGGGGACCGGTCACAAGGAATGAGTGATGACCGACTGACTCACCAGGAGGAAATGAGTGTGCCAAGGGCCAGGCCACAGCTCAGCCGAGAGGGCCCTCCACTGGGCTCCCTTTCCCACCCTCTCTCCGGCTCCCCAAGCTCAGAGCCCCAGCAAGTCCTGACCCTGAGCTCTTTAGTCAAGCTCTTGATGGCCCCAAGATGCCAGGGAGGCTGGCACTTCAGGAACTTTTTGCCCGGGGTCCTGAGGGTATCCAGCTCTTCTACGGAGGAGGCCTTGATTTTTTTCCCCATTACGTGGGACAGGAGGGAGGCTGGGCCAGCGGGTGTCAGAGAGGGCCCTGGGGCAGGGCGGGTAGCTGTTGTCCTCTAGGACTGGTGCTAGCAGCAGCTCTAGGACAGTGTGTTCTGGCGCCCTTAAGGACAGGGGTGTGGCAGAAGTCGTGTCATGACAATGTGCAACACACAGGTGACTCATGCCTGCCTGCCTCGTGGCATGTCCATCACGTGAGGGGCTGGGTGGAGGATGACTTGACACCCAGCTCACACAGTTCAGCCCCACGCTCCAGGATAGAGACAACCAGGGCCCTTCTTCATGCCACCATGGTCTGCTGGGTGTTTGCTCTCTGGCTCACACTTGTGAGCTCTGGGTCTCTCTCAGGAGCTGAGCTCAGCAGCTGTTGTAGACAGACACAGTGGGGTTCCTGATCCCAGCAACGGAGAGTCTGCATTTTATTTATTTATTTAATTAATTTTATTTTACTGAGGCTTGAACCCAGGAATGCCCTACCACTGAGCTACTCTGTAGCCCTTTCTATTTTGAGATGGGTATTGCTAACTTGCACCGGCTGGCCTTGAACTTGCCATCCTCCTGCTTCAGCCTCCTGTGTAGTTGGGATTACAGGTTTGTGCCACCATGCCTGGCAGATTCTAAACCTCTTTTTCTTTTTTGGAGGAGGGGAGGGGGGATACTGGTGATGGAACCCAGTGGCACATGACCCCTGAGCTCTATTCCCAGTCCTTTTTAGTTTTAGTTTTTATTTTGAGACAGGGTCTCACTAAATCGCTTAAGGCCTTGCTAAAATGGCTGAGGCTGGCCTTGAATTTGTGATCCTCCTACCTCAGCCTCCAGGATAGCTGGGATTACAGGTATGCGCCACTGCATCCTGCGATTCTGAACCTCTTAAAGCAAACTCATGGTCATTGAGTTGGGGTGCAAAAGGGCCTGAGGCTGTCTTGGGACAATTTGGGAATTGCTTTTGTTTTTCTAATAACTGTATCTGACTGCGCTGAGGGATAGTGGACCGTGACGGTTGCAACGCAGCGTTACCATGTACTGGAAGAACCCAGATCCCTGGGTTTGGGTCTTGGCTTTGTCCACCTCCTGGTTGTGTGACTTCAAGCAAGTTGTTTAACTTCTCTGTGCTACTAATTGCTCACCTGATCCTTTCGCTCCACCAGCACCCCACAAAGGGGATCCAGTTTCAGCCTCTGACTGTTCAAATGCACCTTTTTTTTTCCCCCCTGGTACTCATTCCTGCACCATGATGAGGAATTCACATCTTTGACTTGCCCTACAGTGGATATACAAGTTGCCCCTTCTCCAGGTAGCAGAGGAGCTGGTGAGCAAATTTGCTAAGTAGGTATTGATCTGAAGAGCCGTGCCCTCACATGGTGGGCAGCCCAGTCTGTGTAAGGGATTCTCTTAAAGCCCCCCCTCCCTGGCTCTTGGCTCTGGGGAGATAAAGGAGGGTCTTCCAAGGTGGCGGACAACCCTGTTTTTAATCTTCCTAATCTCATAATGACAGGATGCAGGTGTCTCTTTGTTGATTCTGGACTAACACCCCCTTCAAGCCCACTAGGGTGATTATAGCCCCCATCCCCACAGTCCACTGTGCCTCTGAGGACTTTGGAATGTTGGGCAGGTAGCACCTTTGTCCTTGGAGTGGGACCTCAGCCACAATTTGGGAAGACAGAAGTCCAGCTGATACCTTGGCCTTGAAGGAACCCCTTCCCACTCTGGCTGTCAGTAGAGGTGTAGGACCTGGAAGTTCAGCCTGTGTCGGAGGCCAGCCCAGCACCCCAGCCTCTTTGCTCCTGATCCCTGCATCCAGATCTTGACACACGCTATCTCCTCTTTCTGGAATACTCTTCCCCTCATTTTCCCCAGAAGCAAACGTGTCCCTCTTCCGAGACCCACAAGAACCAGGAGTGGCCTTCTCATCTGGCCTCCTTCCAGAAATATCTTTTCTTCAGAGCCTGTTTCACTGTGCTACGGGGTCTCCTCTTTCTTTGTTTAACAGTGAATGTCTGTGTCAAGACAGAATGTCTATGCCTCTCTGTTCACTGCTGTATCCCTGGCACATAGTAGTTGGTCAAGAAATCAATGACAGAATGGCTCTATGTGTCCATCACTGTACCATCCACATTTCATAATGCGTAGCCCCCTGGGGACATCAAGGAAGTGATGCTCGACACCTCACAATAGGGCTTTTTTGTTTCCTGGGCATGTGGTTCCCACCAGGCTAGAGAAGTAGAAAGATTTGCCTACGAGGTGACTCCATGATCGGAACGCTGCGGTCCTGCAACGAGACCTGAGTTAGGAGCTTGCATCTCTTTGCATGTCATTTGCATGGCTCAGCTCTGGGCTCTAAGCTTCCTCTTCTGGTTTCCTGGTCAGTCCCCAGATCCACAGAATGGGCCCTGCCACTTCCTCTGCTTCCCCACGAAATGGCCTGACCGGCCAGTGACAAAATCTACCCGAAAGAGCTGAATGCAATGAAATTCCCAGGCACGGGGACAACCCCTGCAAAGAACTATATATAGCATGAGAGCCCGATGCAGTGGGAGCTCATGACATCCACTGCGACATTTAGTTTCCCAACAGCCCCGAGAGATTGGCACCATCATCATCATCATCATCCCCATTTGATAGATAAGCAAACCGAGGTTTGGAAAGCGTTAAAGAATTTGCCCCGAATCTCATGACCAGCCAACATCAGAGTCCAGATTGGAGTCCAGGCCTGCAGGATACCAGAGCCCGAATGAATCACGGTGTCAAAATGCATGTCATGTCCTCTGAGGGATTCGGGGAACCCTCACCCGAATCCATGACTCTGGGCTGACCCCATATGATACTAAACCCCCTGAAGTCCCTTTCTCCATTGCTTTCCATCAGAGCATTCCCAGGAGAATAAGGAAGGTGACTAGCCAAGGACTTTGGATAGCTGGTGACATCACGAAGCCTCAGAGAAAGTATAGAAAAAATGTCTAAACACAGGGTGACAGCAGAGAGGACCCAGGTGCCCGTGATCCGTGCCGAGGTTGGCAGGATAGGAATGGGAATTTGTGTGAGGACACTCCCCGCCCTGACACCCCACATTTGGAAGGAGATCCTATGACCCCCATCCCTGTAGGACTGGGAGGATTCAGGCCTGGAAATTCAGAAAATCTCCCCCAAGTGATTTGGATTTTCTTCTTGAGATCCTCCTGCCCTAGAGTCTGCAGGACTCTAGGGTCTGGCCATGGTGTGGGCATTCCCTGGGCACTTGGCCTTTCACTTCCTATGCCTCTGTGCTCTGCAGTCACAGGGAGGCTGCTCCTGCTGCTCAGATGTGGCTGATCCTCTCAGGACTCCACATATCTTGTCTGTTAAAATGGAAATGATAGGGCTGGGGATGTGGCTCAAGTGGTAGCGCGCTCGCCTGGCATGCGTGCGGCCCATGTTCGATCCTCAACACCACATACAAACAAAGATGTTGTGTCCGCCGAGAACTAAAAAATAAATATTAAAAAATTTTAAAAAATGGGAGTGATGATAACAGGACTCACATTTCTGAAGGGAGCTTGGAACAAAGGAAATAATATATGCAAAGGCAAAGTAGCATCATATTGGCACATAGTAGGTGGTCAATAAAATAAAAATTTCCCTTCTTGCCTACTACCCAAGTTTTGATGGCAGTGTTTCTCCCCTGGAGGCCGCACTAAGGCCTCTAGAGCTGTGCCCACAGTACCCGAGCTACAGTGGGCAGATCGCGCTGGACTTGGAGTGCCCTCCTGGGCCGGGTGCTGCCCTGCTGGACTCAGGGACCAGCCTCGTATTCTCTGTGAGGGGGGCTCAACAGGCTGACCTGGCATCTGTTTCCCCACACAGGCAATGACTCAGGATGCAGCCAGGGGCCACGACGTGCACGGAGGACCGCATCCAGCATGCCCTGGAGCGTTGCCTGCATGGACTCAGCCTGGGCCGCAGCACCACTTCCTGGTCAGGTAGGGCTGAGGGAGCTGGGGAGGTGTTCTGAGGACCCAGGGGGGCCTCAGAGGCGGTGTTGGGCCCTGGGCCAAGCATGGAAGCTGGCAGATTATGGTTCACGCTCAGAGCCTCATCTGGGCTGGGCAAGCGCTCTCCCACTGAGCTGCCTCGGATTCTGTTCAGATCCTGTGTGACTTGAGCAAATCCCTAGACTTCACCTGGGCAGGAGCCACAGCATGCAGCTCTGTCTCCTTTCTCCCTTGACGCTTCCTCATTCTACTCAGGTGCTATCTCGCTTCCTCAGCATGTGCTAGAAGCACAGGTTTAGAATCGCTTAGAACCACCTCAGCTACTGATTCCAAAAGAGCAGCCAGGAATTCACAGGCAGTTCTCCCCCAGATTCTCCTGCTCACTTGTTTCTAGTTCCTTCCACAGCCCTACCCTCCTCCAGCCTGCAGAACGAGGGAGAAACTCAACAGAGCTTCAAGGATCAGGGGTCTCTATGCTCCCTGATTCTCAGGACTGAGAACTGGGGAATCTGCAGGCTGGGGCACGTGTGTCTCTGCGGCTGGTGCCTAGTTGTAAGAATTCCTTATTCTAGTGAAGATTTTTCACATCTGTGTCTGCTTGCCTCTCTGCCTACTCTATGAGATAGATCCCTGCTGGTTCTTTTTTTTTTTTTTTTTTTTTAAAGAGAGAGTGAGAGAGGAGAGAGAGAGAGAGAGAGAATTTTTAATATTTATTTTTTTTTTAGTTCTCAGCAGACACAACATCTTTGTTGGTATGTGGTGCTGAGGATTGAACCCAGGCCGCACGCATGCCAGACGAGCGCGCTACCGCCTGAGCCACATTCCCAGCCCCCCTGCTGGTTCTTAAACGTACCTGGTTTTTCCCATTTCAGGACCTTTGCACCTGCTGCCTGGAATTCTTCCCTAAGAATGTGCATAGCTGGCTCCTTCTCATGCATGTCTCAACTGAAATGTCACCTCCATGGAGCTATCCCTGGCCTTCAGCATTAGACAGATATGCATTAAAACTGTCTTTAATTGGCTGTACACTCTTGTGCAAGCTACCTATCCTTTCAGGACTCCACTTATCTTGTCTGTAAAATGGGAATGATGATAACAGGACTCACATTTCTGAAGGGAGCTTGGGACATTCAAAGCAGATAATATATGCAAAGGCAAAGTAGCATCATATTGACACATAGTAGGTGATCAATAAAATAAAAATTTCCCTTCTTGCCTACTGCCCACGTTTTGATGGGGCCTAAGCTTGCAGAGTTGAGGAGCATTGTTAAGTCAAAGAATGTGAAAAGATCTGACTTTGGCAAGTTCTATGAAAACCTGTGTTTAGAGATCTCCTGGCCTTTAGAAGGAGTCCATGCACATAAGGAGACATGGAGTTTAAATTCCATGAAATATACTGTCAATACACATCCACCCTTCCTAATCTCCTTTTCCCCACCCCCTGACATATAACCTCCCTTAATTCCTGTGACCACACCATTTCATTTTTAGGGGTTTACCCTTATTGACTTCAGGGAAACAGAGACAAACCTACTAAGAAAGTCTGAGGAAGTTATAGCAACCAAGTGCTCATTATAGCTTTTGAGCTATAAGTGAATTTAGCTTCCCCTTCCTGGGTTCCATTACCAGGCAGTTCAGGGAAACTCCATGATTGTCACAGATACCTTCTTGGGTCATAGGGTGGAGCTGGCTGTGGCTCCTCTATTTATTCCACAGTTTCTTAGCTCTGACCTAACTTCCTTGGGTCTCATCGGCACCAGCACACATTGCAGGAAAGCAGGGGAGATGGAGCACCAGTGCTCCCCAGAGGTGCAGGGGCAGAGTGACCTCAAGTCCATTGGCCTCTAAGGGGATCCCAGCCCACGTCTCCAATCTGTGCTCTTGAGCCTCTTGTGCAGGAATAGGAAATGGGTCATCATGTCTCGATGGGGTAGGGGAGCACATTGGTTCAGCGTGCTCACGAAGGCTGTCTCACTTTAGAAAGGAATGTTCCAGTGCCATCCCCAAGAGAAGAATGTCCCAGTATAGATCTCCCCTCTCTATAGCTCCTGACTGAGGGTGGACAGAAGAGAACTGAGCTGATCACTTGCCTCTTTTTACTCCCTTTCTAGCGGGGCTGTGTCTGAATTGCTGGAGCCTACAGGAGCTGGTCAGCAGGGACCCGGGCCACTTCCTCATCCTCCTGGAGCAGATCCTGCAGAAAACCCGAGAGGTGAAGGTGTCCCCTAGCACCCTCAAAGGCAGAGCTCTGGGTTTGGCGTGGTAGAATTGAGAAATCTTATGTCTGGATGCTGAGGCATTGAGGGTATCTGGAAAGGGGTGTGTTCTCTCTAGTGTGAACAGGGGATCCAGAGACCTGAGCTGAAGCCTCTTGGGACTGACATTGCTTGTAAGTCCAGCAATAGACTAGCAAGGAGGGAGGAAGCTTAACCCAATCCCTTTTCTCAAAAGGACCCATAAGAACAAAGGCATAGAAGAGAAGAAAGAGAAGACCAATTGGGAAGGGAAACCGAGGCCTCCTTTGACAGTTCATGGCTTTTATAACCAAGGAATGCATGCCAGGCTGAGCTGGACGAGGCTTCCAGAACATCTGTGAATCCCAAAGGAGGATTCTGGCTCTTTTATAAAGAATTCTCTTATTTTATGGGTTTTTTTTTTTAAGTGAATGATTGAGTTTGGAAAATGTGATTTTTCTTCAGTTGGCTCCCTCTATAAAAAAGAAAGTCTTCGTTTATCAAGACATCTAAGGTTACTGTTCTGGCCTTACCATTACCTGGTGCTTTTCATACTGTGATCCCAAGCAAGCCAGCCTAAGCACTAAACTGTGTCTGAGGTGCTGGACTTATAAACCCAAATAAAGAGGACCAACACTCCTGTAGGAACAGGGCAGAGTTTGGTAGAAGGGACTGAATAGGAGTTGTGGCAGATGCCTCATGGATCCAGAGTAAAGAGAAGGAAAAGTCTAAATTTCATCCAGCACAGAAGAGAGAGTGGGAGAGTTTTCTGTGCCTCCAACCCCTCTGAGTTCCAGAATGGGCCATGAGAATGCTGCATTTGACCTCTCCATCCTCTCCACAGGTCCAAGAGAAGGGTACCTATGACCTCCTCACCCCACTGGCTCTACTCTTCTATTCCACTGTCCTCTGTGTAAGTTCACATGGGCCCAAGCAGGAGAGGGAGGAGAGGAGAAGGGAGGAGAAGGATGAGCAACTTCTGTCGGGGTCACAGTGCTCACTCCTCTGAGGATCAACAGAGAGAGAAACTCTAGGTTTTTATCTTGAGATAGTTTTTGACCTTCTGATGTCTTGAGAGCTGCCATCTTGAGGGGGCCTCTGGTAATTCCTCGTGGCTGCCATTGTACCTGGCATCTCTGGGCTTCCATAGAGGAACTGCTGTGACAGTGTATTCATTAACCACAAGAGAGATTCCATGGAGAGATTTTGTGTCCACCTCAATTTTGACCCCAGTGGTCACTTTCACCCAGTGTGGTCATCTCTCATATTCACCAGACTGGTGACCGAAATGACTGTGTACATGGATTCATTCTACCCAAAGCATAAACACTTGCCTGTAGTGAGGATGTTTAACTACAGGATGGAAGATCCTTCTCCAAAATAAGTGGCAACCATGCACAGGGTACAATGACCTTGAGGTGACAACTTTGCAGAGAGGCTCTCTCAAGTTTGGGTAAACTGTGTCTGTCTGGTCAAAACAAGGCCCTGGGTGCCATCTTGCCCATCTGTGACTCACTCCCTGTAACTCATTTCTCATTCTTCCTAATCTTGTTCTGCAACACATTGCTCCCAGGAAATGATCATTTTGTAGAACATTCCAGAAAGGGAGAAGAAGCTGTCCTGCAATATCAGTGAGTTTTTTTTCTCACCTGCATCTCTCTTGCTGCCCCTTGTCTGTCCTAGACCCCACACTTCCCACCAGACTCAGATCTCCTTCTGAAGGCAGCCCGGACCTACCACCAGTTCCTGACCTGGCCTGTTCCTTACTGCAGCATCTACCAGGAACTGCTTACCTTCATCGATGCTGAACTCAAGGCCCCAGGTGAGTGTTGAGCACAAGGAGCAGGGCCTGTGTGGTCAGGTAGCTTCTAGTTCTTCTGAAATGTTCTTTGGTTACGCCCCTCCTCACCTTTTAACCTTTAGCTCACCTCTGCCCATGCCCTGGTCAAAACCTTCTAAACACAACATCAAGTGCCTGAGTCTGCACAAGCTACAGCAGTAAGTGTGGAAGGAAACCCAAGGAGAGATCTTTAGGGGAAGCTGGAGCAAGTGCTCAGGACAAGAAGACCCCAGCACTTCACCTGTGCCTCTGCTCCAGGTAGCAAAGGGATCTCCAGGTTTGCTCAGGTCAGTCAGAGAAGCCTCCAGAACATTGACTAGAGATCCTGACTTGTTCTCTTTGCCCCAGGAGCAAATTGGCATATGTGGGTTAACAGTGTGGGTTAACAGTTAACATGGGAGAATGGTTGGTGATGGGAAAGGACAGGCTGATGGTCACTATGCAAGTGTGCATGAGGACTTGGTACTGTCCAGGTTTTTACATGTGGAGTCTGAAAAGGATGGATTCTTCAGAAATCAAAAATACTATTATAGACATACAAATGAAGTCTAAGAAAACTATGATAGAGCAAGAGAAAACATAATCAAATACGATATGGTAGCCCTATATTATAATTCATCACAGTGATATTCCAAGGAACAGAGTCGCATAACATCTTAACAGATGTCTCTGAAACATTTGGTAGAATTCAACATGCAGTCCGGATATTCAAAACCTCTCAATATATGGAAATTATTTCCATGGAAGTATTTTAAATATGGCTTCAGCCCAAGGTTAAGTACCAGAGAGGCACTTCCTTTAGACTCAGTTGTCTTTTTGCTTATAGTTATTTTGCCTATGCAAAAAAGCCAGAAATAAAGATATTTCCTCATCAAGAGAAGATAACATTTTAATGATTTAGAGTTCAAACAAGAGAAGTCTAAGAGAATCACCAGAATGAATAATTGTCAGAACTAGAAAATGGGCAGCTTAAGTGTTTTCCCATATAGTGTTTTCTGTTATATACCCTTATCTGATATCAACAGATAAGGGTATATAACAGAGAGAAAAACAGAATAACAATTAAAAACATGAAAGAAATAACAAATATAAGTAAGCTACACAGATAAAACAAACTATACTGAAGATAAATAATTCAAGAGTCATATCGCTGGATTGAATCAATATTTTAATAACAAGTGTTAGAAAAATAAATGCAATTCTAATCAAAATACCAACCACATCTTTTTAAAATTTAACAAATTGAGTCTATTTGAAAGAAATAGCATTTATTTGTGCAGTTACTATATATATATCTATATAAAAGATATATATATAAAATATATATACTATATATATAAAAGATTATATATATATATATATATATATATATATATATAATCTTTTAAAAGAGAATAAAAATGGGGGCTGGGGTTATAGCTCAGCGGTGGAGCACTTGCCTAGCACGCGCAAGACCCTGGATTTGATCCTCAAAACCACATAAAGATAAATAAATAAAATAAAGATATTGTGTCCAACTGCAACTAAAAAATAAATATTTTTTTAAAAAGAGAATAAAAATGTGCCTCAGTGGTAGTGTGCTTGCCTAGCACATGTGAGGCACTGGGTTTGATGCTCAGCAGCACATAAAAAAAAAAAAAAATAAAATAAAGGTATTGTATCCATCTACAACTAAAAATATATATATTTTAAAAATGAGATATTTCCCTTACTAGGTCTTTGAAGGTAGTACAGAGCTATGGTAATTAAAATAGCACCTATTGGTATAAGAATAGATAGATTAATGGAACAAAATATAATATCTAGAAACAGAATATTAAAAATTTATTATATGACAAAACAGCATCCACCAATCAGTGATGAAAGAGTTCAGACATTTAATAAGTGGTATCAGGATAATTGACAGTTCATGAGAGTTAGAACTTCATCTCAAAAAAAAAAAACAAAACAAAAAGACACATCAAAAAATACCCAAATGGATTCCCATCTCAGATAAAACAACTTGCAGATAGATGAAAGGTTTAAGTGTGGAAAGCAAAGTCAGGAAAGCAGTAGAAGAAAATAAATTACATCACCCTGGACTGGAGAAGAGTTATCAAACATCCCCAACGCAAAAGTGATAAAGAGGACTGAGGTTGTGGCTTAGTGGCAGAGTGCTTGTCTAGCACATGTGAGGCACTGGGTTTGATCCTCAGCAGCACATAAAAATAAATAAATAAATAAATGATTTTAAAAAGTGATAAAGATTTACAAAGGTTTGGGGGCTTGGGGTGTGGTTCAGTGGTAGGGTGCTTGCCTAGCATGCACAAGGCCCTGGGATCAATCACCAATGTTAAAAAAGAAAAGATTTTTCAAATCATAAATATTTGAAAGCATAAAATTTAAAGCCTTTATGTGGCTTTAAAACCCCTATAATAATGAAACATAAATAACAAGCTAAAACAATTGTGACCAAAATGAATATTTCAAACCCATGATATTTAAAAATAGCCACACCAAGGGAAATAGAAATAAGCACATGATTCAAGTACATCCAAAAAGAACCATGAATGAATGAGCAATGCCCCCCCATATTCATTTTCATTAGTAATAAAGCAAATGCAAAACTAAAGAATGAATGCTTTCTTTTTGCCACCCAATTGGCAAAAACAAAAGAAGAAGGATGAATGAAAATATCAGTGATGTTGAGGAAAATTGGGGCAGAGTTGGCTAAACATCAGAAGACCCTTTTGTTCTGCAGTTCCATTCCTCTAAGTCGATCCTGATGAGTAACTATGGCTGAGCAAAGATTCAGCTACAAAGATGTTCTTTCCTCCTAATTGTCAATCAATGCCAGAACATTTAAAATATCGAACACAGTTCAGTATACTGTGGCAAAGTCATTCAGTGGAATGCTATTCAATTATTAAAAACAATACTGAAGAAACAGTTCTTTAGGTCAAAGATGTTGACTAACTTGTTGAGAATAAAAGCAGGACCCCCAATACTATGTATACTGTAATCCCATTTCTAGTTTTCCATTAAAATGTACATCCGTTCCAAGTCCCATTTAGCCCTGGCAGCATTTAATTGGCATTAAACACACTCAGGATTGAAGTATCAAATCTTATCACCCAACTCATGGACCCTAAAAAGCTCAAAACTGAAGATTTGTTTGTAAATTCCTTTGGAAGGGTTCATGACTTCTTTTTCCAACCAATCGACTGGTCTGTCTTACCCTGGCCAATCAGCTGATCTGTCTGCCTCCCAACCAATCAGCTGATCTGTCTGCCTCCCAACCAATCAGCTGATCTGTCTTTCTCCCAACCAATCAGCTGATCTCTGTCTCACAACCAATCAGCTGATCTGTATGTCTCCCAACCAATCAGCTGGTCTGTCTGTTCCCCCCAACCCCACTGGTCTATCTTCCTCCAACCAGTCAGCTGACTGTCACAATTGAGCAGAGCAGGTTCCAGCTAGGGTTGGCCAACCCCAAAATCTACCCATAAGATGGGCCTCACTTTATTGTAGATACTTGCATATGGAATAAGCAGGAAGGCCTCAAGGAGGCCTTGGACGTGGAGAGGCACTCAGGCAAATTATAAATAGTCTCCCAACATAACTTTCTGAGATACCCTAAATCAACCAACCACTTTAAAATCTCTCTCTTTCATTTTCTCCTCCCACTTCTCCTCAAAACAAACAGATCTGGACCTCTTTGGACCTCTTGCTAGTGACTGGAGTTCTCTTACCAGGAAGCCAAGTGTTTCTTCCCTTCTGTAATTTGGAGAGAAAGAATTCAAAATGTGTATGCCTTGGCAGGGTCTTTGGCTGATACCAAAGATCTGTGACTCTTTCTTATTTTGAAATGGGCAGTGAAGATGTTGGGGTGGGGGAGGGGTGTCACCTGTGGGGAGGCCGCTTCCCAATTTCAGATAATACCAACTGGCTCCCCTTTGTGGAATGGGTGCTATGCCTTGAGGTATTTTTTGTGGGCAGCTGGGCTGGAGCTCTGTTCACACCAGCAAGCAGATGTGGGGAGGAGGGGTGGGTGGGGTAAGGCTCAGACCCTGTGCTGAGGGGATGCTAGGTCTGAGACACAAAAGCCACAGAGCAGACACTGGAGATGGAGATGGAAAGGGAAGGAGGGTCCTTTGCCTTGGAGCAGGGAGGACCCTGAGAACCATCACTCAAGGCACTGAGGGACATTGCCCCTGGGACCACAGGAGGCTTCAGATATCCTGGTGACCAGGGAGAAGGCAGATGCCTAGAAAGGGAAACTCAGGCCAAGCTGCCCATACTAGAAATTTCTCTTCATCCAGGGAAAGCAGAACTGAAATAGGAAACCATTTACTCTACTTCATACCAGAGAATGATTTTCAAACAGTTAAAAAGCACATACAAATGGCCAGGTGCAGTGGCACATGCCTGTAATCCTAGCAGCCTAGGAGGCTGAGGCAGGAGGATTGAGAGTTCAAAACCAGGCTCAGCAAAAGCGAGGCAACTAAGCAACTCAGTGAGACTCTGTCTCTAAAATATAGAAGAGGGCTGGGGATGTGGCTTACTGGTCAAGTGCCCCTGAGTTCAATCCCTGGTACCAATAAATAAATAAACCAAAACAACAGCAACAAAACACATACAAATGGAACCACCATTTCACCCAATTATTCCAGTTTTCCTGCTCCTCAGCATATATCCAAAAAGTTTAAAATCAGCATACTACAGTGATTAGCCACGTCAGTGTTCGTAGCAGCACAGTTCACAATAGCTAAGTTGTGGAAGCAACCTAGATGCCCATCAGCAGATGAATGTGTAAATAAATTGTGGTATATACACACAATGGACTATTACTCAGCTATAAAGAAGAGTAACTTTATGACATTTGCCAGTAAATGGATGGATCTGGAGAATATCATGCTAAGTGAAAGAGCCAATTCCAAAAATCCAAATGTTGAATGTTTTCACTGATATGTGGAAACTAAACTGATATGTGGGGGAGGGGAAGAAGCGAAGTTTAGTAGATTAGACAAAGGGGAATGAAAGGAAGTGGGGGTAGGAATAGGAAAGATAGTAGAATAAATCTAACATAATGTTTCTATGTACACATATGAAATCACCTAAGTAAACCCCACCATTGTGCCCACCCACAAGAATGGGATCCTAATTAGAATAAGATATATCCCATGCTTGTATAATTTTGTCAAAATGGATTCTACTGTCATGTATAACTAAAAAGAACCGATAAAATAAAATTTTTAAAAAATGTAAATGGTAAAATGAACTAGATATACAAATCAATACAAGCATTGAAACTGATGGAAACATTGCATGATAAAAGGCTTTTTCATGAGAATTTTGTAAATATGAACCAAACTTATACAAGTATGGTAATATTTTTATGGATTATTCAAGGATAACAAAAAGAAACTATAGAAAATATCATTGAAGGGCTGAGCAGTCACCACTTAATATCAGATTCATAACTCAAATGCCCTCATTTCAGGTTTCATCATTGCAATAAATAATACATAAATACTTAAAGCCAAAAAAAAAAAAAACCCCACATACAAATATATTGTGAGCCTGTGTTAGAGATGAAGTCAGCTCACTGCTGAGGGAACCGTCGAGAGGTGGTTTAAAGAAAGATATGAAAAACTGATACAAGTGTACCATATAAACTAGAGTAAGATCGGAGCTTTGGGTGCAAAATTAGCTGCTATGGTAAAGAGGAATGAAAACCAGCATTTCTTGGGTTCTGTTTTCTACCCAACAACAATCACTTGCAACTGATCTCCCTTCTACAAGTTCATCTCCAGTTTTACAGAACGTGAGCCCTAATCAATAGCAAACAGTAGGTTAAATAAAATGACCTTCATCTACCTGAACGGAAGGTACGTTTATTAGCAAAATGCTGCCAATGTCTGGGCTTGGCACAGAATCACGAGCCACCACACACCTTGTAGATTTAAACAGCAATCCTTTATTCCCGAACTCACACCGGCCTCTACACAAACAGGTTCTGGGGCAATCTAAAATCTCTCCGCCCAATTTACCTACTCCATGAGGCTTTTTTCAAATCCCATTTGAATCTCACAAGAACTCAACGGGAATAAGCAGCAGGAACACACTAATCCCAGCAGCAATAATCTTCAACCTCCAACTTCCCTGAAACCCCTATTGTCTCAAACCGGGAACGCCTTAAACTCAAGGAGCAAGGAAACTTCCTCAAACCTGATCAGCTCTAAACCCGGATCCGCCCTGGTCTTTGAGCAAGGTCACCTTACTAAAGCATACATGCAACATCCCATCGAATGTCCTCTAAGCAGCATGGGGTACGCTGGCAAGGAGATTTTGATGCGTCATTCCTACTTGGCAATGGCCCTCAGCAAAATACTTCAGTATGATTTTTGGTGATACTCGTGCCTGAGTCCTCCCTCTTCCCCCAGAAATCCCAGCAGAGGGAGGTAATAGAAGGAATTTGCAGAGGGCAGTAATGGAGCCCGGGAACCTGAGGCTTTGGAGAAAAGCCGAATAATTTAGTTGTTAGCTGTGCTTGGTAACCCAACCAAGTTTTCAGATCCTGGGTCTGCTACTCACTATCTGTAGGGCTTTCAGAGAGACATTTAACTTTTATAACCCTCAGTTTCCTCATCTGTCAAATGAGCCGTTTGTGAGGATTAATTCTGCCTACACTGATGTCACATTGCTGTGGTCAGAAGATGGTGGTGTTAGTTCAAGAGATGGGTCCCTGCAAGGTTGGCAGGGAGAAGGTGACAAGGGGCCTGGGGAGCTGGGCCCTCCAGGCCATGGAGCCTTAGTGTCCCGGTTGCCATGGAGATTGTGGCTGGGTGGCAAAGGAAGCGGGCTGGTTATCAAGGCTGGGGGCCTCCCCCTTCTTCCTGACTCCACCCCCAATGGGGTCACCTTCAGCCTGTCTGCTGGGGGTGGCAGGAAACCTCACGTCAGCGCCACTGGGTCCTGCCACCCCACAGCCCTCTGGAGCTCAGCCCACATGTTTGTTAAATATTTACCCGACACCCACACGGCAGCGCAGACCACAGACTCTCCTGCAAAGAATTGATCTGTAACGCTGAGTGGCACCCGTGGGCATCTTGTGTGCAAGTCACTCAGCAGTCTTCGAAGCACACAAAACCTCAAGGAACGCTGTCCCAGACCACAGCCTTGCAATGTCAGAGACACAGAGAAAGTCATAATATCCCATTTGACACACAAGAAAACTCAGACTCAGAGGATTCAGCATCCTTTGTCCAAAACGTAAAAATCCAGTGCAAGAGAAGGAATATGGATCTCGGTATGACAGAGACCTGGGCTTTGTCACTTACTAGTTGATGGTCTTGGGCAAGTTATGTATGATTGCTGAGCTTCCCTGTCAAGAGCAAGACTTAAGCTGATGATGAGGATGACTACGTGAAAGATGAGATGGTTTCACTGACTGTGTGCTGATGGTGTGCTAACCACGGCCAACCATCCGTTGCACGTACTCTTAAAAGGCCTGTTGGGGGCTGGAGTGCTGGCTCAGTGGTAGAGCGCTTGCTTAGCACGTGTGAGGCACTGGGTTCCATCCTCAGCACCGCATTACGAAATAAATAAGCAAATAAATAAGTAAATATAAAGTTCTAAAAAAAGAACTCCTATTGGGTAGTGACTATCATACCCATTTTTCAGATGATGAAGCAGAAGCCTGGGCCATTGCATTAGCTGATACCGGGTCATGTAGCTCCTATATGACTCTTTGGTTCCAGAAACCATAACCTATTCTCCTGTTTGCATAATACTCTCTACCTGCAGGCAGAGAACAGGTGACTGTGTGAACCAAAGACCTTGGGCTGTTCCAGCGGTCTTTTTGTGTAACTTTCCTTTCTGGGGAATATCTTTTATTTTTCATTTTTTCCCCTTTTGGATACCACCAATGCTTTCCTGCCCTTTGACTTCCTGTCAAAGTAGAAGAAACCTCAACCTCAGCTCATTCAGTTTTGCCTAACAAATGGTAGCGGGTGAATTTCTAGATAGTCTTCCGTGGTAATAAGATTCTCTTAAGATATTACTCATTAAGACATTTGATTTTTATTCTTTTTTGTCTCTGACGATGGGATAAAGGGTTTAGTACATTTGAAGGAATGAATGTCAAACATCATTGACTAGTGGGTGGGGGAGATTTAGGGAAAAGGGCAGAGGGCAGGTGTCCCAAGAAATCACAGGTTGTGATCAGTTAAGACTAAGCTGGCTGCATATAACAGAAAGCCCCAAAGAACAGTGGCTTAAATTCATAAGGATTTATTTTTCCTGTCTGCAAAAGAAAAAAAAAATCTGGAAGAAGGTAGTCCAGCATTGGTAAGTGACCCTACAAACACCCTAGACTGGCCTTCTCTCAACTTTCTGTTCCACCATCCTTAGTTGGAGGCATTATCCTCAAGAACATTTCATGGTATAAGATGGCTGCTGGTGCTCTGGCTATCGTATCCACATGCCAGTTCACAGAAAGGAGGAAGGGAGAGAGGTTGCCAAAATGAAACCAGCCAACACCTTCTGCAAGGGTGATTGAGAAGTGTGACTTCGTAGCCCAGTGTCCCATTAGTGAGAAAGAAAAATGGATATTTCATAGATGATTAGAAGTTTCTGCTGCATAAGATTTACTTGTAAAAGTGGTACGGAAAAAAAAGGGGGGGAAGGGAAAAAAAGTGGTACGGAAAACTCAAATTGGGCCCATTGGTGTGACTCTTGGTAGGGCAGTGAGAGGGGTGTCATGGCAGGTCTTGCCTCACTTACCCCCAGGCCTGAGGCTCCACAAAGCTGGAGGAACTCACCCCACAGGCATTTCTGTGGCCTCACACCAGCATGTGTCTTTTGTTATCATTGTCCTGTTGGTTCCAAGAATTGAAACCCACTCTGGCAGCACGGAGATCTGCACACCAGTTTCCTTCCCCTTAGTATTTTTCCTCTTGCCTTTCCTAACCGCATCTCTTCCCATCCTCCGCTTCTCTGCTCCCAGACTCCCAACTGGCAGGGATCCCAGGTCTTCCTGGCCATGTCCTCCCCCTGGCTTTGTTTGAAGTCTCTGCTGTTCCTTCCTGCCCCATGCCTGCTGAGGCTACGTGGCCACCAGTCCCAGGTTTCTCTAACCCCTCTAGAATCCAGGATCCCAAGATGGGGAGCAAGAAGGTGTTACTCATGGGACCCCTGTTGGGAGAAAGCATAAGAGAAACCTTGTTACTGGGAGTGTCGTACCTGGGTCTGCTATAGATCAGGCTTTCCAGCCGTCAGCCATGAGCTGACATTAATTACAGAAACTGGAGGACTCAATGACACAGTCTTTGGGGATTGCAACACAGTTAGCCTGGGCTCTGCTTGACATTAGTGCGTGGACTTTGAAATCTTGCTTTTGGGCCTGGTAAGAGGAGACTTGAGTCAAACTGTTGTTGCTGCCTGCCTCACCTGTGCCAGGTACTCCCGGCAGCCTCGGCGAGGGGCACTGGTGTGTGGTTGACCTTATGTTAGTATTTGCTTGAGGGCAGAAGCGGTGCCTTTTCTGTATCCTTGGTCTTCACAATCTGCTGTATGTGTATAGAGCCATTTATTTGCCACCTTAAGAAGAGGCAGAAGCCTCAGTGGGCAAATGTGGTTCAACTGTGAAGAGTCCTGAATGCCTGGGCAAGGAGGTGGAACTTTGCACGACCACCTGGCACCCTGTGAGTACCCATTTTCTGTCCATAGGGGCTGGCTCCATTCCACTTCCTGCTGACAAGAACCTGAAATTAAGCACCACCCAGGCCGTGTTTTTGTTTTGGCTGTTCAACCTCTGCAGTTGGGGGTCTAAGGAGCAACCTCAGAAACCTGGTCCCATCTGCTAAGGAGACCAAATGTGTTTTTCAGTTTTCCATCACCATAACAAGATATCGACCATGTCCATCACTATAACAAAGTAGCCAAGAAAATTAATTTATAAAGAGAAAAGTTTTATCTGGGTTCACAGTCTGGAAAGTGCCAGCCCATGATCAAGTGGTCCCCATTGCTTTGGGCATGTGACCAGGTGGCACCTCATGGTGGCAGCCTATGGTACAGAAGGACCACTCCCCTCACTGACGGGAGACAACACATGGGAAGAGGAAGGAGCTGGGTTCCCACAATCCCCTTGGAGGGCACACCCTCAATAACCTAAGGTCTACTGTGCACTAGGCCCTACTTCTCAAAATTTCCATCACCTCCCAATAAATAACACCACCTGGGAGCAGGCGTTAACAAATGGGCTTTGGGGGACTCTTAGGATTCAAGTGATAGCCCGAGGGATGGGTCAAGGTCCCTGTTGAGAGAATGGGGGGTGGGGTTAGAGGTGAGGGACAGGCGTCCATGGACCCAGGCTCTCTGTTGAGGGAATGGGGTGTGGGGTTAAAGGTGATCTTGGTACTGGTGCTGCCACCTGCCTTAGCAGTGATGCTCTTTCTGGTGCCACCAGGGAACATCATGGAAAGCAAGGTCCCTTTGGCTTGCAGGATGCTGGGAGACATTTCTAATGTCACAATGTGCCCCAACAAATAGGGAGTTAGAGTACAATTTCTAAACCCAGTTCAGAGAGTCAGTTTGCAAAAAAAAAAAAAAAAAAAAAAAAAAGAAGGTCGATGGGATCAAAGCCTTCTTTCTCATTACAGGATGTTCTAATTTGTTCCCTGTTCTGACCCCAGCTCCTCCAGTCATCCCCCCAAACTCCACCCCCCATGATGAGCATTGAGGCCATTACCAAGAGAGGCCAAGAGAGGGGACTTGATGGGGTCGTCAGGGTGGGGTTGGTGGTTTTGTCTGATGATTGTGTGTTCCACTTGGCAACGGCTGAGGTCTTGAGTATTCGCCAGGCCAGCCAGCTCTGAAAACGCCTTCCTCTGGGTCAGGGTGTGCTGCAGGTGCCCTTTCACATAGCCCCCCAAGAATGAAGCAAAAAACCCACACGCCGTTACGGGGAGTCCATGCAAGGAATAGGGAGCAACCCCAGCTCTAACTGTAGTGTCATCCTAAAATAAGGCTAGGAAAATATACCAAGATACGTGGGTACAGGAATATAAGAAGACGTTTCTCATGACAGAGCTACAGAGGAGCAGAATCCATTGACACTCCAAAGACACAATCCCAGGAAGAGTGATGGTTAAGAGTGAGCGGTTGTATTGGGGGACAGGGGTAATCCTGGTAAGCTCTGGGAGGCCAAGTGGGGTCGGAAGCATTTTGAAGGAAATCTGATGTGGGAGGAGAGTGACTTCACAGCCTGCCGCTCCCCAGAGTGTGACCAACTGTATGTCCTGGGTCGACAGAGGCAGCGTTGGGGGTGGAGATGAGAGGTCAGTGGGATGTGGGCTATGTGTTAAAAATAAATAAATAAACAGGGCTGAGGATGGAGATCAGTGTAGAGAAATTACCTAGCATGAGCTGGGCCCTGGGTTCCATCCTTAGCACTGAAAAAGAAAGAAAGAGAGAAAGAGAGAGAGAGAGAGAGAGAGAGAGAGAGAGAGAGAGAGAGAGAGAGAGAGAGAGAAAGAAAGAAAGAAAGAAAGAAAGAAAGAAAGAGAGAGAAGAAAGAGAAAAGAAAAGAAATGGTAAAAGAAAAGAGAAATAAAGTTAGGAGATTTATCTTGTGCGTGTGTTTTGCAGTCAGGGAGACTGAGGCGGGGAGATATCCATTTGTCTCCAGTGTATTCTACTGGGCAGGGGGAGGTTCAAGCGGAGCTTTTTCCTGTAATGTATGTGAGCAGCCACCAGATGGTGTCCCAAATCCTGAGAGTGACAGTATGATCTCAGGGACTTAGCACCACAGATAGAACATCAACTCGGACTCATGTGCCAGTTACGTCAATTCAACATCATCTAAATGACTGACACCCAAGGCCATTCAGTCCCAAGGTAGAAGAACATGATTTGGCAATTTTCTGCCATTTACTAAACAAAAATCATGGACTTGCTGCTTATAGCTGTACCCCTGATCTTGGCTTGTGTATCAGAGGACATGTCCCTCTGGCTTCATAGTTCAACCCCAGACTCAGGTGGCCTGCTCCCCACAGGGACTTCCCTGTGACCACCTCCAACCTTTGATAAGAGGGTGGCCTGCTCCCCACAGCCCCAGCCCAGCCTCTGTTTCCCTTGGTCTGTGGGAGAGTGGGTTGTTGAAGCTTGTTACGGGTGACACAGAACTGAATAAAGAGATACTGTCCAACTGAGTCACTTGGCAGGAAAAAAAATGTTTGGTTGGTTTCTTCCCAGGGGGGTTGAAGTCACAGGAGAGGGAGAGGTGCAAGAGGCTGGAGAGAAAGGGATGTAAGCTGGGAGGACAGCGGGGCTCAGACTTCAGAGAAAGTAGCATTAGGCAAGGCAGTACTGCCCATGGGGTGTAGGAAGCCAGGCAGAGGTGTGGATGTTGGACGGTTGCTGCCTGGCTGGAACTGAGGCTGAGCAGGGGGACCAAGGGATGCCTGGGATGCATATCCACCAGGACTGTGGGTTGTGGTGATTAGTGCCGGGGATCCAGGAACACCTGGGTAGTGTGCGACTCCACAGCCTTCTGTTCCCAGGCTCCCCCTCCCAGGATGCTCTGCTTCACAATCTCTAATGTTATAGGCTGGTGGATCCCGGATGGGGCTTAGGAAGCATAGACTGTTTAGGGCCTCAGAGGCCACCCACCTAAGCTACCCCTCACGTGAGGAACTGAGACCCCCAGGTAAAATGACCTGCGCAACGTCATGTGGAAGAGTCAGGATAGAACTCAGGCTTCTGACCAGGGTTCCAGCCCTGGATCCTTTTCTTCCCTGCCAGGCTGCCCCCCTGCCTGGGGACAGGGCCTGGGCAGACTGGCTGAGAGGGGACTGGGCAGCCCTTTGGATAGAGGGGCAACCAGGGTGGAAAGCCCCCCAAAACGGGAGAGGCTCAGGGTGGATTTGGGGGGTGGAGGCTGAGGTCACAAAGGCAGGGTAAGGGAGTCACTTGTGAAGAATGACACAGAGGTAAACCCCAGGCACATGGAAGATCCAAATAGCAGCTCTCTTACCAGGGTTCTCCTGAGCCTCATCCACAGGAACTTCTGACCTGACTGACCAGTGCCTGGCTTGTTGCAAGGCATGAGGACATGATTGCTAAAGGAAGAGATCAGCCTTGAACTCTTTTTTCTTTGTTCTTGGCCCACAGGAATCTCCTACCAGAGACTGGTACGGTCCGAGCAGGGTCTGTCCATCAGGAGTCAACGAAGCTCCACTGTGTGAGTTTTCTTGGGGCAGGGGAAAACCAGAAGAGGACCTCCCACCCTTTCACCATCCTCTCTTCCCTGGCATCTGGCATCCTCTCCAACATTGCACCCTTCCCCACCCTAGTCACCAATTAACAGGCTTCAAGGGGACCAAGAACCCTCTGAAATTGCTGGTGATGTTTTGTGTATAACTTCATTTTTCTGGGAAGAGGGTCTTCTTGCAGACTCTTGAAAGGGGTCTGCATCCATCATGCCAGGTATTGGGAGCACATTACCTCATGCCTCCCTACTTTTCAGAAGAGGAAACTGGAAGTCAGAGAAGCCAAACAACTTCCCCAAGGTCATATAACTAGTGAGTGTGTGACCAGGATTTGAGCCTCAGTCTTACTCAAAGGTCTTTGCTCTTTCTACCATGTCTTTCTCCTGTTACTAAAACAGTGTTTTCCAAACTCTTTCGACCAGGATATACAATTTAAAAAATACGTTCTTCTATGATAGTCTGGCACACAGAGAGAGCTGAAACATTTTTCATGAACTGAAACTTACCCCCATTATCTAGGATGAGCTCTGTCCTATTTGGCACGATTTTATTTAAATAACAAGTTCTGTTGTGACTCCCCAAACCCATTTCATTAACCCACTCTTGGGTTCTGTCCTGTAGTTTGAAAAGAACCAGAATGGAGGTATCTGTTCTGAGGGTCTCTGGAGATCTCCAAGTTATGTGGGTTCTATCTCATTGTCATCTCATTTTGACATGCTGCAAACCCAGGGACCCTGACCTCCACCAACTCAGACATTTTAGCCGCCCCATCCCTCCCACTCCACAACCTAGGGGTTCACTTCACATTGAGCAAATACTTATTGAGGTGGCTGAAACACTTCTGGGTAAAAACGAGCAAATAAAAAAGTCTAGGGTAGATGTTGAGACAGAAAGGACATAAAAATGTCATATAGTAGCCCCCTCTTATATGCAAACGATACATTCTAAGGCATGCAATGAATGCTTGAAACTGCAGATAGTACTGAACTCTATATGTGCTGAGAACTTTCACCTTTTCAGTTAAAGGAAACATTTTGTGGTGGTTTTTGCATATCTGAATTTTCAGCATCACTAATCTTGTGCTTTGGGGCCAATATTAAGTAAAATAAGGGTTCCTTAGGCACAAGCACATGATACCATGACAATCTAAGTGATCACTGAGACAGTGACTGAGTGACTAATGGGCAGGTAGTATATGCTGTGCTGGACAAAGGAATGATTTATGTCCCAGATGGGCTGCAGCTGGACTGTCCGAGATTTCAACATGTTACTCAGAATGGTATGCAATTTAAAATTTATGAATCCCTTACTCCTGGAATTTTTCATTTGATATTTTCAGAGCATGGTTGACTGTAGGTAAACAAAACTGTAGATAATGGCAGGGGTGGGGTGGACTACTGGCAGGTGGGCTGTAGGCTGGTGGGCTGGTGAATAATCTCCTATACCTTTAAGGTACTTACTGGGCTTTGGGAACTACCTTCACATGTGTTAATCCGTTTAATCCTCATGTTAATCCTGTGAGAAAGGTGTTTTTCAGATAAGGGAACAGAGAGGTTAGTGGGAAGAGCTTAGGGTTGGGAGATGGTCTCACTTCATTAATTATAAACTGAGAATGATGAAAAGTTCTTGAACTATGAAATCATGCAGGATCTCAGTCTTGCCCTTCAAATAGTGAGGCTTAGCACATGCCCATGGTGGGGTGGTGGTGGTGGTGGGGGGGAGCACAGGAAAAAATCAAGCACTCAGCAAGGGAGATGCCATTTATGAGAGCCTGCCTCCTTTTCCTGAAAAATGGGGAAATCAAAAACTTTCTGTCCAGTTGAAGGGGACTCTGTTTTGTCTCTCTGCCCTGACCCTGGGGCTCAGCTCTGGGACAGACATCCACAAAGCCTGCAGGGAGCCCTACTTGCAGAGTTTTCCTTTTCTCTGAGTTTTAATAACTTGGAATTGTGAGAATAAGAAGAAGCTTATGATTATATTATATGACTATTACCATGGTTCAAATTTGCTCTAAGATCATGCAGTCATGGAGGGCTTGGCACGGGGGAAATGAGAAGGCCACGTGTTGACCATCAGTATCTGATGGTCTGTGAGTCTCCCTAACATTTGGGTATGTTTAAAAGTCTCCATAATAAAGAAATTTAAACACTAGCACCAAGAGGGAACCCAGATGTCCAGTGGGAAGGGAGGTGGAGGTGGCTGAGCCAATACCCACCCCTTAGCCCAATGTGAGCCTGCATGATGGCTTTGGGCTAATTTGAAAACATGTCCCCATGAGGGAAGGAATCAGATGAAGCCCTCATTGGCATCCCTTCCTATGGATAGATGCTGTCCCACTCCATGAGGAATTTCAGGCCCTACCTGCCTTAGCCAGACAGCAAGTGGCTGCCCTGCTCCCCACTCCCCCTCAAAATGGTCAATGGGCTTCAAGTCACCTGGACAAAAATACCATCCTCTTTTGAATAATATGCATCCACCTATATGTCCCATGGGGGAAAATGTTTATATAAAAAAGATAAGATTCATTTTTAAAAATTAAGTTCAGTTTGGAAAGTCTTTGAAAGCTCCAGTTGAAAGATACTCTAAAGTAGACCACAAGCCTTCCTCTTGGAAATGGGACCCTTGAGCCCTCCAGGACTCTCTCCTGGCCTCCTGCTATTGCTTGCTCAAGCCATCCTGGGCTATGAGGAGGCCCAGGCCTCTGCAGAGCTGAGCTCTGAGCTCTGCAGGGCAAGGTGTGTGGCTGTGCCTTGGCCTGTGGCACACCCCAGGTCTCACAGCTGGTCCTGTGTGTCTCCAGCACTGTGCTGTTGCTGAACCCAGTGGAGGTGCAGGCTGAGTTCCTTGCCGTGGCTGACAAGTTGAGCGCACCCGCGCACTCACCCCACAGCACCTACACCACCCTGCTCCTGCATGCCTTCCAGGCCATCTTTGGTGCCCACTGTGACCTCCCTGGCCTGCACTGCAAGCTGCAGGTATGGGCCTGGGAACCTGGGGCTCTGGTGACTTCTGGCACTTCCCCTGAGAGGCACAGCTCCCTCTCTGTTCCATCTCAGCTGCAGACTTCTGGTAAACCCTGGCCTCCCTTACTCTGAGTGACATGGCCAGACAATGACTAGATCCTGGCCAGAGTTAGGTGGCACCCTGGGTAATGGGGCTGGGTGCTGATGCCTGGTGCCTCAGAAGAAGGCACCAGGAATGGGAATGGGCTTTTGACTGAGACCTGGCTCTTAGTTCTGGCTCTGTGATCAGTCAGCTGTGCCACCCTGGACAGCCCCTTCTCCTCTCTGGGTGCAGTGATCAGTCTAAAATCCTTCCCGGTCTGCAATATCCTGCCTCTGGGCCTCTCTCTCCTGACCATTTCCTGAGAGGAGAGAGGAGGCAGGGGGAGGCCCAGCTCCCTGGCCAGCCATAGAGTGCAGACTGGTGGCGGCTGCCTTGGTCAAGACCCTAGGAACGGGGGAAAAAAATAAAAGCAGGTATCCCAGCAACTAGGCAGGAGCAAACCTCATCTCTCCTGGACTTTTCAGTCCAAGACCCTGGCAGAGCTTGAGGACATCTTCACAGAGGTTGCTGAGGCACAGGAGCAGGCATCTGAAGCTGGGAATGCAACCGAGGCTCGGAAGTGGCTCAGGACGAAGCTCCAGGCGGTGGGAGAGAAAGCTGGCTTTTCTGAGGTCTTGGGTGAGGTTCTGGGTTCAGGGGGGCTTTGTTCTCTTTCCCTATCACCTGTTCTAGCTCCCAGGGGCTGTAGGTCAGTGGGCTGATGGCTCTGCTCTACCCAACCATTCAGGGACCCAGGCTCCTCAGCTTTTTATTGCTCCACCATCCCTTAGGGCACGGATCTGCCTGCAGGTGCAGGGTTGGCTTGCTATCATGTTGGCAGCTTGTAGGAAAAAGAAAAGATCATGCCTGCTGGGGTCCTGGGGCTTGGTTGTTTTGTTAAAGGTATTGTAGAAGCTTCATGCATCACTTCCACATGTACCCTTTTACCCACCTGTGTAACATGGCCACACGTGCCCCCAAGGAGCCTGGGAAATGCCCTCTCTACAATTTTTCCAATAAGGGAGCACAGATTTGAGGGAACACTTAGCAGTTTCCATGACAATATTTCTCATACAAACCTTTGAAGATGGTTCTATTCTTTTCCCATTGGGACATGGTAAAAGGAGGCTCAGGGGCTGTGAGGTGGCCATATCCATCCAGCTAATAAAGTGCATGGATTTATACAGTGTACTTCAAAGAAGAGCCCTCTGGCTGGGAGCCAGGCATACTGGCTCTAACTTGGCCTCACTCTGTCCAGGTGTATGGCTCTGTGCCAGTCCTACCCCAACTCTGGTCTTTTCTCTAAGTCAAAGGGTCTGGGCTGGATATTCTCCAAGACCCCTTCTCAGTCCTCTTCTCCTGCCCTCACTCCTCTTACAGACACCGCAAAACCCGGGAAGCTCCACACCATCCCCATCCCTGTCGCCAGGTGCTATACCTACAGCTGGAACCAGGACAGCTTTGGTAAGGATCTGGCTGGACCCTGGGGCACCTGCCCACCACCCTGTGTGAGCTCTCTGTGGTCCTGCGTCTGTACTGCTGCCCTCTCCCTCTCCCCAGGGACCCTCAAAGACCCTAAGCAGAGCAGGGGGCAGCACTGAGTCCTAACAGGGCCCAGCCCCCCGCTTCCTGCTCCTCCCCAAACCTGCCAGAGCCTTTCCCTCAGAAGTGATTCTAGGGCCACCCACCCAGACACTGCCCTTTCTTCCCTGTAGATATCCTACAGGAAATCCTACTCAAGGAACAGGAGTTGCTGCAGCCAGGGATCCTGGGGGATGACGAAGAAGAGGAAGAAGAGGAGGAGGAGGAGGAGGAGGACTTGGAAACTGATGGACACTGTGCTGAGAGGGACTCACTGCTCTCCACGAACTCTTTGGTGTCCCATGACTCCACCTTATCTCTTGCCTCCTCTCAGGCCTCAGGGCCAGAGCTCTCCCGCCATCTGCTGACCTCCTTTGTCTCAGGCCTCTCTGATGGCATGGACAGTGGCTATGTGGAGGACAGTGAGGAGAGCTCCTCCGAGTGGCCCAAGAGGCTTGGTAGCCAGGAATGCAAGGGCCACCGCAGGCCTGGGCAAAAGTTCAACAAAATCTATAAAATCATCAAAAGCACCAGCCAGCTGGTACTGCGGAGGAACTCTCGGGGCCTAGATGGCTCGGACACAGCCCTGCCCCTGCGAAGGGCGGGGAGCCTCTGCAGCCCACTGGACAGCCCAACACTGCCCCCCTCCCGGGCACAGCGCTCACGATCCCTGCCCCAGCCCAAGCTCAGCACCCAGCTGCCCAG
This sequence comes from Ictidomys tridecemlineatus, assembly GCF_052094955.1. NCBI lineage: Eukaryota > Metazoa > Chordata > Mammalia > Rodentia > Sciuridae > Ictidomys > Ictidomys tridecemlineatus. The sequence goes on along the minus strand of NC_135479.1, from coordinate 53,077,740 downwards.
CTGGCTCCTGGCCCCTGCCCCATGCCACCAGCGCCGCCGCCCCTTCTTGAGTGGGGATGAGGACCCCAAGGCGTCCACACTTCGGGTTGTGGTCTTTGGCTCGGACAGGGTTTCAGGGAAAGTGGCTCGGGCATATAGTAACCTCCGGTAAGACCCATCCCAGGGCACATGGCTCTGTTCTGTGTTACTCTTAGTGGAAACCAGAAGATGAGTATCCAAGAGCCACCAAGGGCTCACTTCTCACCATCTTCTTTTCACCAGGAGGCTGGAGAACAATCGCCCGCTCCTCACACGGCTGTTCAAGCTGCAGTTCTTCTATGTGCCTGTGAAGCGAAGCCATGCAACTGGCTCGGGTGCCTGCCTAGCCCCTCCGAGCCAGATGTCTCCACTCCCCACAGACTCCCCGAGGCAGCCAAACCCACCAGTATGTCCCCAGTCCCAAGTAGGGTGGGAAAGTGGATGTGAGCAGATTCTAGGTACCTAAAGGGAGCTGGTTGGGAGTCAGTCTAAGCCATCAGTTGTGTGTCCAGGGCACTACCTTCTGCCTGACCCGCACTCCCAGGTTCCTGCCTGCACTTGGGTACATCATTTTGCCATATGACAAAGACCAAAAGTTGTCATACTTCTCCAAGAGCAAGGAAAATCTCAGCTTGGGGCTTCAGGTGTGGTTCAGGGCAAAGATAGACACAGGCCTCTTGGGTAGCGGGGAATGACTCTTGTCCTTTTCCTTAGGAGCTGGGCACACCCCCATGGGAGGACAGCACAAATGACATCTCCCACTACCTTGGTATGCTTGACCCCTGGTATGAGCGCAATGTGCTGGGCCTCATGCACCTGCCACCTGAAGTCCTGTGCCAGGTAAGTGGCCCTTGGGGTTGGGGTGGGAACCTACTGGCTATTGTCACTGAGCCTCACTTAGAAGGCTCTGGGTTTGCTTTCGGCTTCCAGGGCTTACTTTAAAAAGAGTAGGAAGCTTCCTTCCTCAACTCCTGGCTTGTCCTGGTTGGTCAGGGGCTTCCTGGAGGCCTATGTGTCAGATGAGGAGGGTGTGAGGCTGTATGGTGCTCCCCAGCCAGCCCCCTCCAGCTTCTCTCTCACCCTCTCTCTCCCACCCCCCGCCCCCCACCCCGGTTCCGTCCCCCTCTGAATCTCTCCTCTCTCTGCCTGTGTGTGTCTTTTCCTCTCTTCCTCCCACTACCTCTCTCTCTGGGTCTTTGTCTCTTCGTGCCTCTGATTTGGCTTCCCCCCCCACCCCCGCCACAGCACTCCCTGAAGGCTGAGTCCCGGCCCCTGGAGGGCTCCCCTGCCCAGCTGCCCATCCTGGCTGACATGCTGCTCTACTACTGCCGCTTCGCTGCCCGACCGGTACTGCTGCAGGTCTATCAGACGGAGGTAAGATCTGCCCTGCCCATTCCATCTCCTTACCCACACTCCCTGGCAGCCAGGGTCTGCATCGCCAGGTCCCAGACTCTATCGTGCTGGGCCCTATAGGCCCCCACCCACTCCCACCCACTGCCATCAGCTAGACTGGAGGAGCCGGGTGGGACCTCCCCGTGCAGAGGTCCACACTAATGCCCGTGCTCCTGCCCTCTCCAAGCTGACCTTCGACACTGGGGAGAAAACGACGGAGATCTTTATCCACTCCCTGGAGCTTGGTCACTCTGCGGCCACGCGAGCTATCAAGGCTTCAGGTGTGAACTGCAGGAGCCCAGCGGGGGAGGCAGGTGGGGAGGCGTGGCCTGGGGGCGGGGCTAAAATGAGGCCGCCTCCTGGGAGGCGGGGCCCTGTGGGGGCGGGGCCTTGGGAGAAGAGACAGTGAAGGCTGTGTGTGGCACAGGTCCTGGCAGCAAGCGGCTGGGCATCGATGGCGACCGGGAGGCCGTCCCTCTAACACTACAGATTGTTTACAGCAAGGTAAGACGGATGCCCTCCAGGGATCTGCTGCTGATCCTCCACCAGAGCTTCGTCCCAGAGCAGGACTTATTGGTTGCTGGGTCGGGTGGGGTAGCATGGCAGGGAGGGATTTTGAGCCTGACCTGAGCCACCCTTGACCTTCAGACTCCTGCAGCAAGCTCCCTTGGGTGCTGAGAAAAGATGTCCAGAGGAGCGAGCGGACAGCTCTCTCCTGTGGCCTCTAGAGCCTCCCAAGGCAACAGGCACAGGGTTCTGTGGGCTGAGAGGGTCTGGCTGTGCTGCATTTCCAGGGAGCCATCAGTGGAAGAAGCCGCTGGAGCAACCTGGAGAAGGTCTGCACCTCTGTCAACCTCAACAAAGCCTGCCAGAAACAGGAGGAGCTAGGTGAGAGCGGTGGGTGGGCTGGGGTGGCCTGGCAGGGAGGAGGGATTTTGAGCCTGACCTCAGCCACCCTTGACCTTCAGACTCCAGTATGGAGGCGCTGACGCTAACCCTAACAGAAGTAGTGAAAAGGCAGAACCCCAAATCCAAGAAGGGTTTTAACCAGGTAAGAGCTTCCTTCTCCCTCCAGTGTGCCCGAGTTCCTGCGTATCGGGGTGTGTGTGTGTGTGTGTGTGTGTGTGTGTGTGTGTGTGTGTGTACACATGTACACCTGTAAGTGAGAGAGAGAAAGAGTGTCTTTGGCCAGGCCTGTAGATGGGAAAGGAGAGGCAAGTGAGAGCTTTGGCTTGGGGTATGCAGAAGTATGCAATATCATAGGTGTCAGGGAAAGAAGGGTGCCCTGCGAGAGGATGTGTATATGAAAAGGTTGTGAGGTCTGGGGATCCTTGAGTCCAGGGCAGAGAGTACCCTGTTCCGGGGGCACTGGGGCTCTCACAGTATAGAGGGCAGTGCCATCTCCCCAGAGAGCACTTCTTCCAGACTCAGGAAAGAGGCCAGAGAGGAGGCAGGGGCTGATGGAGGTCTCAGGACCCCCCTCTGACCTGACTGTTGGCTCTGGAGAACTTCCATCCAAACTCCTGTCCGTTACTCCTCCAGGCCTGATGGGCAATTCTGGGGGAAGGAACTACTGACATCCTGTGGCCAAGGCTCCCGGGTCTGACCCTTGCTTCCCTTCCAGATTAGCACATCGCAGATTAAAGTGGACAAGGTACAGATCATTGGCTCCAATGGCTGCCCTTTTGCCGTGTGTCTAGACCAGGATGAGAGAAAGATCCTGCAGAGTGTGGTCAGGTAGGAAATGGTGGAGAAGCTCAGCTGTAGTAAAACGGGGTCCCGGAAAGGGGATTGGTTTCTCTTCTACCCAGGAGGCCTGGAAAGACCTGGAGAGATCTCAACCTGCACTTACCCCTGCCCTGCTCCCCAGGTGTGAGGTGTCACCATGCTACAAGCCAGAGAAGAGAGGCCTGCCACCCCAGAAATCCCCTGACCTGCTGGCCCAGCCCACACCCGACCTCTGCTCCCTCCTCTGCCTGCCCATCATGACTTTCAGTGGAGCTCTGCCCTAGTGTGACCGCGGCACCAGGCTGAACAGAAAGCGGAGGCAACTCCTATGGACTCCTCTTCCCAGAAGTTACTCCTGTAGAGAACTGAGTGGCCCTGTGCCAGGGACCTGCAGTGGGCCTAAGGTGTGGTGGTAGAAGGTCTCTGGGGTCTCAGGAAGGAGCCTGGACACTTAGCCTCTCAGATTCCTCACAGCAGAGGGAGAGGGATGGGTGAGTGGACTTCCAATGGGTGATCTGATTCTCTAGCACTCCAGAGGATCCTCTATTTAGGGCTCCTCTCCTAACCCTTGGCTGGGCCCACCCTTGCTTTGTCAAAGACCCAGGGAGTCCTGTGTCTGGAGTCCCATCCTCTCTACTCTGGAGCACAGGTGGGAGAAATGTAGATGAGACTTTTCTGGACTTGACCTTCAGTCCTGTTTCCCCCTCACCCCTCACCCCAGAAACATGTGCACATTCACACACACCTTTCTCTAGTTAAGTTCCTCAGACTCTCTGAAAAAACAGCACTACTATTTGACCTGTCTGCTTCCAGGACCTAGGACAGAGGCTCTCTTGAACCCCTTTCTGGATGTGAGATCCTGGGGAGACAAGACAAGCTTAAATTGAGTAGTGGTTCAGTTACCTTCTAGCTAAAGGACCAAAGGAAGTGAATAACTTCTTTTGAGTTTCATTTCCTTGGCACTAAATGGGAGGGGAAATTAAACTTCTGGAAAGGGTTTGAAAAAAAAAAGAGAAGAAAAAAAAAAAAGAGTTGTCCACAAACCACCTAGCCCAGTGCCTCGCTGTGGTAGGTGCTCAGCAAAGATTGGAGACTTCCCCTCTCAATGATGATTCCCCTGTCCTTGGTCATTGGCATGCGCACGCTGCCTCTGGGATGCTCCTTGTTCAATCCATCCCCGTTCGTGATGAGGCAGAACTCCTTACCGCCCCAGAGAGGGAGTAAGGAGTGAGCCGTTGTACCTTCCAAAGAAGGAATTGCCTTTGTCAGCTTCAGAGGAGGGCTTCTCAGGTGCTGTACCCTTCACCCCCTTCTCTATCAGGTAATCCCAGTGCTCCCCCCCGACTCCATCATGCTCCATGGACTGATACACATTTTGTGCATCCTCACCAGTTCACTAGAAATGTGGGCAAGATCTCAGAGGGGTAGAAGATGGAAGACAGGCATCATGTGCTTACAGCCTGACTCAGGGGGACCTGGAACTCATACATAAGCAATCAGCAAAATGACAAGGTCAAGAACTAATATACGGTGTTTAATATTATTGTTAAATAAAACTCAATTTGTTTCATATTTAACGACCTACTGTTTTTTTGCTACATGACAGTTCACTGCTAGTTAAGACAGTCTACCTAAATCATTTCATACGTAGAAGTAAGATTCTTGGAGAATTGCTTTGATTATCTTTTTGTAATTTTTTCACTGTGTAAAAAAAAATACATCTGTGTTACAATTTCCCCGGCACCGTCCTATTTACGCCTCATCATACACCTTGACACACAAAACAACAACAATAACCAAAAAAAAAAAAAAACAAAACTGCACAAAACAAACAAAATTGCTATATCTTAAGGCTCAACATTTCCTATGCCACTTCACTTGGGAAATATAAGCCCATCTATCCAGATGCTCCCTGTCTCTCAAGCCTCAGGGAGTGACTGGGCCTAAGGTGATCCTTGCTGGTGGATGGACCATGGACCCACCGTGCAACTAACTGAGAGAAAGGAGAGAGTTCAATATTGACCCTCCAGATCTGGGTATGCTTTTACACTTGGACCACAGGGAGGGAAAGAAGAGGAGGTGTTGGAATAGTGGAGGACACTTGTGACTTGGGAAAGATAGGTAAGCACCAGATTCCCAAATCAACTACTTGGAATGGAGAGAGAAGGATCTGTGAGATGCTTCTGATCTGCATCAGTTGGCTATTACCATAAGGAAGCACACCTCCAATTCAGTGGATTAAAACTATGAGCATTGGGTTTAGGGTGACTTGGTTCCAAGCTGCAGTTGGGGTACAGATCTGCTCTCTGGTTCTCTCAGGCACCTTGGATCAGCATGCTAGACCAAGAGGGGCAGGCAGAGACATGTGATGTTCCAAAGTCTGAGGCTGCATGGCTTTTGTCAGTATTTAAGAGGCCAAAGTTGATGAAGCTTATCAACCCACAGATTTGATAAGCTCATTAAATCTCACACAAGACCAAATGAAATCACATGAGAAGGGCACTTCTCTGATATTCTTTTTCAAGCCGCATAATCTCAGTTGAGTCGAGAAAAACATCAGACAAACATTGATGGTGGGATATTCGACAGGATGGTGTGGCCACTATTTTTCTAGACTGTCAGTGTCATGAAAAATTAAGAAAGGCTGAGAAAATTGTAAATCCAAGGAAACTATGTAAACCTTAAAACCAATGCAGTATCGAACCCTGGATTGGATCTTGAGACAGGAAGGATATTAATGGGAAAATCCTAAAATCCCAAGAAAGTCTACAGTTCAGTTTTGGAAACACAGACACACATAAGCTCCTCATTGTTGAACTAAGGGGAAGGAAAAAATAATGAGAAAATCTTAGAAACTTCTAGAGAGGAATAAAGTATCAACCACTAATCTAAGGGGTCCTTTCTCAACAGAAACAATGGAATCCAGATGACAATGAAATAACATCTAAAGTGCTGAAAACAACCGACAACCTAGAATTCTGAACCCAGAAGTGTCTTAAAGTTGCTTTTTAAATTATACACTGCCCTCAAGAGGTAGCCTTTAAATATAAAATCACAAGAAGGTTGAAAACAAAAGAACAGACAGGATAACACCTTGAAAATCTGACTGATAAAGTTAGTATTGTTACATTAATATCATACAAATACCTAAGGCAAGAAGCGTTAAAAAAAAAAAAAGGTAAAGAGGGGCACTGCATAAAGATCTAGAAGTCAGCTGGGCATGGTGGTGCACACCTGCAATCTAAGCAGCTCAGGAGGCTGGGGCAGGAGGATCACAAGTTCAAAGCCAGCCTCAGCAACTTAGCAAAGCCCTGAACAACTTAGCAAGACCCTGTCTCTAAATAAAAAAATGAATAAAATGGGCTGGGGATATGGTTCAGTGGCTCAATCCATGATACACCCCTCCACCTAAAAAAAAAAAAAAGGGAAAAAAAGATCAAGAAGTCAGTCTAGCAAAAAGATTTCAGAATTATAAATTTGTATGCACCCACCCAATAACATAACTTTAAACTATATAAGGCAAAAATTGACTATATTAAAAGTCTTCACAACCATTGTGAAGAACTTTACCCTACTTTTTAATAGCTGATAAAACAAATAGACAAAAATATTAGCAGAGATACAGAAGATCTGACAACACAACAAATCTGACCACATTGAAATAGATAGAACTCTGTGCCCGACAATAGAAGTCACATTGTTTTCAAGTACAAGTAGAATGTCAAATTTCCAATGATTAAAATCAAAGAGATTACATTGTGACTACACTGAAATTAAACCACCGATAATAAAAGTATTACAAAAAAATCCCAAATACCTTAGAGCTATATTTCTAAATAATTTATGAGTCAAGAAAAAGAGAAACTAGAAAATATTTTAACAGGTTGTTAATGAAGATATGATATTGAGATTAATGAATTGCTTAAGCAATGCTTAGAGGAAATTTATTGCCATAGTAGTATGTCTTATCGAATAGTAAAGGCTACAAATCGATTACTTACATCTCAGAAAGTTAGGAAAAGAACAGTGAATCAATATTTATTTTTATTTATTTATTTATTTTTAAAGACAGGGTTTCACTGAGTTGCTTAGCACCTCGATGTTGCTGAGGCTGGCTTTGAACTCGTGACCCTCCTACCTCAGCCTCCAGAGCCACTGGAATTAGAGATGTGCGCCACTGTGCTCGAAAAGTGGATCAATGTTAAAGAAACTGAAAAGAAGTATAACAGCAGAAATAATTGAATTAGGAAATTAACATACTAATTGATAAAACCCCGGAGAGACTGATGAGAGAGAGAGAGAAAGAGAAAAGATTACCAATATAATGAATAAAAAAGACAACATATCTACAAATCTTATAGATATTAAAGAGAAAAAAGGTTCAGAGTGTCCTATAGCTCAGTAAACTTGCTGAGCGTGATCAAGGCCCTAGGTTCAGTCTCCAGAACTAGAAAAGGGAGGGAGGGAGGGAAGGGGGGAGAGAGAGAGAGAGAGAGAGAGAGAGAGAGAGAGAGAGAGAGAGAGAGAGAGAATTTAACAATTACACAATTAAATTAGGCAATTGTATAAAATGGAGAAAGGGATCAAAATACAATTTTCCAATCTGACAGAAGAAGTGAAAATTCTGAGTAATTCTTATCCTATTTCCTCTATAAGTAAGATATTTTCCCCCTTTGCTTTATTTCAGGTTTTTCTCTTTGTCTTTAATTTTCTACAGTGACAATATGATATGTGCATACATAGAATTTTTTTTTCCTCTCTCATGAGATGGTTTCTCACTGTTGTCCAGGCTGGCTTTGAACTCCTGGGCTCAAGGACTCCTCCTCCCTCTCAGCCTTCTTGGGACTCTAGGAAAACAGCACTATTACCCAGTTATTATTTCTCTGTTTTGTTTTGTCATTTATCCCACTTGGTGTTCTCCAAGATTTCTGGTTCAACGGTTTGGGATCCATCAATAATTGGGGGGTATTCTTAGTTATTATCATTTTAAATATTTCTTCTCTTTTAAATACTTTTTGTAGTTATCTCACAGTTTCTTGGACATTCTGATGCAGGAGCTGGCAACTTGTGCCCGGTGACAACAGGAATGAAAACCAGGTCAGGGGATAGGAACACACAGTCAGAGTTTTAATTGGGCAAGTTAACCTCAAGGAGAGGGGAGAGAACAGTGAGAGAGAGATCAGGCTGGCTCTGTGCACAACGAAAAGACCTAGTTTTGATTCAGGTGGAAGGCTTTTAGGAGTAGGCTGGGGTTTAGGAATTTTAACTGGCTTTAGGTACAACTCAAAGGTGTTTTTGGTTTTTGTTGAGGTGTGAGCACTTCTACTCCAAGGGAGGGGCCATCTAGTGGGTCTGGAGCCAAACGGTCCATCTCTCCTGCTGACACATCTGGGTAAGCATCTTTATCCTGGGATAAGGATGAATTGCTGCAGCTGCTAGAAGATCACATAGTGGGAGCAGAACAGAAGAAAACACAAATCACGCGAGGATCAGGTTTAGGGCTCGGGAAATTTTTCTTTAGATTTTTGTGGTAATCTCCCGATAATTCCATTACCTTTCTAGTTTATCCTCAGTGGTGATGTGAAGGCAAAGGCATCCTGATTTTAGAGCTGCACCTGGGGTTTTTGAGGTTGATATGATTGTTGGTGAGAGTGAGGGCACAGTCAAGAAACTATATCATACTTTTTAATGGGTAACAGTTAAGGGTTGTAAAATAGGGGGGGAAATCTCCTAATATAATTTTAATGGCCAACAGGCTATGAGTTAGATCTGGGGATTGCATTTGCCCTTTTGGTGGGGAGTGGGTTGGGGGGAAGCACACTACCTCCATTCTGCTTCATTCTTTTGCATTTCAGTTTGGGAAGTTTTTATTGACATTTCTTCAAGGTCACTGATTCTTGTTGTACAAACCGATTAGCCCTTCAAAGGTGTTCTTCATTTCTGTTACCATGTTTTTTCTTAAAACATATGTTTGTAGTTGTAGATGGACATATATCTTTATTTTATTTATTTATTTATTTTTTTAATGTGGTGCTGAGGATCGAATCCAGTGCCTTACACGTGCTAGGCAAGCGCTCTACCACTGAGCCTCAGCCCCAGCCCCCTGTTACCCCGTTTTTTGATTGCTAGCATTTCCTGTGGATTCTTTCTTGGAGTTTCCACCTCTGCTTATATTATTGCATATGGTTTTTGCATGTTGCCCACTTTTTCCACGAAAGCCCTTCGCAAATTAATTTCATTGTTTTAGGTTCCCAGTCAGATAATTCCAAGAACCCTGCCATTTCTGAGTCTGGTTCTGATACTGGTTTTGTCCCTTCAAACTTTTTTGTTTTATTTTGTTTTGTTTTTCTGTCTTTGAGTATGCCTTGTGGGTTTTCTTGTTGTTGTTGAAAGCCAACATGATGTACTGATTAAAAGGAAATGGGTCTTTAGCATCAGATTTTATGTCAATCTGTCTAGGGGTTAGGCTGTGTTTGCTGTTTGGTGTGTCTATAGGTGTCAGGAGTTAAAATTTCTTCTGTACGCTGTGTTTTTTTTGGCTCCTGTTGTACAAGAGCCCCACTCATGTGGTGGTAAGTGTGGATGAAGTGTTCTATAGTCCTGGGATTAGGTTTCCATCTTTGATGGGCCCATGCCTCTGCTGCTTCTGTCCCCTTAGGACAAACAGGACAATTAGGGAAGGTAGTGTTGATATTGCCCTACAAAAAGGCTAGAGTGGAGTGGATATGAATATTTCCCTTCCCCCAGGTCAGTTAGGCTCTGGTAGAAGTTTCTCACAGGGGCAGGCTTTGTGAAGAGGTAGAGGGTGCTCTCAGCATATTCCAAAATGGCTGCTTCCCCTTCCTTATGCTAGAAGCAGAAGGGAATTTTTCTGTTCTTCACTAGAAGAACCTGGGAGAGCCCCTAGAGGTAAACCTCACAAATGTGTGAGATCCTCAACACACCACCACGCTTAGCTTGTATCTAATTTTTGAAGCAAAGGTTTGTCCTGTGACCTCAGTTTTTTTTGTTGAATTTAAGAAGAGTTGTCACCATGCCTGTGACAGCCTGTAATCCCAGTGGTTTGGGAGGCTGAGGCAGGAGGATCAGGAGTTCAAAGCCAGCCTCAGCCAACGGTGAGGTGCTGAGCAACTCAGTGAGACCCTGTCTCTAAATAAAATACAAAATAGGGCTGGGGATGTGGCTCTGTGGTTGAGTGCCCCTGAGTTCAATCTCCTGTACCCTGCCCCCCGCCCTAAAAAAATGAAGAATTGTCAACTTTCAGTTGATCAGCTTTTTTGTTAAGATAGGAAAATGAGAGCTACCAAGCTCCTCACGGGGGCTATAAAGCTGTTCCCACTGAGCTGAAGTGACCCCAGGGGTCTGTAGCAACCAGTTCTTGAGATCTGGCAGGAAGGATTTCCAGCCATCTACAAAGACAGCAGGCGGGGCGGCGGGGGTGGGGGGAGGTTAGCAATAATGAGGACAAGGACATACAGCTTAGGCACTGAGTGGACCATCTCTGGAGAGAATGGCGTCAATCTTACAGAGTCTGGGTTTCTAAGTCCCTTTTGAAGCCTGGTTTTGAGTCCCTGTGTTCTTGCCTTGGTTTCTCATACCCCCTTAGGTGGCCTATTACCCTTGGTATAGCTAGCCCTCAGCAAGTTTTCTTTTCAAAGGTCATGATGACCTGGTCACAAAGGATGGCTATGACATGGTTTCAGTGATGACCTGGTCATGGGGGGGGCAGGTCGGGATGTCGGGATGACCTGGTCACAAGAGATGGTTGCAACATGGTCTTGTGCTGATAGTTTCCTTAAGTGGTTGCAACTATGGTTGGGGGAGGGTCTGACATACCAGTTCCCATTTCCTGGATGCTGATCTGCTTTGATAATTTTTTTTTTCATCCCCAGTCAGTCCTGTGACTTATGGGCTCTCTTTGATGTGTATGTCTGATGTCCTCCCTGCAAAGTTACTGCCCTTCCTTGTCCTCCCCTACACACCTGCTCATGGCTGACTATTCACCTGTCACAAGCAGGAATGGAAACCCGAAGTCAAGCCATTATTAATTTAAAAAAAAAAAAAACAACTCACAAAGATAACCACAGGCCAAGTGGATTCTCCAGTAACTTCTTTCAAACACTTAGAGAAAAAAATGACTCTACTCTCATATAACATCTTTCAGAGAATAGCAAATGGTGAAGTACTTTCCAGCTTCTTTTTGAGGCCAACATAACCTTCATATTAAAACACAATAAGCTGGTTTCTGGGTTATTAATCAAGTTCCCTCATAAACTTAGATCCAAAAGTCTTTAATAACTTAAAAAAAAACGAATAAAAAACCAAAAGCAAACAAAACAAACAACGTCTTTAACATACCAGTGGAGAGTGAAATTGGCCAAATTACATGGTTATACTGTGTGCATGTTAAGAATATGTAATAACAAATCCTATCGTTGTGTACAACTATAATACACCAATAAAAAATGTGGAAAAAAGTTGGCATATCCAGCAACTATATGTATACAGGATAGATATATCAAAATCAAATAAGATTTATCCTAGGTAAAATAAGGATAGTTTAATAATAAAAAATTAATTATCTTTTGGGCATGATGGAATGAGGATGTAGAAAAAGCCTCTTTATAAAAATCAAGACAGAATTTTGTGTGTGAAAAGTTAAAATCAATAAAGGACTAAAGTGATATGCTAAAATATTATTTATCAAAAAGAAGGTGGTAAAAGAAGAACAGAATAACAAAAAAAAATGGTATGAGACAGAGACAAATAGAAAACCAATAGCAAAATAACAGATGTAAATCTGACCATAACTTCATTAAATGTGAATGGATTAAACACTTCACAAGCAGAGATTCTCAGGCTAGATACAAAAGCAAAACCCAACCTTATGCTATATACAAAAGACATAGTTTAGATTCAAAGGCACAAAAAGATTAAACAAGAAAGGGATGGAAAACATGGCCAACAGTAACAGAATGGTTGTTTTAATCATTTCTCCTCTAAACTTTGAATTATCTCACACATGAGCTTTTGGAGAACACCTCACATCCAAACATAACATCCAGAGTGCAATTCAAAATTATTCAATATGCAAATGAAATGTGGCATATTTTCAAAGAAAAAGATCATCAGCAAAGGCCCAAACCAAGATATTGGAATGATCCAGATATTGGAATTATCAAAGACTTTGTTATGATACACATAATGAAGTAAAAAAAAATAGAATGATTGGCTTCATTAGTGGCTCCCAAACATGACTGCACATTAAGATTTTTTTAATATTTATTTTTTTAGTTGTAACTGGACACAATATCTTTATTTTATTTATTTATTTTTATGTGGTGCTGAGGATCAAACCCAGGGCCTGGCACATGTTAGGTGAGCGCTCTACCGCTGAGCCACAACCCCAGCCCCTGCACATTAAGATGATTTAAGAATCATTTGTAAAATACCAATGTCTGCACCCCAATCCAAAGTAATCAAAATATCTGGGAAATGGAGGCTGAGTGCCCATATAGTTTAAAAGTCCCCCAGATAATTCTGATGGATGCCGAAGGCAGAGAAGCAATACTTTGGTTATTATCACCCCCACTAGGAAGACAGATTCCTTTGGACAGGCTTCAACATAAATCATTGGCTATCCTGTAGATGGGTACCTGTAGGTCTGATGCCCACTCTGAGTAGTCACCATGATCTAGGACCAATCCATGAACCAAAGTGTCACAGATTAAAAGGAGTCAGAGCCAGATGTCTCATCTAGTCCATGACTCTTGTCAACCTGAGTCATTGAGTACTGAAGAAAAGGGTTAGGGGCTTGGGCGTCTGTGACGAGAGTCCCAGTTGTGTCCTGCTGTAGGCAGGTGAAGGAGGGTTGTGCTCCCACTTCCTCACCTTGTTCTCCAAGCTAGACCTCCTCCACATGGCTGCTTCACCACGGACTACAGAGAACTGGCAATGACCTTGAAGACTCTCACTTTGCACCACTCCATGCAGTTATTCCTGACCCAGGGCCACAACCTTCTAGCCTTGCCATCCCTAACAGGAGCATTTACCCTCTGACTTTGGGACATGGAGAAGTCTCCCATTGCCAGGTTTCTGCTTCCTACAAGGTTGGGTAGGCTTTAGTGATGGGAGCAAAATCCAGCTGTGCGCTGAGGGTCTCGGGGTTAGGGCTGTCAAAGTGGTGTTGTCCCTCCCCCTCCCCCACTCCACCTCTGTGATTCCCTACTGCACCTGGAGGGATCCCTGTGGCCTTCCACTCCCTCTGCTCCCTTGGCCAGTAGAGGTGCTCTCTCGCCCCAGCCCTCTGATGGTAGGGAGGCCTGGCAGGAGCAGAAACTACCATCGCTTTGTGCAACTCTGGCCACCTCACACAAGCTTCATTTCCTCACCTGCGAAGGGGATGCAGTGTCTATTTTTAGGGGACGGTAGGTCTTAGGAGAGGAAGTTATGTAAATGGGGATGGTGCTTTCTAGACTGTTATCCAGGAAACGGCTTGGCCCCAGGAGATCCCTGGAAGCAGAGAGTCAAAGGGCCTTGGCCAGCTGAGCAGGGACCTTGAGGCCTTCCTGGAAAGGAGGCTTCTCTAAACACAATGGCTCCTCCACTTGTTTGTCCTCTGGCAGCTTGGTGCTTCCTGCAGGGGCCTGAAGGGAGTAGTCCACCACCATCCTGGGATCTCCCCCAGAGATCCAAGTTAGGGTCCTTTCTGCCTCCCAGGTAAAGTGCCCTCCGCAGCCCCTGGGGCAGGAAAGCCTACAGCCCCCTCCATCTGCTTAAAGTCAGGCTAGAAAGAAGGTTCCAGTCCCTGCAGCCACTCACAGGAGATGCATCTGGACCCAGCCTGCCTGGAGCAGCTGGGGAGGGGGGCTTCAGATTCCCCTCCCCTATTGTCACAGTCACCACCCACACCAGCACTGGGAGGTGGTCTCTTCCCTGGGGGAGAATAGACTACCCCCCTTTCCCCATCTTTCTGAATCCCTCTTTTCCCCCCAATCCTACCTGAAAGGTTGGGGTAAAGGACGCTGCTGCTGTCCCTGGAATAAGGTGCCTTCTGCTTCATTCTGGGGGAAAACAAGCAGGTGGCTGACTGTGTCCCCCAAATGTTCATTATTTCTCTCTGTCCCCTGCGGCAGGTACACTTGCATCTTGGCTCAGATCAGCGCCTCTGAGCCTCTGCACCTCTGAGTGTGTGTCCTGTGTAAAGTAGCTGTGGACATAGCCGCCATGTGTGTGCACCTCCTGCGGGATCTCCAGAAATTTAGAGCCGCAAGTCCCAACCTTTCGGTTACTGGAACCTGGACAGGGACTTGCCAGAGAATGTCCACCCAGAGCCAGGAGGAATGGCTTCCCAGGCTTATTATCGCCATGCTTATGTTAATGGGCTTGTGCCTCCCAGACTCCCTCCTACAGAGGTCAGCACTATTAAATAGGGGAGCTGTTAGAAAAATCAAAATGCCAAGAAATCAATCTCGTGCTCCAAAGTAGGTGGTCAAGGCAAACTTTCACTTCTGCCAGAAGAGCATGCTACAGTACCTAGCCAGCGAGCCTGAGCCGGCAGTCCACCTGCTTTTATTCCTAAGGCATCGCTGCCCATTGCTTTGATTGGAGGGCTCAGGGGTACAATCTCTGCGATTGGCTCATTTTAAAATTAGGGCGGGAAAGCCAGGCGCACCAGCGCATGCCTGCAATTCCAGCAGTTTGGGAGGCCAAAACAGGAGGATCGAGAGTTCAAAGCCAGCTTCAGAAAAGTTGAGGCGCTAAGCAACTCAGTGAGACCCTGTCTCTAAATAAAATACAAAATAGGGCTGGGGATGTGGCTCTGTGGTTGAGTGCCCCTGAGTTCAATTCCCAGTACATCCCTTGCCACCCCCCCCCCCAAAAATTAAAATGGCTACAATTCGATCCAATGAAGGTTGAATTCTATGTTCTGAAGATGAACCACCCAGACATTCTCTTTCTCACAAAACTGAGCAGCAAAGAAGTTGAGTAACTTACCCAAGATCACAGACAGTAAAAAGGAGAAGCCAGAACTCAAGCCCACACAGTGCATTCCAGAACGCCTGCCCTTAACCGCTAAGCTATATGCCCCCCCCCACAAACCACTCACAGGAGTGGTGAGCAGTGGGTAAACTGAGGTCCAGAAAAGCCAAGTTCACACGATGTCTGAGAAGGATGGCTTCCTTATAGAGGACTTCAGAAGGAGTTTTGGCATTTCATAAAGGAAGCGACACTCCTCACTTCCTCAGCAGGAGTGGGCAGGGTGGGGGCGGAGGGAGGAGAGGGCAGCTGTGGCTTGGCCAGGATCCAGGCAAGCCTGGGCTGTCCGAAGGAAGCCCGAATATAGCTCAAGGCGGGAGAGCCGGTCTAATGTGGTCCCCCAGGACCTCAGGAGCAGAACAGCCCCCTCCCCAACCCCACCCTGGCACCTCCAAGGGAAGGGACCTCCCATCACTAGGGAGGCATTCTCTGGGTAAAACTGGAGCCTGGAGTTCTCTAAGGCCAGAACTCAGGATCCTCTGGGGACTGGAAGCTTAGGAAGCTTTGGAAATGTGCTTTCCAACCCCTCGGGTTGCAGGTGAAGAAACTGAAATCCAGGAGCAGGGAGTCACACAGCTAGAGGCCAGGAGGAGAGCCCAGCCAGATCACCTGTCTTTCTAGGGTGTGCGTGTGTGCATGTGCATGTTTTCATGTGGCATGCACCACAGAGTAGATATGCAGAGAGACTAGGCCATTTGCACAGGTAAAAGGGGTTAGACTCTGAGTTTTCTCACTGACAGACCCCAGCTTTCTTGGTCCCTCTCTCTTCCTGGTATGAATCCCTTTGCCAGAAGGAAACAGGAATAATGTACTTTATACACATCCAGATCCCCAGCACCTCCTCCACATCCTGGAAAGCTCTCAGGCCCACTTCCCAGCTCAGCATCTCCAGAGAAACCTGTGGGGTGAGGTGGCGGGAAACTCAATTAAAGATGAAGGTCAGGGGGAGGGGCAGGGAAGGAGGGTCCACTGGGTCTCCCACTCAAGGATGTCGTGAGAACAAGGAAGTAAAAGGAGGCCGGGCACCTTTCACAGCAACCCCAAGTTCTCTGCACCCAAGGGAAGAAGGGCACCAAAGAGCTGGGAGACAGTTGTACCTGCTAAAATCTTGGGAGGGAGAGGGTTACAGGTTTCCCTCACCAACATGATGGGCTGCTTTCAAAGAGGGAGTGGCCTGATTTTCTGTGTCGTTCCATAGGTCACTGGTCCCCAAAAATATGTACATGTAAATTTAATAAAACAATGTGCTTGGTCCTTATGTACTGATATAAAATGATCCCCCAGAAAAGCAAAGCCAGTCAAAGAACAATCCGTATGGTACAAGCTCTTGGTGTCAATGACCCTGAGCTATGAAGAGTCGTTTGTGTTGAGGGAGACAGAAAAGAAATTGGGGAGAGAGAAAAGGGGGGAGTCTCTTTTTTTTCTATTTTTTATAATATTTTTATGTAATTCATAAAAGAGTTTTATACTTCTGTTGCTCCATGTAAAAAATATGCGCCCTGACAACCCCCTGTATGGTGGAGAAGTGGAGATATCCCAGGGACAGATCACAGGGACAGAGTATGGTCCACTGTGTCCTCCTCCTCTCTTTACTGAAAGAGACTGTGAGATTTGGGGGAAGAAGTCCTACCTAGGACAGGCACTAGGGAAAGCACCAAAATATAGTTTCCAAAAATGTAACGTGCTCTAGATTACAAAGGGACATGTTTAATTTCTAGAACCTATTGATTTCCCTAATGTGAGTGAGTAGACAGGAATAATAGAAAGCAGGGCGATTTTCACCTGGCTTGGAATTCTTGTAGATACATCCTAGAGACCAGAATAAATTTCACAGGACCCCCCCCCCCACACTGCTCTTCAGCCAGTAAGGGCAATGGGAGGGTGCCACCACCATCTCTGGGTACGGCATATGCGTGTGTACATGATGGAGAAACCGAGGCACAGAGAATACCCAAGTCAGTGAAAAAGTGTGTCTCCAGATGCCCCGGTCCCTTCTTTCTAAGCACAAAGAAGGCAAACTTGTCATTCACATAGGTCCCCTTCGTCTCCTTTAAGATTTGTTAATCAGAAGTGTGTGTGTGTGTGTGTGTGTGTGTGTGTGTGTGTGTGTGAAAGGGATTTCTCTTTCCACTCTGAATACTCCTATAATGTTTGAGTATTTTCACCATAAACATATATTTATGAATTACTTAAGTAATTATTTTAGATATCAAAACTTTTAAAAAAAAAAAAACATTAATGGTGCTTAAAATCAAATTGCCTCTCCTCTCAGCTTCCCCCGCAAACCTCCCTCAAAAAAAAAAAAATGATGGAAAAGCTGAGTGGCTGGATATGAAGCATAAACCTACTTCCAATAAACTTATCACCTTAATTTGTCCCAATTCTGCACACACACACACCTCCTGCAGAATTATACTACCAGAAGTAAAGGATAGAAAATTCCCAAACTGTCCTGTTTCTCCGTTTCCATGGCCCCAGCAGACAGTACTAGTCACTAACAGATTCCCAGGTGACGCTGATTCTGTGGCTCCAGGGACTTCACTTTGGAAACCACTGGTTTAAATTAGGACACTGTCTCCACCTGCTTCCCCGGGTGGTGGGTGTGAGAACTGGAGGGGATTGCCTGAGAAGCAGGTGGGTCTCCGCTGTGCCACTGCCTTGGCTTCCTGGAGTGAGGTGGAAAGATTTGGAATGCTGACTGGCTCAGCCTGCTGGGGGGGCAGGTGGCCTGGATGGTGCCGGGTTCTAATCCCACCTCCACCAGGGATGTGAGTCTTTCCACTCTAGTTTCTCCACCTCCATAACTGTACCTATTGTTTAGCAGAAGTAAAATGTGTTTCTAGAATGGTTTTCGGGTTCATTGACTTCTCACCATTTTCTAAGAATGGGTCCTACCAACCAGAGAGCCATCAGGGCTTTGAATGGTGGTTCATGAGTTGGGGTAGCAAAACTAAAAGGTGAGAACAGAATGGAACGGGAGTGCTCTGAATGCCTTTAAAAAAAAAATTAGTTGTAGATGGACACAAGAACTTTATTTCATTTATTTATTTTTGTATACGGGGCTGAGGATCAAACTTGGTGCTTCACACATGCTAGGCAAGTACTCTACCACTGAGCCACAACCCCAGCCCCTAAGTATATTTCAAAGAGGACCTGGATATGTCTGGGGAGGTGGATCTAGGAGAGAAAAACCAGGAACTAGTGAGTGGATGGTTATGTAATATACTCTCCCTGCATCTCCAGATGCAACCCTCAGGGAATTTTACATTGCTTCTTAGTGTTTCGTGTAAGTGGATTTCTTAGAAAACTGAGATGAAGAATCAGGTGTGAGAGGCTAAATGGTCCCAGAGACACATCCCACAGGAGGCAGAGCTGAAAGCAAGGGTACAGTGATCCTGGATCTCCCTGATCCAAAGCAAATAATTCTCACCAGACTCCACCCTGATCACCAATGCCAGGTGCCAGTATCTGTTCTTCCACTGGGGGAGTTGCTCACAATTGCAAGAGGACTTCATTTTTGTGTAAAGCTCCTGACTGCTTTGAAATGGATAGGGAAAGGACTTAGAGGGTGTTTCGTTGTTGGTTTTTTCCTGGAAGGAACAGTTCTCCTGAAAAGAGGAATAAGGACGGAACAGAAGTATTTGCTTCTCATAGGACAGGGGACCCTGAGAAGTGTAGCAGCTGTGTGCAGTGGGGCCATCGGGAGGGAGGAACCTTTAGCTGGTGAGGAGGGTGCAGATGGAGGCAGAGGCATGGTGATAATGATGAGCCCACCTGCTTCCATATCTTGGGCATTGATCACCCCAGGATGGCTTCGTTTCCATGAGTGGTCCAGGTAATCCGGGATCTAGAGCAATAAACGCAGGGAGGCTTCATTGTCACCATCATTGCTGAGTCCTGCTCTTGGCCTTGTTGGCCTGGGGGTGAGGTTGTCGGGAGACAGGCACAAACACAGGGAACCTGGTAACAGCACAGACTGGAAACCCCAGCTAAACCAACTCTAAGGACAGTGAGTGGAGAGAAGAAAAGTCACGGGGTTGGTTAAGAGTGGGCATGTCACTCTGACTCTTGTTCCTGGCTGGCCACCACGAGTGTGTGACCTCAGCCATGAAGGTGCCTCAGATCCTCTTTGCAAGGGACAACTCTGAGACTGTCTACAGTCACCGGCTGTCACCCCCATGGTGGCCACACCCAAAGCAGTTGCAGAGTCAGCCACCGTTTGATAAGAAGCACAGCGCAGCCACAAGAAGCCAGCCTCAGCATGTGATTTCCGATTCAGTTAGGCCAAAGCTGATAAGCGCAGGGGGCTGCCCGTGGCGGCCACACCGGGTGGCTGCTGCCAAGTCTCCAGCCTGCAGGGGCTGAGTTCTTGATCCTCGATCACGTCCTGGGTTGGTTCGTTCCCACACTCATTCATTCATTCATCTGTTTGCTTTATTTAATGAGCCATGAATTCTCTTTCTCTTCTCCTGTGATGGACAGAATAATGAGTAAGACCTGGTCACTGCTCTCCCAAACAGTTAATGTGGGGAGGGGACAGGATGGGGAGGGACAAGGGACAGGCAGGCATATGACCCAAGAACTCTAATACAGAGATGCGAGATGGAATGTGATTCCAGCCACATGAACAGAAAAGACAGCGTTGTAAGCGGCAGGCAGAGCCATGAGTAAATGATTTTTCAAATCGTTTCCTCTGCAAAATAAGAGGTCACAACAGAACCTAGTAAGGACCTTGCAGAAAAAAAAAAAAAATCAGGGATTTCATAGCCCCAGAGCACATTTGATTACAAGAGACAAACGCCACTCAAAGAGGCCTAATCCAAAAAAAAAAAAAAAAAAAAAAAAGATTAGGAACAATAAAAAGAAAAATAAAAAATGCTGGGTGTGGTGGCACATGCCTATAGTCCCAGTGGCTTGGGAGACTGAGGCAGGAGGATGAGTTAGAGGCCAGTCTCAGCAACTGAATGGGGCCCTAAGCAACTTAGTGAGAACCTGTTTTAAAATAAAAAGGGCTGGGAATGTGACTCAGTGGTTAAGTACCCCTGGGCTTAATTTACAGTTCAATTTACAGTTATCCTCCCAAAATAAAAAAAAAAAAATTATGAATTTATTGGGTCCATAGTTGAACAGTTCACGGATAGATAAGGTGTCAGGGTTTCAGGCATAGCTGAATCCAGGCACTCAAATCTTGCTTCCAGCAATCTGTCTCTCTCCAGAGCCATTAGGCCAAATAGGATGAGGACATAGAGTTTGTGGCTTTTTCAAAGTTCTATAAATGTGTTGGAGACTCCCCCCCAAATAATGCTTGAATTCAAAATATGACAAAAAGAAAACAGAGAAACGATGTGATAAACTAACATGTCATCTTAGAGTTGATCTGCTACCCACAACTGTCCTTGCCTAGCACTCATCTTTGATCCATTCTCTCCTTTGAACATTTTCTCCTCTGACTTCTTTATCCTCTTCCCCTATGGGGAAGGATGGCAAGGGTGAGCCAGGAGAAGAGTCGGGTTGGGAAGAAAATCCCAGAGCCTGGATTGTCGAAAACTACAGTACTTCTAGGAGGGGCTGAAGCGAGGGGCTAAAACACAAGATTGGAGATTAAGGAGAAACTACATCAAGAAGAGTCCTGAAAGTCACACTAAGGAGAGTTTGGCCAGAATCATGAAAGTAATAGGGAGCCACTGAAGGTTGTAGCAGGGGTGCAACCTGATCAGATTTGCATTTTACTATGTGAAAGAGGCCCTTGGTTGTGGTATGGGGGCAGGATTAAAAGGAGACCTCCGGCTGTTGCAGTGTGTCAGAAGAAAGACCATGGTGGCCTGATAAGGCAGTGACAACCATGGGGATGGGACTCAGTGGAAGATTCATGAGATATGGACAAGACTTGATGCAGCTTAGATGCAATAGGTGAGGGGGGAAGGTGCTAGGATGACCCCCAGGTTTTGGGTTCTGAAGGAAGAAACCGAAAAGCAGCTTTAGAGGGAAAAATGATGAGCTGGTTTATATCTGTCGAGTCAGAGGTGGACACGTGGCCGGTGGTGACCCGGGAGGAGAAAGATTGGCAAGTCTGGAGCTCAGAAGAGAGGTCAGGGCTCCTGTGTCCCAGCCCCATCAGCACCCGAGGAGTGGATCCCTGTGGAGGTGCCCTGTCCTGCCCCCTTGCACCAGATCACAATAAAGAAGCTCCCGTGTGGGGGGCGGGGGGTGACCACAGACGCGGCTTCAGAAAACAGCCTCGAGCAGGATGTGTCTGGGAGGAGCTTCGAAGGCTTTGGGGAAGGGGAAGGAAGAGGAGGGACAGGGCAGGCCTTTGAGCCGCTGGCTGTTCTCTGCAGATCTGTAGGCAGCAGTCAGGACTAAAGTCAGATAGAGGATCCTCTGAGACGTCCTGGTCCCTGGGGTGGTTAGTGTCGCTGGGTGCAAGGCAGGGAGCTAACCAGCTGGAGGGTTTGAGGAGTGGAGCAGCTGTGGCCAAGCCAAGGTAGGTGCTGGCTGGGGAGGGAGGGGTCTCCAGGGAGGGAGGGGTCTCCATGGAAGGAGTACGGAGAGACTCAACTGGGCAGAGTGGTGGAAGGGTTGGGAAAGAGGGACGCAGAGGGGCTGAGAGTCCCCGGCTCTTAGGAGCCCAACTCTTGGGCTGCTGAGGCCGACCTTTCTGAAAAGAGTTACCCAGCTACAGTGGTCCTTAGGACCCCTCTGCCTGGTTCTGATTTTCCAATGAAGAAACACACAGGACCCCGTAAGGGCAGCTCTGCTCCCTTGACCTTAACTTTTGTATACGCCAGGGATGACAGGGCTCATTCTACATGCCCCGTGCTGGGGGGTCCCCTCTGCCCATTTGATTCTCAGCAGCAATTGGAGGTCAGATGGATACGTGTTTTAACACCCAGGTCCTAGATCAGGAGACGGAGGCTGAGAGGGGCGACTTGCTAAAGATTGCAGAATGAGTGAGGACTCCAAGTCAGTCATCCGGGTCCCTGTTTGTGGCCCTTCTGGGACAACACCTGTGCATCCCTCTCCAGGGGAATTCAGTGGCAGTCTGGCTGATCCGGCTTGATCTTTCTCTGTACACGTGGATCAAGCATCTTCTCTGTGCAGCTGGTGCCAGAGCCTGACCGAGGCCTGGTCTCTGTCCTGGAGGAGATGACCACCTGGCCTGGGAGTTGAGACACGGCCATGAGGGTCCCTGTGTGTAGGAGTGGGGGAGAGAGAGCCCCCCAGGTGTGGGACCAAGGAGGGCTCTGGGCCACCTGAGCTGAGCCTTCAAAGAGAGGAAAAGCCTGGGGTGCAGAAATGGGGCAAGAGACTTTCTGGATGAGGGGGACAGAGTGCACAAACCCACAGAGGCAGGAAAGTGGGCGCACAGGTTGGGATCAGGGAACGGACAGGCGGCCACCCCATTTGGCTCCAGCAGAGTAGAGCTAGTGGAGGACTCCCAGGTGTGGGCCTGTTGTGTTCGTTTATTTAGCCCTAAGTGGTTTGCAAACATCCCCTTGTTGAGTCCCCATGACAATCCTGTGCGGGAGGTGCTCCTCTCCGCTCTCCTTTACCAATAGGGGAAACGAGGACACAGAGGCTTGAAGCAACCAGGAGGCCGGGTGGCCCTAGTGACAGAGCAGATTGGAACCCAGGCGTTCTGGTGTGGGATGCTAAGCCACACCGCTAAGGCCCGTGGCCTGTCCCCACGCGGTCTCCAAGAGACCTCCTCGGCTGAGTGGCAGGAGGTGAATGCCCAGCTACTGTGCCCACCATCTGGTGCCTCAGTATCCAGGCCCCTCAGGTCCCACCCAAGGCCCCTGGCCCCTGGGAACAATGCTTCTCATCCCCACGGGGCTCTTCCACACCCAGGTGTTTCCTTCCCAGCCAGGGACAGACGCATTTGAGGAAACAGGACCGCCACCCTCCACAGGGGGCAGCCGAGGAAACTGGGCCTTGGCCTCCTGGTCCCCTGGGGCTCACTCTCCTCCCCTCACAAGGAATCCACTGATCACACCTCTAAACCCACACCCCGGGCTCTGTTGTCTGGCAAGTCTGATGATGGGGAGTGTGAGGCAGCTCAGCGGGAGGCAAGGCCCCCTGGGGAGGTGAGAGAAGCAGGTGACACAGGACCTGCGGAGTCAGAGGGTGATCGCGGGATGCCCCCTGTCTTTCTTTCTCTCTTTTGGTCCTGAAGGCCTGGCCCGGGTGGTAAGTTCTTCTTTCTGAGCAGTCTGCTGCGGGCTCTGGGAGCCAGGATTGGGGGTGCTGGCTTCTGCACCATCCTCCTCCTCCAAATCGTCTCTCTTTAGTTCTTCAGCCAGGAAGTGTGTGATCCCCATATTTTCACACACCAACTACAGTGTGAACAGGCTCCACTTGCTTCTTTCTACCCCTTCTGTGGTCCTCCTTGGGCCCATTGGACCTCCATGGTAGTGACCGATTCTGTATGCAATGTCCCCGAGGACTGTTCATTGCTCCTCTTCTGCACGTGAGGAAGAATGCTCTCTGAATCCCAATTCATTTGTTCATTCGTTCATTCAGTCCTTGTCTCTGACCTTGCCTCTCTGTCAAGAACTGTGAAGGATCTCTGTGGCCCTACGTATGATGAGCAGGTTAGCCGGCCACAGTTCGAGGATGCTGATGGAAGACACGAAATTCTAGGGTCAGAGACAAAGGACTTCATCGCAGCACAACAAGCAACCCGAGTGCTATGTCCATGGGTGTCTCTTGTGGCGAAGGTCCCCTGGGGGCATGTGGAGGCCAATCCCCAGGGATGTTGTGTATTGTAGCCAAGGAAACCCGAATTCAGGAAAGCTCAGGCTCCCCCAGAGGGCTGCAGGCAAATCTGTCCAACCTTTGCCCTGAATGGAGACATTATCTCTGGACAGCAAGTAACTCTGCCCTGTGCCAGGAGAGAGGCACTCTCTCTTCCAAGGCTGTTTGCTATAGAAATATTCCTGAAAAGATGGTCTTTAAAAAGTTCACAGGGTGTGCACAGACACAAACCTATTGTCCCTTTACTTTTTGCACCCCGGCCACACTGTCCCTCGGAGACACCAAGAATCCTCCCACCCCAGGACTCTACTTCTGTTGTTCCCTTTGACAGGAACGTTTCTCTGCAGATCTGGCAGGGCTCGCTCTTGTCTCCTTCAGGATTTTGTTCAAATGTCACCCCCTTGGGAGACATACCTAATCACCCTTTTAAAAACCACACACACATTTGGGGGGCAGGAAAAATGAAGGGATATTAGTCAAAGGGTACAAAATTTCAGTTAGAATAAAGAATAAGTTGAGATGTTTTGCATAGCATGGTGTCTGTAGTCATAACAGTGTAGTTAATGATTGCGCCTGGGTGTGGTGACACACACCTGAAGTCCCAGCAACTTGGGAGGCTGAAGCAGGAGGATTGCAAATTTGAATTCAACTTGGGAAACTTAGTAAGATCCTGTCTCAAAATAAAAAGGGTTGGGGACATAGTTCAGTGGTAGGGTGCCCTGGGACCTAGCACCACAAATAATAATAGTAATAATAATAATAATAATAATAATGATGATGATGATGTGTTGGATGTGGTGATCTTCGACTTACAATGGTTCAACTTATGATTTTTCAACTTTATGATGGTGCTGAAGCATAGCCATTACGACCATTCTTTTTGGGGGGACAGGTCTCAGGGACTCAGGAACACAACTACTGAGCCACGTCCCTAACCCTTTTTTATATTTTATTTAGAGACAGGGTCTCACTGAGTTACTTAGTGCCCCACTAAGTTCCTGATCTTCCTGTTTTAGTCTCCTGAGTTGCTGGGATTACAGGAGTGCGCCACTGTACCCTGCTGAATTTTTTTTTTTTTTTTTTTTTGGTACAGGGCATTGAACTCAGGGGCACTCAATCACTGAGCCACATCCCCAGCCCTATTTTGCATTTTATTTAGAGATAGGGTCTTCCTGAGTTGCTCAGTGCCTTGCTGTTGCTAAGGCTGGCTTTGAACTTGCGATTCTCCTGTCTCAGACTCCGAAGCTGCTGGGATTACAGGCATGGGCCACCCGGCCCAGCACTATGTATCTCTTTAATATGTACAATTACAGACTGTCAACTTACAATACAATTCTTTTTTTGGTACTAATGATTGAACCCAGGGGCTTCACTACTAAGCCACACACTCAGCCTTTTTTTTTAATTTTTAAAAATTTGTTCTAATTAGTTATACATGTCAGTAGAATGCATTTTGACACATGATACACAAATGGAGCATAACTTCTCATTCCTCTGGTTGTACATGGTGCTGAGTCACACTGGTTGTGTAATCATACGTGTATATAGTATAACAATGTCTATCCCATCCCCACCGCCCCACCCCTCCCTTCACTCTCCTCTCACAATCCCTACCATTCCCCCCCATACACACACTATAGATCACCATCTGCTTATCAAGAAAACATTTGACCTTTGGTTTTTTGAGATTGGCTTATTTCACTTAGCATGATATTCTCTAGTTCCATCCATTTACCTGCAAATGCCATATTCCATTCTTCTTTAAGGCTGAGTAATATTCCATTGTGTGCATATACTACATTTTCTTTATCCATTCAAACTGTTGCAGGACCTCTAAGTTGGTTCCATAGTTTAGCTAGCATGAATTGAGCTGCTATAAACATTGATGTGGCTGCATCACTGTAGTATGCTGATTTTAAGTCCTTTGAGTATAAACTGAGGAATGGGATAGCTGGGTTAAATGGTAGTTCCATTCCAAGTTTTCTGAGAAATATCCATACTGCTTTCCATAGTGGTTACACCAGTTTGCAATCCCACCAGAAATGTGTGAGTGAATCTCTTTTTCCATATCCTCACCAACACTTACTATTGCATATATTCTTTTTTTTTAAAGGAGAGAGAGAGAGAGAGAGAGAGAGAGAGAGAGAGAGAGAGAGAGAATCTTTTTTGTAGATGGACACAACACAATGCCTTTATTTTTTTTTATGTGGTGCTGAGGATCAAACCTGGGTCCCACCCATGCTAGGTGAGCGCTCTACCCCTGAGCCACAATCTCAACTCTGCATGTATTCTTGATAATTGCCATTCTGACTGGAATGAGATGAAATCTTAAAATAGTTTGATTTGCATTTCTCTAATTGCTAGAACTGATGAACACTTTTTCATATGTTTGTTGACTGTATTTCTTCTTCTGTGAAGTGTCTGTCCGTTCCTTAGCCAATTAATTGATTGGGCTATTTATTTATTTTTGGTATCAAGTTTTTTTTTGAGTTCTTTATATATCCTGGATATGAGTGCTCTATCTAAGGTGCATGTGGTAAAGATTTTCTCACATTCTGCAGGCTCTCTCTTCATATTATTGACTGTTTCCTTTGTGAGAAAAAGCTTTTTAGTTTGAATCTATCCCATTTATTGATTCTTTTTTTGTGTGGTGCTGGGGATTGAACCCAGGGCCTTGTGCATGTGAGCAAGCATTCTACCAACCGAGCTATACCCAACCATTTATTGATTCTTAATTTAACTTCTTATGCTTTAGGTGTCTTGTTAAAGAAGTCAGGTCCTAAGCCAACATAATGAAGATTTAGGCCTACTTTTTCTTCTATTAGGCACAGGGTCTCTGTTCTAGTGCCTACGTCTTTGATCCACTTTGTGTTGATTTTTGTGCAGGGTAAGAGATAGAGGTTTAATTTCATTTTGTTATATATGGACTTCCAGTTTTCCTAGCACATGTTTTGAATAGGCTATCTTTCATCCAAGGTATGTTTTTGGTGCCTTTGTCTAGTATGAGATAACTGTATTTATGTGAGTTTGTCTCTGGATCTTCTATTTTGTACCATTTGTCTACATGTCTGTTTTGGTGCCAATACCACTCTGTTTTGTTACTGTAGCTCTGTAGTACAGTTTAAGGTCTGGTATTGTGATGCCTCCTGCTTTCCTTTTCTTGCTAAGGATTGCTTTGGCTATTCTGGGTCTCTTACTTTTTCAAATGAATTTCATGATTGCTTTTTCTAGTTCTATGAAGAATGTCATTGGGATTTTAATAGGAATTGCTTTAAATCAGTGTAACACTTTTGGTAGTGTGGCCATTTTGACAATATTAAGTCTGCCTATCCAAGAGCATGGGAGATCTTTCCATCTTCTAAGGTCTTCTTCAATTTCTTTAGTGTTCTGTAGTTTTCATGATAGAGGTCTTTCACCTTTTTTGTTAGATTGATTCCCAAGTATTTTATTTTATTTTTGCAACTATTGTGAATGGGGTATTTTTCTTAATTTCTCTTGCAGACTTATCACTGATGTATAGAAATGCATTTGGTTGATGGGTATTGGTTTTATATCCTGCTACTTTGCTGAATTCATATATTAGTTCTAGAAGTTTTCTGGTGGAATTTTTTGGATCCTCTAAATATAGAATCATGTCATCAGCAAATAGAGATAGTTTGAGTTCTTTTCCTATTTGTGTTCCTTTACTTTCTTTTGTCTGTCTGATTGCTCTGGCTAGAGTTTCAAGGACTATATTGAATAGAAGTGGGGGAAGGGGGTATCCCTGTCTTGTTCCAGTTTTTAGAGGGAATGCTTCCAATTTTTCTCCATTTAGAATGATGTTGGCTTTGGACTAAGCAGAGATAGCTTTTACAATGTTGAAGTATGTTCCTAGTATCCCTAATTTTTCTAGTGTTTTGAACATGAAGAGGTGCTATATTTTGTCAAATGCTTTTTTCTGCATCTATTGATATAATCATATGATTCTTATTAAGTCTATCGATGTGATGTATTACGTTTATTGATTTCCATATGTTAAACCAACCCTGCATACCTGGGATGAATCCCACTTGATTATGCTGCTCTATCTTTTTAATATGTTTTTGTATGCAATTTGCCAGAATTTTATTGAGAATGTTTGCATCTATGCTCATCAGAGATACTGGTCTGAAGTTTTCTTTCCTTGATGTGTCTTTATCTGGTTTTATTATCAGGGAGATATTAGCCTCATAGAATGGATTTGGGAGGATTCCTTTGTTTTCTATTTCATGGAATAACCTGAGGAGTGTTGGTGTTGGTTCTTCTTTGAAGGTCTTTTAGAACTCAGCTGAGAATCCATCTGGTCCTGGGCTTTTCTTGGTTATGGTAGGCATTTGATGGTGTCTTCTATTCCATTGCTTGAAATTGATTTGTTTAAATTGTGTATGTATCCCTGATTCGGTTTGGGTAGATCATATGTCTTCAGAAATTTGTCAATGTCTTCAAAATTTTCTATTTTATTGAAATATAAATTTTCAAATTAGTTTCTAGTTATCTTCTGGTATTTCAGTCGTGTTCACTATCCCAGCTCCTTTTTATATTTTATTTAGAGACAGGGTCTCGCTGAGCTGCCTAGGGCCTCACTAAGTTGCTGAGGCTGACTTTGAACCCTCAATCCTCCTGCCTCAGCCTCCTAGCCACTGGGATTACAGGAAGGCACCACCACACCTGGCTTACAATGCAATTCTAAAAAAATTTTTTTAAATATAAAATAAACCCTCAAAATCTCTCCCCAACTCAGAAACCTCTCATTCCCCCTCCCAACTATTTTTCTAGCACTTAACATCATCTCATATCCAATTTAATTACTTAATTGATTTCCTGTCCCTCTTCCCACCCTACACACCTACGAGTGCCACAGACCCAGGTGGTCGGGGTCCATCCCACGCCAGCCGCTGGGGACCTTCCAGGATGTTGTCAGAGGCCTGTGTCTTGCTTTCCTGTGATGTGCATTCTTACGCTCACTGGGAAAACTGGGAGAGGGCTGGGGAGTGTGAGATGAGGCCTGGCACACTGTGAATCGTTCAGCACCTTGCACGTCTTTTTGTGGCACAAAAGCAGCAGCCAGACTGAGTTGCACCCTGAGTGGTCCAAGATGGGGCTTGAGAGGGCCTTCTGTGTGACACAAACAGTATCAGGTAACGGGGACACAAAACAACATTCCTGCCCTCGTGAAGTTATGTACGGGTGCAGGCAACCAGACAATTAACACAATATAAAGAGCCAGGTGCCCTGGAGAAGTGCAAGATGCACCAGAAAAGTTTGCTGAATAACTTACATGGGCACCGTGGCTCACCTCCATGCCCAGCTCACACGGCATGTTCTGTAATTAACTCTTTGCTTTGAGAACTCGAACTTGAACCACAACATAACCTGTGGATTGCTGAAGTGTCTGCTTCTGAGAAGCCAGCAGCTGGCATAAGTGATGCCACAGCCAAGCTGGTAGTGCAGGTGTGGTTGGCACTAGCACTGCCCAAGGCCTCTGTATTGTGGATGCAGTGGGTGGGGGGAGGGGACTGAAGTCCTGGGAAGCACATGGCCCTTCAATGGGGACAAGCGTACTTCAGTGCCAGCAGATGGTTGCCATAAAGAAACGTGGGCCCAGTGTTACCTGTCTTTCCAGTGATTTCTTTCGAGCAAAAGTTCAAATTTTTATTTTTGGGTGCCATCTGACTTTTCCATGTCGACCACGGATTTAATTTTTCAAAAAACATGGGTTTCTTCTGGAGAAGGAAAGAGATGGACCCAAGGACGGGTAAGAAGGACTCTCACTTTACATTGTAAAGCCATGCACGTCTTTTAGATTTTTTTACTCTGTGCCTAGCTTTTGATGTAAAAAGTGAATTTTAAGCATATATAGGCAGAGAATAGACTACAGGGTTTCCCTGTGTGCATCCGTGCAACTGGTGGTTAAACATTGCATTATTTAGGTGCTTCAGAGAAACAAAATCAATAGGATATAGATAGATATGTATATATAATGTTTCTGTATGTTTCATATACCTGTGGGTATAGAATGTATTATGAGGAACTGACCCATGTGGTTAATGAGGCTGAGACTCCCATAGTCTGCCATCAGCAAGCAGAAGGCCCAGGAAAATCTCATGGTACCATTCTAACCTAAATCCAAAGGCCTGAAAATCAGGGAAGCCAATGGTGATGGTTTCCAATGAAGTCTAAAAGCTCGGGATGCAGGATCACGGATATCCAAGGGGCAGGTGAAGATGGATTTCCAGCTCAAGCAGACAGAGCAAATTTACTTTACTTTTTTGTTTTAATTGGGCTCTCAAAGAATTGGGTAATGCCCACCTACTCAGTGAGGGTGCATCTTCTTTACTCAGTCTACGATTCAAAAGCTAATCTCTTCCAGAAACACTCTGCTGTAGTTTGGACCTTGAGTATCTCCCAAAGGCTCATGTAGAAAAGACTTGGTCCCCAGAGCAGTGCTATGGGGAGGTGGTGGAACCTCTCAGAGGTGGGGCTTAGAGGGAGGTCTTTAGGTCATTGGGGGGTGTGCTCATGAAGGGGATTATGGAAATCCAGGTCCATCATCTTTCTCTTTAGTTTCCTGGATTGTGAAGTCATTGAGTCTGTGCCACCATGTGTTCCTACCATGATGTGCT
This sequence comes from Ictidomys tridecemlineatus, assembly GCF_052094955.1. Lineage (NCBI taxonomy): Eukaryota > Metazoa > Chordata > Mammalia > Rodentia > Sciuridae > Ictidomys > Ictidomys tridecemlineatus. Next base: position 53,047,165 of record NC_135479.1, on the reverse strand, counting down.
GACTTACCACAGGCCCAGAGCAATAGGGTCAATTCACCATGACCTGAAATCTCCCCAAACTGGGAGATACGATAAACCTTTTCTAAGATAATTATCTCACGTATTTCATTATAGTAATGGAAAGCTGACTAACCCACAACCTCAGATACATAAGCAGAAGTGATGTTTTATAAATCAAACTCGACACCTAAAATGAACCATCACGAGTATGTTGTGTATGTTAGACCTCGGAGATATTTTCCTTGCCTTAATTAAATTAATATTAATTAATATTCAAGACTATTGGGCAAATGGCACATGCCTGTAATTCCAGCGGCTTGGGAGGCAGAGGCAGGAGGATCGCCAGTTCAAAGCCAGCCTCAGCAATTTATCGAGGCACTCAGCAACTCTGGGAGACCCTGTCTCTAATAAAATACAAAATTGGGCTGGGGATGTGGCTCAATGGTTGAGTGCCTCTGAGCTCCATCCCCGGGAACTCCCCCCACCCCCTAAGAAAAGATTATTGGCAAGTAGAATCACACTGTGGTCATGAAGAAGTTACGGTATGACCAGAAGCCCCTCTGGGCAAAGACTGTGTCTCATTCATTAATTTCTAAACTCTCAGGTCTGGTATAATGTCTGCCACATGAATCGCTTTCCATGGATTTGATTCATTCCAAAACCTCAGTCACCAGTAATATTACCAGGAATAGGAAAGAGCCAGAGGGGCCTCTAAACCACCTGAAGAGATATACCAAAGCCCAAGGATGGAAGTTTTATGCTCAGGCTTTGTTTCTGTTTTTTACATTCACAATGATCACCTGGGTTCCTCTGGCAAATTGACAGTTGAGTGGAAGAGCAGAGATGGCTGATCAGGGTTGTAGCTACTACAGATGGCACTTTGTTCAAATAAGGAGGCACCCCTCCGAGCATGCAAATTATAGTAAGTGCTTCTTGGATGGATGAATTACAAAACCTCACCTTTTCGTGATGAGAAATGCACAAAAAAGCCAGTGGAGCATTCACTGGACTGGACCAAAGCCATATATTCAAGGCAGGGTCAGCACGGTTGAATGGAGTATGCACGCTGGGGAAGTCAAAAAAGCTGGAGTCATTGTGTGGAGGGTGGAGGCTGCCCTCACCTCTTAACAGTTCTTTGCAGTCTTCACCATTCGATAGCGTGCAGTGTCAATTCGGCTCCATCAAGATGCTTTGAGGAAACGTTTGAAGACATGCTTTGGGGTTTGAGAGGGCAAACTTCTTTCCTAAGCAATTTCTCTCATTCCTGCCATTAAAAACAAATGAGATGTTGATGCATTTTGAGAATGAGTGTGGTTCTGTTTGTTTCCATTTCCTGCCTTAGTGCAGGAAATTGGTCCCCTGAGGGCTGTCCCCCACAATGGTGTGGTCAGCAACCCCAAAGGAGAGGAAGTAGATTGCAGAGGTCCACTGTGGGAGGAGCCAGAGGGCAGAGCAAAAGCATTCCCAGCACCTGCACAAATAGACCTTAAATGCTGAATAAACGAACGCTGGGATGAGGAATGGAGTGAATGTTAAAGAGTCTTAGAATTTTATCTTCAGTTGAAAATCACCCCCAGGTACATCTACACCAGTCCACAGAAGCTTCTTAGATTTACACTTCTCTTTTGGTCTGTTTGTGTGATTTCTTTTCCTTCAAAGCTACTCCATGATCATTATTAGTTGATCCCACCTGGGCAGGAGTTGGTCCGCATGCTCATTTTATTTTACTAGGGCCGAGGAGGCTCTTGGAGATTTGGTGGGGAGAGAAGAAGGAATACAGAAGGCAAAGGCGATGACTATGACCTCAGGTTGAGATCTGAGTTCCAGCACACATGGTTCCGTCATTCATTGGCCATGTGACTTTTGGCCAAATTCTTCTTCACCTTCATTCATTCATCAAACGTCTAAAATATGAGTTCATTGTCTAATAGGTGCCAGTGGCATCTTGGTACCAGACATGCTCCAGCAAGGAAGATATATACCAGGACCCAGTGTTGCTTGGGCTCAAATTCTAATCGGTTGCTAATAAAACTGATCAGGACACAGGGAAATTACCAATACTGACAAATTCTGTGAATAAAATTAAAGCATTTACAAGAACATGACTGGGGTGGTCAGGAAAGATCTCTCAGAGGAGGTGACATTTAAATTGAAACCTGAACTTTCAGAAAAAGCCAGCTGGGGTAGGGGGGAAGAGCTGGGGGTAGGGCCAGGCAAAGGCATGCAAAAGTCCTAAGGTAGGTCTGAGCTTGGCAAACTGGTGCAACCCAAGGAGTGAGAGCAGAATGAGGCCAGGCTGGAGAGGTGCCCTGGGGCCATATAAGGCAAGCTTGCAGGTAAGAAGAGGGGTCGGGGTGGAGTTTACTAGAAGATCCAAGGGAAGCCAGGGGGGTACTTTAAGCAGAGAACAGGTTGCAGGGGGAAGAATGGAGGCTGGGAGCATTGGGGGCACTACCACAAATCCAAGCCAGAGATGATGGTGGCGTGGACCTACTAGGGGCAGTGGGTTGGTATAAGGTCATGTTCATTCCCTTCATCTACACAGGAAATTAGGAGACCTGGGAAATCCAGATTCCGGGGTCCCAGGTGGAAAATCTCTCTTGGCCTCCTGCCCACCTCTGGATTTGGGATTAGGACCTGAATCTACCTTGTGCCCAGCTGCCTGTCCATAGCATGCAGTGGCTAATATTCTGTGGCCATCTTCTGCTCCTTCCCTTAGATTGTTCCTTCACTCATGGTCAAATTTTCATGTTTGAATTTGCATAGTTCGTTGTGATTTGGATGCCTACTCTTACAACTCTTACAAACACATGCTAGGGACCTCCTTTTCTTTTTTCTTTCTTTTTTTTTTTTTTTTTTTTTTTGAGATGGGGTTTCACCATATTGCCCAGGCTGGTATGGAAATCCTGGGCTCCAGCGATCCTCCTGCCTCAGCCTCCTCAATAACTGGGACTACAGGTGCTGGTCATCATGCCTAACCCAGTGTACGTTTGTAAAGAGAACTGCGTGAACGGTTGACACACTCCTCTCTTCAGTTGTGTTTTGGGTCCCTGATCAAAATGTCCAGATGTTATTTAATAGTCTTATGTGTCACATGGTGTTTTGGGGTACACCAAGGAGGAGGCTGAGGTTCAGAGAGGCCAGACCATGCCATTCAGGACTGGGAGAATTGAATTCAAAATGAAGAGGTCAACCTCATAGCTCAGGTGTCCCTGGAGCCAAGAAAGGAAGAAAGCAGTGATGACTTTAATGGATTTATTGTTCTTTTCTGATTTTAGGCAGCCATGCAATGGTGATGTTCTTCAATTAAGGGATGGATTTATAGACATGCGTTTTATTATGCTCACAATTTATACATGTTAGTTCTCTTCTTTCTTGTGTGCCATCCACTGAATGGTTAAAAAACAAAACACAATGTTTAAAAATCAGAAAATGTAGAAATGTGTTGAAGTAAAAATTATCTGGCTTACAAGTAAATATCACTTTTTTGTACTTTTGTACTCATTATTAAAAGGTAACACAAACACAGATATAAGCACAAGTAAAACTGGAGAAATCTGATCTAATATGATCTACATGTTTAGCTTTCTACTCATAACTTTGTAATAATTCTTAAAATAAAGAATGTACTTCCTTTAATATTATTCTTTTTTCAAAATCCTTTGGTTACTCCAGTTTCTTTGCCTTTCCCTATAAATCTGAATTACATCTATTTATATGTAGCTACAAAAATATCCTGTTAATATTAGAATTATGTTGATTTATAAAACATTTTGGAAGGAACTCTTAACTATTTTAGGTTTTCCAAACCATAAACATGGTATGTCTCTCCATTTATGTAGATCATTGATTTATTTCAGCAGCATTTTATAATTTTCATTATACAGATCCCACACATTTTGTTAGATACCTTAGTATCTCTTTTTTATCCTTTTAGAGATATTGTAAATGGTATTGTGTTTTAAATTCTGGTTTCCAAGTGTCCATTGTTAGTATGTAGAAATATGACAGGTGTTTTGTATGTTGTTCTTATTTCTTTCGACCCTGCTAAAGTCACTCACTAGTTCTAGGAGATGTACTTTGTAGATTTAATTTGTTTGCATTTATTATTCATTATGCTTGTTTTAGGATTTCTATGTAGACCTTTTAACTGCAAATAGGTTTATTTCTTCCTTTCCAATATGTGTAGGTTTTTTGAGGGAAACAGTCTTTTACCTATCAATAAGTATATTAGCAGATTGATTTATTTATTGTTTGCTTTTGGTAGATGCTCATTATCAGATTAAGAAAGTCCCTCATGTTCCTAATTTTTTGGAATTTTTTTTCTTTCTGTTTCACTACTGGGCATTTAACCTGATGTGCTCTACAGCTGAGCTACATCCCTAGCCCCTTTTATCTTTTTATTTTGAGATAAGATCTCATTAAGTTACTAAGGCTGACCTCAAACTTGGGATCCTCCTGCCTCAGCCTCTGGAGTTGCTGGGATTACAGGCATGTGCTGTTGCACTTGGCCTATAAATTTTTATCATTAATGAGTATTAAAATTATCAAATACTTTTACTGCATCAATTGACATGATCATATGCTTTTTTTTTCTTTTTTAAGATTATGTTTATTGACTTTCAAATATTAGACCAGTATTATATCCTGGGATAAACCCATCAAGTCATTGTACATTTTATTCTTTCTATATATCGTTGGACTTGATTTGTTGTTAATATCTTGTTGAATATTTTTTCATATGTGTTTATAAGAGATATTGGCCTATTTTATTCTTGGTTGGTTTTGGTATAATGTTCCCTCTTCATATATTTTTTGGGCCCAAATGTTATTTAGGTATGTGATGTTTAATTTCCAAGCATTTGCAGATTTTCTAGATAGCTTTATGTTATTGGTTTCAATTTTCATTTCATTATGGTCAGCAAACCTACCTAGTAGGATTTTTAACTATTTTAAATATGTTAAAGTTTGTTTTATAATCCAGGTTATGGTCTATCATGGTGAACATTCCATGTTCAATTGAAAAGAATTTACATGCTGCTGTTATTGTGTATAGTATTCTCTAAAAGCCAATTCAGTGGATTTTCCATTTTACCAGAGGTCTGTTAAAATCTCCAACTATATTTGTGAAGTTTTCCACTCATTCTTTAGTTCTATTGATTTTTATTTCATGGATTTGGAAGTCTGGTTGTTAGGTGCTTCATGTAATGCCAACTTTGTTCCTAGAAATTTTCCTTTCCCTGAAATCTGCTTTTGTTCAGTGCTTTCGTGATAGATCTTTCCCTCTCCCTTTGCCTCCAATTTACCCATTTCATTATATTTGGAGTGAGCCTATGGAGGCATATAGTTAGTTCTCTTTCTGTTCATATTGATTCCAACCATCTCTACTTGGTGTGTTTAACTCATTTACACTTAGTGTAATTGTGACTGCGGAAGTTGACCATTCTGTTCTTATCCATCTCGTTTGCTCTGTTTTTGTTCCCCTGATAGAGGGGAAAGAACATCAAGGAGTCTTCCCATGCCTTTGGGACTATAATTTCTCTAATTAAGAGAATTTCACTTTTTCAGAACTTTGGTCACCTGCAGGGCCCTTGCCTCTCACTATTGCTGTTACTACTATCACAGTAGCAGGAGAAAAACCAAAAGGAAGAGATTATTCCATCCCTCTAGTCTTCAGAGAGCCCCTTTCTGCTCCTGAGATATGAAAAACATGGCATTTTTTTGTTTGTTTTTAAACAGTGCTGGGGATTAAAAACGGGGCCTTACACATGCTGATGCTGAACTATACCCCAGGCCAAGAGAAGACTTTTCCATTGAATTTTTTCTATCCTCAGTATGTACTTCTAGGTTCTGGTCTGGATTTGTGTCCAAGCCAGTGTAGAACAGAGAGTGAAGAATGGAAAACACATTGCCTGATTGTTCTTACTTCAAGTTCTGGTTTCTTTCCACCTTCTGTCTGCTACCAATTACTTCTCAGAATCCTCATCCAGATGCTGCATGTATAACATCTGGATTTTTTAGTAGTGTCTAGTGGGGAGTTACGGTGAAATGTACTTATTCTGTCTTTACTGGAACCAGAAACTTAAATGTCGTGTTTTGATGTTTTCTTGATTTTTTTTCTATGCATGTACGAAAACTTAAGATACTTTTAAAAATTAATGATAGAGGCCAGGCATGGTGTTGCACACCAGTAATTCCAGGGGCTTGGGAGGCTGAGGCAGGAGGATCATGAGTTCAAAGCCAGCCTTGGCAACTTAGTAAGGCCTTAAGCAACTTAGCAAGACCTATCTCAAAATTTAAAAAAATAAAAAATTAGAAAGGGCTGGGGATATGGCTCTGTGGTTTATCACCCCTGGATTCAATCCCCAGGACCCAAAATTTTAAAATTAATGTTAGAAATGTGTTAACTGTTTTGTTATCTACTGTTTAAAAATAAATATTTTTGAAGATCTTTTTAATGCAGTAAATATCGATATACATCACAATTTTGTGAGTGCATAGTGTTCCATGGCACAGATTAATTTATTTAATTGATATCCTGTAAGTGGGCTTTTATATTTCTTCTGGGATTGTCTCCATTAAAAAACAATTTTGTAGTTTATTGTTTGATTTTTGGATTTTTTTTAATAATAGCCATCTCAATGTGTGTGAAGAGTTTGATCGATTTTTTTAAATGAACCTTATTTGATTGGAATCAAAGTAAAGCTGGATTTTTCCAATCAACAAAGAATCTTTCCTTCTTTATGTTTTCAAGCAGTTTAAATAACATAGAAATTTTCTCTTTTTCTGTAGGTTTAAAAGAACTTCTCAGAGGAAACATCTAGGTCAGTACCACTTTTTTAGAGCTAGTTCTTACTGGTTACTAATGTAAGTAGTTTTTCTGACTCTTTCAGAGCCTTTCCCATCATTATTATATTCCCAAAAATCCACGTATAGCCGGGCGCGGTGTAATCCCAGCGGCTCGGAGGCTGAGGCAGGAGGATCACGAGTTCAAAGCCAGCCTCAGCAAAAAGCAAGGTGCTAAAGAAATTCAGTGAGACCCTGTCTCTACATAAAATACTAATCAGGGCTGGGGATGTGGCTCAGTGGTCCAAGTGCCCCTGAGTGAACAAACTGGTACAAACAAACAAACAAACAAATAAAATTCCATGTATAATCTAAAGATTCAGATTTTATTTTGTGAAAGAAATACATACATACACACACACATATAAACATACACATATATGTGTATATCTAAAAAATACTAATACTGTCTCTTCTCTCTCTCTCCATTTCCTTTCCCACATATGTCTCCTTGTTCTCTCTCCAGGGAACAAGGTCTTGGATTTGTTCCAGTGACTAGTAGGGGAACACTGGGAGCAGACTGTGGGGCACTTGTCACTGTGGTCACAGTGAGGCAGCCTGGGGTCGTGATCAAGGGCACAGGCTCTAGAGCCAAATAGTCTGAGATCAAGTTCACATGCCCTTATGCACTCGCTATTTGACTCTGAATAGTTATGTAACCTTTCTATGCTCCAGTTTTCTCCTGCTATAGAATGGGAAGGGGAATTACTACCCACCTCATAAGCTTAATATTTGTATTAAAGAGTTGATACTTTTTAAGTGCTTAGAAGGATGCCTGGCATATATATTAAGCACCATTTAAGTATTAATTAAACATAATTGTTCCTCAATATCTTCAGGGATTTGCTTCCATACCCACCACCCCCACTTCCAGTGGGTACCGGGTACAGTCTCTGGGAGCTGCACCTTCTTTTTTCCCTGTCCCTAGCTCCAGCCTCTCTCATACTCTGTGTTAAATGAGCACCTACTGCATGCCAGACAGTGTTGGGAGGGATGCTCATATTTTCATAAAACCTATGTACAAACTCCTGTGTATTTTAAATCATCTCTAGATTTCTTAAAATATCTAATACAATATAAATGCTATGCAAATAGTTGTACTGTATTGTTTAGGGAATCATGACAAGAAAAATGTCTGGGTGTGCTCAGCACAAATATAAGGTTGTTGGTTTTTTTTAACCCCCAAATATTTTCTCTCTGTAGTTGCTTGAATCTGCAGATGTGGAACCAACCGATATGAAGGTCCCATATATATGTCATGAATATATATACATATATATGTTATAACAATTGCAAAACAACCTAGACTTTCCACCATTTAAATATTTAAGTACTGTTTAAATATTGCTTCAATAAATCTAGACTTTCCTCTTGTGTCCTGGAAGCCTAGGTTCCCTTAGGAGTTTTTCTGTCCCAGATACCCTTTCTGTTCCTTCCCACCACTCACAGTACTGCCTCTTATTTTGCAGAACCACTTCTGTGCAGAAAAACAACCACTCTACTTTCCATTTTGCTGCCAGAGACAACCACATCCTCCTCACCTGCACCACAGGCCCCCATGGAGAGCTCAGGTCAGTGTGGTGGGGGGGTCAGGGTCTAGCAAACCTGGCTGCTCAGTGAGGAAGACCCCTCTTGTGACTGAGATGTCCCCCAAGGCCAGCAGGGCCACTGGCACCCAGCTAAGTGAGAGACCCCCAATTCAGCTGTCCAAGCGTGAGACCATCTTGAGAGGTGGACATGTACACACTTGTACGAGGGTCCCAGCTGCTGGCAGGCTGTCGAGTTGGACAGTGAGAATAATGATAAATAGCCAAAGTTTATTACCAAACCATGATAGGGAACAAAACTTCCTACCTCTTATAATGATCAAGGAGCGATCAAAGCCCATGACAACTGTTAACTTACTTTGTCTTTATAACCATCCCCTAAGGTAGGCATTATTATGTCTCTCATTTTATGGAAAAGAAAACTGAGTCGTGGGGAGGGCAGATGGTTCCACCAAAGCCATACAGATGTCACATGATCAAAACGGGATTGGAACCTAGCAACCCAGCATCCGTATCCTTAAGGATTTCACTATGGGATGTCTCAAATGTGCATCAGGATTCTGTGATGTAGGGTTATATCACTAGGATTATCTTGTTTTCATGGAAGGGAAACCGAAGCTGAGAGAGGTCAGATAATTTGCTCAAAGACACACAGCTCAGTACATGGCAAAGCCAGGACTGGAACCCAGGCTAGTTGATTTCCAAAGGTGAGATTCTCCACTCTACGTCATTCTGGGGACAAGGAGAGATGACCCTTCCCCTGAATGCATATCATCAAATGATCACTCAGTAAGTCAAAGACCACTTCTTGGGTCACTGGGCACAGATTCTAACACCCTTGAAAATTTCTCTCTGGAAGAAGGGGAGGGGACCACTCCGCCCACCCCAAGCAGGGACAGCTACCCATATATACCTGTATACATTTATATATAGCCATATGTATATAAAAATAGCTATATGTGTGTTATCATTTATATACTGGCTTATGTGATTGTGGAGGCTGATAAATCCCAGGACCCGTAGTTCACAAACTGAGGACCCAGGAGAGCTGATGTTCTAGTTGAAGTTCAATGGCAGAGAAGAAGCCAGTATCCCAACTAGGAGACAGTCAGGCACGGGGAGCCTCTTAGGCAGGGAAAGGTCAGCCTTCTGCTCTATTCAGGTCTTCAACTGACTGGCTAAGGCCTACCCACAGTAGGGAAGGCAATCTGATTTACTCATTTAATTTAAATGTTAAATTCGACCCAACACACCCTCACAGAAACACCAGAATGACATTTGACCAAAAGTGTCAAGGCACCCTGTGGCCCAGTAGAGTAGATTCATAAAATTAACCATCATCACATGTGGGTGTGGGGTAACTTCCAGGAAATAAAGATTAGTCTAAAAAACAAACAACAACAACAACAACAAAAGATTCGTCTACTTGAAAATTTTTCTTAGAAGATTTTAATCATGTCAGAGCTGGACCCCAAGAGAATTAGGGTACTGCTCTCTCCTCAGTGCCGAGGTTTATATTTCAGAACAAAGATTCGATATATGGCAAAACAAGCTAATAAACAACAACAAAAATCAACTTTCTCCAACTGTATGGTTTTTTTAAAGTATTGGGGATTGAACACAAGGGTGCTCTACCATGGAGCTACATCTGTAGATCGATTTTTTATTTTGAGACAGGGTCTCACTTAATTGCCCAGGCTGACCTCCATCTTGCCATCCTCCTGCCTCAGCCTCTTGAGTCACTGGGGTCACAGGCGAGTACCACAGTGCCTGGCTTCCAACTGTATTTTTTTTGCATCTCCTCCCACCACCAGGACCAGCAGGAGCATTACCAGGGAAGAGTTATCCTGATGCTGTGACCTTTCTCCTTAATTCGGGGAGGAGCTGGGAGCATCTGGTCACTGGATTCCTCCTTGATCATTAACCAGAACTCCAAGCTGATCACCTAAGACACTAGTAGCACATCGGAAGTTCCTGGGGAGTTATAAAAAAAAAAAAAGTCAGTGATTTGGCCCCACCTCAGAGATCTGGCAGAGGATGTGGTGCATTTGTAGATTTTAGAGCTTTTGAGTGGTTCTAGTGTGCAGTCAAGGTTGGGAACTAGAGAAAAGTGAAGCCCTCCAAGAGAAGAATTGGTTCTGTCTGAGGTCACAGGGCATTGGAGGGCCGGCTTGCCAAGTCCTGGGACAGATGGACTTGGAATTAAGGAGCAGGCCTGGACTACAGGGGTCCTACTATGGTAGGGATCTTGGTGGTCTTTCTTCTCTCTCTATCCCTTTCTCCCTCCCTCCATATTATCTCTTCAGCTGTAATAATGTTGCCAAAAACTTGGTCCTTGTCCCTGATGCCAATCCAATAACCAGGACACAGTTTTGAAAAAAAAAAAAAGAAAAAGAAAGTTTATTGCTTTGCTAGCAAAGAAGCACAGGGGACTCTTATCCCAAAGGCTGTGATTCTGCCCATTGGCAGGAATAGGGGACTTTCAAAGAAGTGACTCGAAGGCTACATTCCACATGTTTTCTGTTGCAGTTGTAATCCACTTGTTAATTTGGAAGATAGTCATTTCTGAGATCTTCTGGTACCATCCCAAAGTCTGGATTACTTCCTTCTTATGGTGGGTGTGTGATCAAGGACAGATAACTCTGCCTAGGATGGGGAAGAAAGGTAATCCTGTTTCCCCTGAGAATAGAGGGGGGGGGAATTAGGGAGGAGCAGGGAGAGAGGAAGAGAAAGAAATATGTCCATTTTATTTTATTTTTTAAAGAGAGAGAGAGAGAGAGAGAGAGAATTTTTTTAATATTTATTTTTTAGTTTTCGGCAGACACAACATCTTTGTATGTGGTGCTGAGGATCGAACCCGGGCCGCACAAGCCACCGCTTGAGCCACATCCCCAGCCCAAACACGTCCATTTTTAAAAGCAAGTTGCAGTGGCAGAGCAGCAAGGGCTATATTCAAAGCTTAAAGTGGACCACTGTACAATAACACCTATGTGGGAACTAGAAACCTTTGTTTCAGACAAAGGTTGCATTTCAAGTCCCAGGTGTGCATGGATAGGCATACACAGGGTCCTACCTGGATGTGCCCTCTTCTCTTTTTTTTTCCAGTAAGCAGGCAGATGATCTCACACAAAAGCACAGCTTTAGAGGAAAAGCATTTGACTGAGCAAGCTTGGCTTCCAAAAGCTGTGTGATCTTAAATAAAGGAGCCTCTTTTCTTCATCTGTAAAGTGGAAAGAGAGGCTCTAGGGTCTTTCTAGGTGTGAACTCTGGTCATTGGAGAGGTCATCAAGGACCAGGGTAAGGGTTCTGGACCTAGAACCTATAAGACAGAGAGAACAGTAATTGTCCTGTCAAACTCACAGGGCTCTTGGTAGAATCAAATGACATACACTGTGGAAAACACGTTGAATATCCATGAGTCAAGTCAGAGCATGCTAGCTGCTATAACAAAGGACCCCAAATATCAGAGGAATGGCACAACAAACATTCATTCTGCACTCACAACACAGTCCCATCTGGGCTCCACACAGTCATTCAGGGCCTGAGGCATTTTCCTTCCTGTGACATCATCATCTTCAACATGTACCCTCCTAAGTCACTGTGGAATGGGAACAGTAGGAGCACAAAATTTTATGGCAGGGGGCCTGCAAGTCTCATACATCCCTTCCTCTACATTCCATTGGTCAGAATAGTCACATGGCTCCTCTGTAATTGCAGGGGAGTCTGGGAAGTGTAGTCTTCCTGTCTTCCTTTCATGAAAATGAAATCCATATGATGAACATATAGCATTGTCTTGCTACTTTTAGGGGATATTCTTTCAAGGGCTATTTAAATATTACTATTAATACATTACTATTAATGCATTCATGGATGGGTGAGAACATAATAATAATGAATGTCGTTTATTTATTGACTGTTCTGAGTCAATGATAAGGTTAGACATATATATCAACAATCCTGAGATACTTGAGCACAAGAAATACCCCAATTTTTTTCTTTTGCTTAATCAAATCAAATCCACCTTCAAGCCCTCATTTATCAAGATCAATATGAATTCCAGTGTCTTCTACTTGGGGCTTGTGATAAGTCCAAGGCTTACACAGTCTGGGTGGCAGGAAGAGTCTGTGGTCTTCAATACTTGGCTCCAGCCTCCAGAACTGGTCAGCCAGGCTTACAGTATCCAGGGGACATAAGGAGCTCCTTTGGGGACATTCTTTTGCTCTGGCAAAGGTGGATTAGGAGACCTTTGCTGGGGCTTTCAGGGGCACTGGGCTTAATGCTTAGATGCCTTCCTCTGATCTTTGCTACCTGCTGCAGTCCAGCTGCAGCAAAATAGCCAGGGGGTGACGAACAACTTGTGTAGATTGATACAGCAGGAGTGGGAGCCGTTTATTGTAGGACAGGAGCGGTATTTATACATTCCACACAGCTTATCTTAATTAGCATAAACTAGATACATCAGTCAACCAATAAGAAATCTCCACACTTAATGGCTCGCTGGCGTTACTTCACAAACCATTCCCTCTGGCATTTTGCCAGGCGCCATCCAGACTTGTTTACAGACTCTCACATTCCCCTGGCAAAATGCCAGGCGCCATCCTGACTTGTTTATAGACTCTAACAGCTACCATCGTTAAACTAACCAGTACCAGCCAGCCCTTGTCTTTCCTATTACCTAGAACTCCATAACCCTTGTTCCCTCATGGCCTTGAGGAATCTAGCTTCTTACCTTTTAACTAAAGGGATCTTCATTCCCATCCTTTGTGGACAATCTAGTTTGATCGGCTCAATTAGCGTGCTGGGGAACTTGTGAATGAGTGAAACCAGGAGAGTGGGAAGTGTGAATTAGAGAAGCTGTGCCCATCTCAAGGGGACAGCCGCTCCCCAGCCCGGTTGATTGCCCCATGTCAGAGGAATGCATGCCCAGGATCAACCGAGTTTCAGATTTTTCAAAAGATGCCAGGCACCTAAGATTTTACACAAAATCTCTTGATTCAAAAAGGTTGGTGCTTAATTCATTTTTTTAAAAGATACTACACAAGCCCAAACAAAAAATCTTGTCTGCAAGCCAGATGTGGACCAAAGCCTGAGAGTTTGTTCCAACTACCCAGACTTTCGAAAACAAAGTTTATTTGAGATTGTCTCCTGGGGCTACTGGCAACTTCTCTATTTTTCTCTGAAACATAAAAACATAACTCCCCTTGCAAAGCAGAGGAACCTTTAGGGCTCAGAGGACAAAGGCCTGGCTTCCCTTCTAATGAGGAGGAAAGGAGGAAGTTATGGTGGTTGTGATGTTAGATCTTTTTTGTCCATAGAAAGAGAAAGAGATGGGGTGAAGCAGAGGGAGGGAAGGAAGGATGGGAGGGAAAGAGAAAAAAGGAGATGCAGAAAACATCAATTAATGTCTGAATAGCTGCCCCTAAATTAACCCATTAAATCTTCATGCAAGGTGAGTAAATGGAAGGACAGACTATGACCAGTCTCCATGCCAGGCCAAATGACTTCCTTGCCTGTTTGGGAGGGAAGCTACCCTATCTGTAGGATGTCCAGGGGGAAGATGGGGCTCCAGCACTCCTCTCACTCTTACCCTGGAGGAGAACCAGAATGGAGCTTTGACGGGGGGAAGTGTCCCACAGGGGGACAAGTAAGAGCCAAGAGGAAAGTGGGGGCTTCCAAGATGTCAGGTGGCCCCCATAGACTTTGTCTAGGCCCACCGCAGAGCCATTGGGGGGCCACTTGGTGAGCACCAGGAAACAGGGAGCCTTGGTCTGAACAAAGTTTAACTCTTAAGCCACAACCTAAATTAAATTTATAATCTCTCTCCTACTTCCTTCCAGAGGAACGTGGCATGATTAAGGTTTATATTTAAAAGCACAAACATTGGGCATGGTGCCACATGCCTGTCATCCTAGTGACTCAGGAGGCTGAGGCAAGAGGATCGCAAGTTTGAGACGAACCTCAGCAACTTAGTGAGGCCCTAAGGACTTAGCCAGATCCTGTCTCAAAATTTTAAAAATTTTAAAAAGTTGGGGGTAGGGGTGCTGGGGATGTGGCTCAGTGGTTAAGTGACCCTGGGTTTAATTCCTGGTATGAATGAATGAATGAATGAATGAATGAATGAATAAATAAATAAATAAATAAATAGCTCAAAGCTGGAACACCCAAGAGGAGCCAAAAAGAGAGGTCCCTGTCCCTTGAGACGAACTGATTCTTTGAGGCTAAACCCTAATTCGGCTTTAAGTTTCCCGGCAGCCAAGTCAAAAAGGGAAGCCCTGAGGCATGTGGTCCTCCATTGTCTGCGACTTCCAGACTCTACATTTGCCTGTAAGGACAAACTCTTGGTTGGAGCTCACTACCAAGAGGAATTTGTTGTGTGGGGAGTGTTTCCTACACTTCCTGTCTATGCTGGATCCTCCAAGAAGCCGACACCAAGACAAGCTTAGATGTGCAAGGATGTATTCCAGGAAACACCTGCCACACAGAAGATGAGGAGGTTGCTGGGAGGGCGAGCTGCCCCACAGCAATGCAAATCTGGCCCCAAAGGAAAGAGAAAGAGAAGCAGGGCCGGGTGGAAACCTCTAAGACTGGCTGGGGTGGGATTTTGCATAAATTCATCTGAGAAAGGATCAGCAAGATGGTGGAGAGCTTTGAGGCAAAAGTAGCTGTCACAGCAGGTGTCTCTTGGGGATGCCTTTGGAATCCCTTGTTGCCCTCTGTGTTGTCCAGGAGCGTGGCTCCACAAGGAGCAATGGATTTCACAGCACAGCAGCTGCGGGGCCAGGGTCAATTAAACTCCCAATAGCAGATGATCAGCAAGGTGCATTTTCCTGGCTACCACACTTTGCAAATGTCTATTGCTTCTTCTTGTACCAACTTTGGTTTATTGCCACATCAATATACCACTATTTAAAAAAAAAAAAGTATTCTGACTCTGGTCAAGCAATAAGGCAGACTTTGTTGAAAAACAATTGCAATAAGAAAGAGAGAGCAGGCTCAACTCAGAATAAGGAAAACAGCTGGAGAGCAGGGTCCGTGGGTAGAAACACCCCAAGAGGAGACATCCACAGGGAGGGATTCTTACTAAACTGTCTGGATAGGATTCTTACTAGAGGCAGGTCTTATACATGGAAATTGGGGAATGAAGATATCAAGGGTGGGGAGAGCTCTTTAAACTGACTTAGCAGGATTCTTACCAAAACTGAGCTGGACAGGCCCAAAACAGAGCAGGCAATAAAGAAGGTCAAGGCCTGGTTGAGAAGAGAATTCAGAGGAGCTAAGGAAGGTTTGATCTTTGTTACCATTTGTTACATGGTGTTTAGCTCACATGTTTCTTTAAATTGACTTTAAATTTTAGTTTCATGTATAGATTGAGGGACTAGTTATACATATTTTTTTTCTAATACACATTAAAATAAATGCATAGTTATTCAAATTTTAGGATTGTTATGCACCACCCAAAATTGTATTGCATATCATCAGGAGTAAAAAATAGTCCCTCTTTATCCACTGGAAATACATTCTAAGAACCTTAGTGAATGCCTGAAGCCCCAGAGATTACCAAATCCTTACCTGTAATTCTGGGGGTTTTTTTCCCTCATATTCCCTGCAATAAGAATTTATCTGTCCTTCCATGTTTTATGCCCTTGTGCATCTTTGAGTCTTTCTCTTGTGCTTTGGGGGCCATTATTAAGTAAAATAAAAGTTACTTGAGCACAAACACTACTACACTAGAATGGTCAATCTGGCAACCAAGACAACTACTCAGTGACTATCAGATGGGTAGTATACACAGCGTGGATACGCTGAACAGTGAGATGAAGCAGCATGATATGAAATTTCATTATGATACTTAGAGTGGCAAGCAATATAAAACTTAACTTATGAGTTATTTATTTCTGGAAATTTCCATTTAGTATTTCGGGACTGCTGTTGATTGTGAGTAACTTGAACTGTAGAACTGCATTTTGGGAAATACTGATTTTACTGGGAAATGCTGGCTTTACAGAGGACCAAGGACATAGAATTACGGATAGAAATGCCATCTTCCAGCCTTGACTCGTGTGCTGGTTGATTACTTGTGGGTACCTCCTGAGGTTCATGGAAAGGCTAAAGACATTTTCAGGGCAAAGAGAGGTGGGTGCAGGAGTGAGGCCAGGTGGGCCAAACTCCAAGTTCCTGGCTCAAAGACCCCCTACCTCCAGATGCAGAGTTGGACCTGCAGAGAAGTGTTCAAGCTGTGCTCCGGGAGCTCAGTGCTCAGGCCCCCGCTCTGCAGAGCAACCAGGGTAAGAGCCACTAAGCAGGCAGCAGCCATTTGCTTTGCCTCCCCCACCCCCCCCCAACTCTGCCCATGAATTCAGGAAGGATCTTGACCTGGAGCCAGCAGGCAGGGGCTTTTAGCCTAGACCCCTTCCCCCTGGAAACACCTGAAATCTGGAGGTCCACCAGAAATGGCTTCTCTGTTCCCTAGTGTAACCTTCCC
Organism: Ictidomys tridecemlineatus; assembly: GCF_052094955.1. NCBI lineage: Eukaryota > Metazoa > Chordata > Mammalia > Rodentia > Sciuridae > Ictidomys > Ictidomys tridecemlineatus. The sequence goes on along the minus strand of NC_135479.1, from coordinate 53,030,290 downwards.
ACCAGCTGTGGGAGAGTGCATTGTGGACCTGTCTGTCTCTTTCTTAACCACTGTGCCTAGCTCTATTTCCAAACAAAACTTCCCTCTAGGCCAATAGAACCTCCAGAAGGTGGCTGAGACACACACCTGCAAACCAGTCTCTATGATCCACATGCGTACGCTTTCTCCACTTATGTCTTCCTCCCCTCATTTCTGCCCCTAAGGGTTGCTGCCACTAAGGGTTGCAGGGTCCCCCTGTATGGAGGAATCCACCTATGATGTGCACCTGGAGCCCAAGGCTGGCTGCAGGGTCAGTGTTGGGCCCCAGGCTTAGGGTCCTGCTCAGAGGAATCTTTTCTAAGAACTGCCTGCCTTGCCTGGTCTTGCTGGGTTCCCCTGTCTCCTGGTCCAGGCATGTGGAGGTGGTCCCTGCATAAGAAGGTTGAGCGAGATCCTGGTAAGAGCCCAGTGCTGGTCCGCATTCTGCTCAGAGAGCTGGAAAAGGTGGGTTCTGGGCTTCCAGGAGGTAGATGGGATCGAGAGGGGCTCATTAGCTCTGTGTCCCCAAACTTGGATCATTTGTGGGTCATATGCTTGGTGTTACCATGCATATGTCCCTCCTAGACTTTTACATAAGCAATATTTTCTTTATGTTGCTTCCCCCCACGGAGTTCCCTGTACCCATGCCCCACACATAGAGGGGCTGCCATACCTCTGCTCCCTCCCCACCCCACTCCTCCTCTATCCTTTTCACCCTTGTTGGCATAATGGGATCTGCCTTTCACCCCCTCCTCTGCCCAAACTGCCTCCTATTAAGATGAGATGTCTGCCCCCCCACACCCACATCACAGGGTCTCCTGTTTTCCAGGCAGAAAGCGAGGACCTCCGGCACATCATCATCCCCCTGCTACACACTCTAATGTATGTGCTCACTAAGGTGAGCTGGGGGCTGGGGTCCAGGCGGTAGTGGTGCCCCACAGGTGGTCGGGCTGAACACTGTCCTCTCCCCTCTCACCTGATCCCTGCCAGGGGAAGCCTAGTCAAGCTCTCAGACTGCTTCCTGCACACTGGCTTGTAAGCTCTCTTTCTCTCCTACGTGGGGAAGCCGAGGCAGTGTGGAGAATTCATGGAGGGCTTCTGATGGCAGCTTGGATTTGCTCATAGTTACTACATCACTGATCCCTACAAGAAGGAAAGACATACCAGAAACAGATTTTTTAATGTCTTAGGAAAAGCACCCAGGAGCTGTGTGTAGTCTTGGGAGGTGGGAGAGGGAGTGGTGAAGAAGAGGAGGGGCAGGAAGAGCAAACCTGGGGCTTCCAGGGGAACTGGGATGATCATGGACCTTAGCTCCCCAGCAAAGGCCCAGGCCCAGGGCACAGAGAGGAAGAGGAGGAAGGGGCGGAAGGGGAACCTCTGGGCATTGTGGGAGACACCTGTGGCATGCAAGGAGGAACAAAGGAGAATCAAGGAGTAACTCCAAGATTCTGAGACTGCAGAACTGCAGAGGTGTGCGACCTGGGTGAGCAGAAGGGTTGGGAGGGGAGCTCATGGAGTGCAAGGAGATGAATTTCTTTCTTGGTTAGCTGGAGTGGGGCATGCAAGGGAGGTCTCAGATGCTGGGAAAAGAGTCTGGAAGTTGTGGACTTGGGAGAGAGCTGTGAGCTGAGTCTGGTTAGCACCTTCCTCCTTCCCCCCCCACCACCCCACCCAGGATCCTTCATGACCTAGAGTTCGGGGCACCCCAACTCCTCCCTCTCATTCAGGCCACAGGCATCACAGAAGAACTCTACCAAAGAACCTATGCCTTCTGCACCAGGTTACTGACCCTGCCCACCCCTTACTGCACAGTTGCCTTGGACTGCGCCATAAGACTGAAAACGGAGACAGCCGTCCCAGGTGAGGGCCACTGGACATCCTTATCTCCCATGCTGCTTTGCGAGCACCACCCAAGGTCTATCCCTTTTCTCCAGGATTCCAGGGAGCTCAAGAGTCTCAGCACCTTGCATGGGAGGGAGGAGGTTGGGAGTCAGAGACTCAAAGCCTCATTGGCTGACCTAGTCTGATCTGTAGGGACACTGTACCAAAGGATGGTCATTGCTGAACAGAACTTGACGAATGAACTGTATCCCTACCAAGAGAGGTGAGTGACTCCATTACGATTGCTGCCTGCAGCCCCTTTGAGATGTTGGGGCTCGTGTGATTGATCATGAGCAGGAGGACCCAAGAGGAGGCTAGATTGAAGAGTCCTGGCAGAGCTTGGTGGCCATGACTTCTGTCCTGCAGTGGCCTGAGCTTGGAGTTCAAGAGTTGTCAGGACGTATCTTTTTCTGGAGTCCTTTGGAAGGAAAAACCTCTGTTCTTGGCTGGATTCAGAGCAACCCTGCTCATGGGCAGAGGGTGCACCTGGCCCTGGTCCTGAGGCTACTCTGCAGTTCTACTGTTGAACCTCCATCCTGCCCTCGGCCATGATGGAACATCAAACCAGCCAGGCAGCCAGAGGCAGCTCCAGAATATCCATAGTGCGGAGGGGTTGAGGCCACAATCATGCAAGGAAATCTGTGTGTGCCCAGCCCTTTACATAGGACTGTCCACTGTTGGTGTTGGCGAGAGGGGTGATGACGTTGGGGGTATGTGCCTCTCTCTTCTGCAGGTACCTCTACTGGCTTGACACTGAAAAGGTGCAGCTTGAGTTGAGGTTTAGAAAGAGTGCAGGGAGGTAGAGGGAGACCCAGAGCAATTAGTGCTAGAGAGGTGGGGTGACAGTTGAGTCAGAAGGAGGATGTTCAAGAATGGTTTTCTGGTGTGTTCAGGGTGATGAGAGAAGATGGGGTTGGTTCATTGTTTAGAGATCTAGTTCTAGCAGGAAGGACTTAGGGTCCCTCCCAGAGGGTGACAAGGTAGGGTCAGGATGCTGAGGGAGGGAGCAGGATTTGGAACTTCCCTTGACACAGGGCTAGTCCTGCTTCCCTATATGAAGACAGTGGACCGCAGCCGAGGAAACTAGAACTGTCCCCTAGAAGGTTCCGTATGTGTTCCTATTTGCCACAGTCCCCACTACCCCTTATTGTCATCTCACTATAGATTTTTAAATTTGAGGCTCCTCTTTTCAGAGGAATTCTTGTGTTGTATGTGTGTGTGGGGGGAGGTGGCTCCAAAGCTTTGAGGGTGCCCATCCCCAGTGGCCCCTCTCCCAGCTGTCCTCTTCACCAGTCCTGCCCCTTCCCCCACCCCCACCCTCAGAGTGTTCCTCTTCGTGGATCCTGAGCTGGTGTCCGCCTCTGTGTGCAGTGCCCTGCTGCTGGAGATTGAGGCAGCCCAGGTGACCCCAGAGGCCTGCATGCGCCACGTGGTTTCCCACGCCCTGCAGGCGGCTCTGGGGGAGGCCTGCCACGCTGGTGCTCTGCACAGGAAGCTGCAGGTAACTGGCGCCCAGGCCCTGCATATCCACACCACTCACTCACTGATCTCTTCCTGCTTCTGTTTCATAGCACCTTTCCTCCCGTAAATCAGCAATGAATACATGCTTACTAAGGACAATCTGAAAAGTGCAGATAAGCTAAAGAAGAAAATAAAAACATCTCCACCCGGAAATAAAAGCCATGAACTAAATATTTTAGTATATTTCCCGAATAATAATATCAGTAATTATTATGGCCAATGTTTATTGATTGTCTATGGCATTCTAGGTACTCTGTTAAGCCCTTTAGGTCTGTCACATTTTTAAATTCTTCTAATGCTATGAAATGGATGCAATTATCATCTACATTTACAGAGAAGTTGATAACCTCATGGTCATACAAATACAAAGGGACTGAACTAGGATTTGAACCTGGCTTATATCAAGCTTCGATTTAAATTGCCTCCTAGCCCCCATCCCCCCTCCTTGATAACAAATTAAGATATTAAACTCTGTAACAGTTTTACATAATGCATATATATTTAGTATATAAGTATTTATTTTCCTATGCCATTGGAAATAAGCCACATAGAAATATTTTTCTTCCTAAAATATGAACTTCTAATAGTTGCACAATATTCTCTCTTGTCCTATGTTGCTATATTTTAACCCCCCCCCATTCTGGTTGTGGCGCATTTGGTCTGTTCCCAACACTTATTTATTTCCTAGCTTTTCTCTGACCTCAACCTTGGCCCCTATATGTGGCCCAAGAGATCAAGTAGGTTGAAGATTTTCTGGCCAAGGGTTAGCACCAGGTGTTGGATCTTGGGTGGTGGAGGACTGCTGCCTGTTCGGGTCACCTTTTGTGGGGTGGTGAAGACTGGGGAAGGTTGGATTCCATGACGGCTAAGGTTAGGAGATGCTAAGATTTGGGACAGTGATGCTGTTGCTGCAGGAGGGGCCAGGCACCCAAAAGGAAGGATGCCCTTAAGGTTTCAGCTGTTCCCTACTCAGCCTGCCCCAGGAAGTGAGCATGTGGTGGGGCTTGGGGTGAGGGGGGAGAGTCTTCAGTTCTTTTTTTCCAACTCCATGACTGAGACCCTGTTTTGCCCATCAAAATGCATTTGATGGCCCAAGCACAGTGGCACAGGCCTGTAATCCCAGCAGCTCTAGAGGCTGAGGTAGGTGGATCTTGAGTTCAAAGCCAGCCTCAGCATATTAGCAAGGCCCTAAGCAACTAGTGAGAACCTGTCTCTAAATAAAATACAAAAAAAAAAAAAAAAGAGCTGGGGATGTGGCTCAGTGGTTAAGTGCCCCTGGGTTCAACCCTGGTACCCCCCTCCAATGCATTTGATGGGGTACTCTTCCTATTGTTGTTTGCCATACGAAATTCTCCACAGCCTGAACCCTACACCTTGGATCCTTTGGCGGATCCTTCCTTTAGGTAATGTTGTATCCCTCCTTGAACCATTGTGGGCCACAAGCCATGTCCCCATAACAGGGGGTGAGGGGTAGAGATGAGTCTTGGTTGCAGGCAGCATAGGGCAAAATGCTGCAGGGCAGGAGGGGACCCTAGACGTCAGGTCCAGGTGCCTTTGACTGGCAGCTCCCACCCAGTCCTCAGGAACAGAGACAAGGTGCCCCGTGGGGCTGGCATGAAAGCTGATTGGGTGGATGCGGGGCCGGGGCTCAGGCTCTGACGTCCCTCTACGCAGGCCAGCTCCCGCCGTGTCCTGGAGCACTATTTCCACGCAGTGGTGGCCGCAGTGGAGCAGATGGCGAGCGAGGCCAGCCCAAGCCGGGCGGGACACCTGGAGAGGCTGGAGGAGATTTACTGCTCGCTGCTGGGGCCGGCGGCCACAAGGGGACGCTGCAGCGGTAAGCTGGGGACCTGCTGGGACACTTGACGGCAGGGGGCGACCGAGAGCAGCGCTGTACCCGCCTGGAGTCTTGCGGGATTTGGCAGAGCCAGACAGCGCCTGTCATAGTAGCCTGTGGATTGACAGGAATGCCCAGGGACATGGCAGGACCTGGGCTAAGAAGGTGGCTCATTTGGTCACGATAACTCGCATCTACAGAGGACCTACTACTATACACCCCAGTAGGAGTTCCAAGCATTTTACATATATTTAAATATAGTGCATATATTAAGTCAACCAATCACAGTAAACTTATGAATTAGAAATTATTATTCACCATTTTTACAGAGGAGAACAGTGAGTTAGAAAATCACTTAGCTCGTAAGTGGCAGAGCCAAGATTCAAATCCAGGCAGCCCAGTTCTTCACCACTGCATCGTAGTAACAGACAGATGTGATGGTGGGAAGACAGTCTGCAGAGGATCTAAAGTCAGCATCATTTGGATCCTGTGTCATAGATTGTTAACCTGCATGCTTCCTCTCTATGTGCATGCTCGTAAGACAATGGCATATGCTGATGGGGGCAAGCCCCATGTCGATGGGGAAACCCAGAATAGCCCAGAGAACCCAGAACATGTGTTTTCAGGCAGTTGCAGGATGATTCTGATGTATGTCCTGTTGTTGCAGGACCACCCAAAATATACATGGAAAGCGCCAGCCTGCATGTCTCAGAACACTTGGTCACTCACTGAGCATGCCTGGTTACAAGGCACAGCATAAAAGGCTGGAAACCACTGCCAGAGGTCAGTGTGCCAACCCTGGGGCTTGAATTTGGCCAACCCCCAGTTGGATGGAGGCTGCAGAAAGTCAGGGCGAGGCAGCAGGAAAGCCCCTGCCTAGACTCCATCTTCCCGATTTTCCTATCTTTTGTTTTGCTTTAAAATTCTAAGCCACCTCTGATCACAACATGGAAATGGGCTGCCCAGGGAGCCTCCCTCCTCCTGCAGCTGGAGCAAATCCTGTGGCCAACCGTGGGACTCTCTGGTCAGGTTCCACTTGCTAACATTCCGCATCACTTGCATTGATCAGGAGAGATCATCTGGGCCACACCCACCATCCAAGCCACATCTGGGGACACCTGTCTCCTACCTAGGCTTGTCCTGTGCATCTGACTGATCAGCCAGCACCCTGGTCCAGACCCTGCAGCTGTAGGGGGGCAGCCTGGGACAGTGACAATAAGCAGCACAGTGTCACAGATGAGAGCCAGGCTGCTTGGGCTCAAATCTTTGCTCTGCCATTTACTATTGTGACCTTGGGCCAGTTACTTCACTTCTTTGTGCCCTGGCTCCTCCCTGTTAATTGAGGATTATGTTACCTGTCCCCCAGGGTCGTTGGCACGATCCAGAGAGATGATTACAATGTCTGCCAGGTGAGTAGAACAGCCCCTAGCAGGTAGGAGGTGCTGGATGAAGCTTGGTTGCCCTCCCCTGAGGAAGTTCACAGCCTCATGAGGGAGGGGGCCGCAGCTGGGTAGGAGTTCAGCAGGAAACAGCCGAATCCTAAGGCTGCAGGTTAGGTGTGCCCAATGTGTACGCAATGAGTTCTGCTCAGAGAGAATGACCACCGTGGACCACCGCAGTGATCAGAAGGTTAGGGAAGGAGGGGCAGGAGGAGGGGCTGGCCCTTAGTTGATGGGGCCTCTTGGGCATGACTGGCAGGAGCAGAGGGCTGCATACAACCAGAAGCAGCTCTGAGAGATGGAGTTCTTTCCTGCCTCACTGGATGTGGGCAGGGTGTTGGAAGAACAACGGGAAAAACCAACGTGATCGTCACACGGTGCCGAGGACAGGATCGACCATAGAAAAGTCTGGAAAAGACTGTGTGCTGATTTGCGAAGGGCTCTGCAGCTGAGCTGGGCAGTTTGTAGGACACAGGGAGCTCCTGAGCATTCTTAAGCGAGGAGGTGACGGCAGCATCGGGCCCTGGAAGACCTGCTGATGGCAGAAATGGAAAAGCAGACCCCCCAAGCCCAGACACGGGCCAGAGAGGGTCCCTGCCACCCCTCTAGGCTTCTCCACAGGAGCTGGGCAGGTGGGAAGGGTGGAGGGGAAACCCACGACCCTCCTCTCTGTGGTCCCCACAGCCTGCTTCTTTCTTTAGGTGATCCTCTCCAAGACCGGCCACCGAACATCCCTCTGCCCAGCCCCTACATCACCTTCCACCTGTGGACAGACCAGGAGCAGCTCTGTACGTGCCCATGTCTCTGACCCCCTCCTGTTGGGAGCTGGCTGGAAACAGGGGTGTGTGTGCTTATGTCTGTGAGTGTCTGTGCACACGTCTTTTTGTGTCTGTTTCTGTGTGCTCTTCTGTACGTGTGCTGTGTGCCTGTAAGCCTAGCTCAGTGTTCTCTGTTCTTCCCCAAGTCGTTCATTGCATGCACCTGGAAGAAGGACACATTTTCTCCATGTTGGGATAGCTCAGGGTTTTAGCCACTGGTCTCAGAACATGCACTAAGCCATGTTGATGCCAACAGACAATGTCCCTAAGAGAGAGGCTAGCACAAAGCATTATGATTCCCAAGGCTGGAGGGGACCTTCCAGAATGACCTGCTTGTCCAATGCTTCCCCTTCACTCTGGTGACCGCCCCCCACCCTTGTCTTGTTTTCAAGTAAAAGAGGGAGGTCAAGGATGCAGGTTTGGGTGGGAAGTGCAGGGCTGGGGGACAGGGTTCAGATCCTGACATTTGATTTTGCATGCTTTTGGGTCATGCTATGCAAATGTGCTTCTCACTCTGGACCTCAGTTTCCCCATATGTAATAAAACAAAGGTGGATTAGAAAAGCTCGAAAATCTTCCCTGGAGCTGATGGTATCCTCTGGAAGCTACAGGGAATAGGAGGTTGGGAGGGTGCCAGACTCAGCTTAATTCAAGAGGAGCTGGTTTAAGCTGATTTCTTTAATGCAGGACTGCTCAGAGCCTTTAATATCTTCACTTAAGGGATTCGACCCAAAGGGACAGAAGTGTGCAGGGTTCTGAACCTTTGTTCCTTTGTGGAGCATCTTGTGGGCTTCTTCAGCTGAATGCGGTTTGAGCAACATGGAACCTTCACGGCTTTTCTGGGGAGGGGCCCTGCCAGCCCCAGATGCCCTGACCACTCTGACACTTCTCCCTGTGCTCCCGTCCAGGGAAGGAGCTGGTTCTCTTCCTCCGCCCACGATCCCAGCTGCGCCTCAGTGCTGACCTGGAGGCTTTGGATCTGCAGGGCCTTGGGCCAGACCGGGACTTGGCCCGGGTGTCCATGCTGTCCACTGACAGTGGCATTGAGCGAGACCTTCCTGTGGGAGTTGATGAGCTCCCTGCCCCCGGCAGCCCGGAGACGGAGCGGGCCGGCCTGCAGCGTAAAGGGGGCATCAAGAAGCGCATGTGGCCCCCCGACTTCTTGATACCCAGCAGCTGGGATGGACCACTGGGGCTGCACCGGAGGACGGGCAGGCCCAGTGGGGACGGGGAGCTGCTGCCTGGGGTCTCCCGGCTGCACACGGCACGGGTGTTGGTGCTGGGGGACGACAGGATGCTGGGGCGCCTGGCCCAGGCTTACCACAGACTCAGGTAGGGGCCCCCAGGAGGACGGCTGGGAGCTGAGGTGGGTCAGGGGCACAGGTGGGCCTGGTGTGTGCAGGTGAAAGATCAGAGAGGAGCAACTGAGGGTCAAAAGGAGAGGTCTGGGTGGGAAAGGGGACAGACACAACATAGCACACCCTGTGCGCAGCTCACAGAGCACTGCTGATCCCCGTCACCACCCTGCCTGGGAGTCATGACTGCACCCATTCCACATCTGAGAAAACAGAGGCTCAGGGAGCTGGTACAAACTTCCAAAATTCCAGTAATAATAAACGGCAGAGTCATATCGGTTTCACACCAGCCCCCTGCCCCTGCTCTTACTGTCTGTGCTTTGCTGCCTACTGCCAGGAAACGGGAGACCCAGAAGTTCTGCCTCACTCCCAGACTCAGCCTGCAATTCTATTACATCCCTGTGCTGGCGCCTGAGGTGACTGGACTCAGGAGGGGCGAGGGGACCATAGAGAAGGAGTGGAGGAGGGCTGGGAGCCCAGGGATGTGGGGGGGCGAGGGGAGCTGGGTGGGCAGACACACATCTGCAGCCTGGCATCTCCTGGCTCAGGAACCAGAATCACCAGCCTTAGAAGGTAGAGCTGGCAGAGACTTCAAGAGTCTTCTGATTCAGAACTCACCGATTTGGGGGTGCCTTGAGGGGTGCATGTGGCCAAAGACAGGTGCTCTCATGGGTTTCATTTTGTTTTTGCAAAGGAGTTACTTGCAAGCTTCTCCTCAGACATGAGTGTCCCTCTCTCTGTCACTCTTGTGTGCACATACACGCGCACATACACCCACACACCTGGATTCCTGAGATCACTTGCCAACGTCCCTGGCAAGCGATCCTTGGCAAAGGCTCTTCCTGCTTCGCCTGAGCTAATGAAGTAGAAGATTAATTTGTCTTTACATTGTGTGGACATTGAGGCCTGGAGAGGGTTAAATGATTGACCTACATTCATAAAGCACAGGCCCTGGTGTCTGGGGTCCTCTGACCAGCCAGGGAGGGCCTAACAGGTCTGTCCCAACCCCTTTTCCCCAGGAACCCTCAGCATCCAGGCAGCCGGAGCTGGGAGAGCTGGCTGCGTTCCTGGGCCGCGCAGACCCGTGGTATGAGAGCACCGTCAACACCCTGTGTCCCGCCATCCACAAGCTGGCTCAGATGGTAGGGGCAGTGAGGTGCAAGGGAGGGAAGGGCACAGGGTCTGTGCAGAGTGGGAGACAGAGGAGCCAAGTGGGGGGAGGAGGGCGGGATGGAGTTGGGAGGAGGTCCTTTGGAGATATTACACTTGACCCTTGACCTCAAGAGACTGTCTCCAGGGGCCTGAGGAGGGTAAAAGGGTATGCCAAGAAGAGCCTCCTTCAACCAGTATCTGGAAAGACACTGATTTGGGTCCAGACTGTTACAGAAAAGGCAAAGTAAAATATCCTTTTATAAATGGGTGGACCAAGGACAGCCCTTCTTTGGTGAGCTTTCTAGGATCATTTTTCTGTAACAACCAGTGTTTCCTGAGCACTTACAATGCCCTAAGCACTTACACCAAGAGACTTGCTCATCCAATTCTCATACCCCACCCCAAATAGGTTCTCATGTCTCCAGGAGAAATTGTTGCTATAACCCCATTTTACAGATCAAGAAGTTGTGGCACGAAGAGATTTGATTGCTTGACCCAAGTAACATAAATAAATAGTGGTGTCCCACATAGAATCAGGCAGGCTGGGGCTGGGGATGTGGCTCAAGCGGTAGCACGCTCGCCTGGTGTGCGTGCGGCCCGGGTTCGATCCTCAGCACCACATACCAACAAAGATGTTGTGTCCGCCGAGAACTAAAAAATAAATATTAAAAAAATTCTCTCTCTCTCTCTCCTCTCTCACTCTCTCTTTAAAAAAAAAAAAAAAAAGAATCAGGCAGGCTGACTCCTGAGCACATTCTCTGTTAAAAGAATAGACCATTCATCCATAGCCCAAGTATGTCTGGGAGCAGGGAGAGAACTGGCCTGAGAAGGCCTTTATGTATTCAGAGTTATAACCTTCTTATTGTCATAGATGTTGCAGACTTTTTTTTTTCCTCTTTGTAATTTACCTATCAGCTATTCGCCTTGCACAATTTAACATTTTTGTGTAGACAGACGTTTCACTTTTATTCTTTATGGCTTCTGCCTTTGGGGCCATGCTTTGAAAAAACTCTGCCAAGATTAAATATTCACTGATAATTTACCCAAAACACTTTTAGTGCCTCTATTCTTGCATCTCATTAATTAGCCCATCTGCAATTAATTTTAATGATTTGTGTGAAATATATAATTTTTGTGGAGTTTTTTTTCCCCCCAAAGGTTTAACCAGTTGTTTCTAAAGCTCTTAATTGCATAAATCATCATGCCTCATGCATTTGATATGCCACATTTATCATTTATAAATTCTTACATATGCTGCAGTTTATTTCTGGATACCTATTATCTTCTGTTGATCTATGCAATTCTGTACATGTTAACACTTTTCTATTTTAATATCTGGCAGGGTAAGGTTACACTTACTCTTCTTTTACAAAATTTTTCAGATTGAGCTTGTTTATTTATCTTTCCTTATAAACTTTAGAATTGCATTTCAAGTTTTAGTTTTATTTTCTTAAACTCTTTTGGGATTTTGATGGCAATTTAGAGGAGAATTAGCATCTTGAATGTATTAAGTTTCCCCTCTCTGGGATATAACTCTTTATTTATGAAAAACCACTTGTCTATCCATCAGTATAATTGTAGTTTTCATCACAGAGCTTTTGCCCATTTTTCACGAAACTTATTCCTTATGTTTGATAGTGTTTCTTGCTGTTGGGAATAGTTATCTTTCTCCCATTGCATTTGGGAGAACCTATTTCTAGTATAAAAGGAAGATATTGATTGTTTTATTTTTTTTTTACAATTATGATAAAAAATATGTCACATAGAATGTATCACTTTACCTATTTATTAATTAGTTAATTAATAGATTTAGAGAGCTGCAGAGCTCAAAAACAAAAAGATCACATGGTTCAACCTCTTGTTTTCCCTTGAAGGAAACTCAGGCCTCAAAAATGAGTAACCAATCCAAACCTAGAATCCCAACAGGCTCTTTCATCTTGAGTTATCTGTGAAAGAATCTTCCCTCTTCCCAGCACCCAGCATGGCGCCTTACATATTTAAGTGCTCAATATGTCTCTGTGGAATTGAAATGGAACAGATTTCCTGGGGAGATGGAACTCTGGACAAGTATATTTTGATTGGTGGTCAAAAAGGTTTGGAGTGTGTCGAAGGACCAGAGGGGTTTGTCCATCATAGAGTGTATGTGGGGGCTTTGGAATGTGGCACCTCCTACAGTATCCTGGAGGGAGATGGCTCAAGATATCCCCACCCCACACCCCACAGCCTCCTTGCTTGGACACATCCCGGACTGTGGATCCGTTCATCCTGGATGTCATCACCTACTATGTTCGCATGGGGACCCAACCCATCTATTTCCAGATATACACAGTCAAGGTAAGTCCCCCTCTCACAGGGCTCACAGGCTACCCATGCCAGCCCAAGACCTTACCACCTAAGTATCCTGGCTCTAGGGGAGCACTGGTCACCAGGCTGCAAATCATGAATGAACCCAAATACTTTTGATTGTCAACTTTAACTTCTTAATCTCTGGATGAATCTGATCATTATTAACTTCCAAGACCTCAGATCCAAGCAGATGGCTGGGAATCAGGGACCGTCTGCTCTGAATTCTGTTTTCCAGCCTCTGGTCATGAATTCCCGTTGCTCTAAGGCTCTCTCATTTTCTCCCCCTTGACACCTCGCTTCAGACTCCAGGAGACCTCTAGATTGCTGCCCGTTCTCACATGCACCCTCCCCTGCTGCCCCACTTCCTTCCCTGCTAGTCAATTTGTCATCTGAACCATTCTCCTCTGGTCCCTCACTTTCTTTTGCATGCCTTCTCTCCTCTCTCCCCTCCTGCCAAAATCCAAGCCCAGATCAGTGCTACGATGTGCCCTACATTTTGCTAAAGTTGGGCTTCCGAGGCCCCTTGGCTTGATGTCTCCCCACATTCCTAGTGTCCACCCTCTGCAGTGCCCACAGAGCTTCCTTGGTGAGCTCCCTCTTACTCTGGGACAATGACTTCTCCAATCTTCCACCACTTTCCTCAAAACCTTTCATTCAGCAAAGGACTTGTCCACCCACTCCCCTGAACAAAGAGAAAGGGAAGCTATTAGGTCCCCCCCAAACTCCCTACCTACACCCAGAAATGCATCGACACCCATTCCCATCTTTGCAGACTCCTGGCATGGATGTGAACCTCCTCCTCCAGTTCAGAATCCCTCACCTATTCTCTCATCTCAAATGCTCTCACTTCCTCCTGGACCTTCTTCCTCTCTCATTCGCTTTCACCTGTCCCTCACCATCATTTGGTCTTGGTAACCAAAAAAGAACAAAACAAACTTTGGAGAGTGGGGGAGGGGGTCCCAGGAATTGAACTCAGGGGCACTCGGCCGCTGAGCCCCCTCCCAGCCCTATTTTGTATTTTATTTAGAGACAGGGTCTCACTGAGCTGCTAAGTGTCTCATTGTTGCTGAGGCTGGCTTTGATCCTCTGGCCTGAGCCTCCCAAGCTGCTGGGATTACAGGCATGGGCCTTGAACCCATTGATAAATGAAGTTCCCACTTATTTTCCCCTTTAGGGTATGCATAGCAACAGGGCTTGGTAGGAGCAAACTGGAAGTATTAGTCTTTTTTCAGGTCTCTGTTTTATCTCTGACTTTTTTTTCCCCTCTCTGTTTCAAAGTTCCACACTTTAGGTGGCATTCAATGGTGAAAGAATTTGACCTAAATCCTTTAATTCCCAGGATTACCCAGTTCTTATGAGCTGATCCAGGTAGAAAGGACCTATTTGGGGAAGTCTGTGGGTTTTTTCTGCTCTAAGACCATTGGTGTTTTCTTAGTGGCTCTTCCTGCAGAGACAACAGAAGTGGCCAATACACTTGCATCCTGGCTTTATTCTGCCCAAACCTTTAAAGCTCCAGCCCCAGGAGGCACATGGTCTGAGCTCCAGGGTGCAACAGGCAGCACCACTATAGAATGAGGATTCCTAAATCCCTCACCAGGAGGGAAGGAGTCTCATTGCCATCCATCCTGCTTGTCCCCATAAAGTTCTTCTTCTAGCATCTTTACTTAAAATTCTGTTCCCTGCTCCTGCTTTGTTTTGCAGATTATTTTAAGGTTCTGTTTTCATTCAAAATGTCCAAATATGTTTCTGGTTCATAATTGAACAGGTTTACCGGGAGATATCATGAAAAAAACAAAGAGAGAGAGAGAGATGGTTAATAATTCACTAAGAATTAAAGACATTTAAATTACCCAGGGTCTTTCACATTCTAGGCAAGCCTTCTACCACTGGAATACATCCCCATCCCCTTTAAGTTATAGTAAGACTTGTCATTGAGGTGGATTTGTTCAGACAGTATTAAAATGTACTTATCTAACAAACAGCTTTTGAATGTATATTATACAGCAACAGGAAACAGGGACTATAAAATACTTCACATTCTATTTTTTTCTTTAGTAAAGGACAACTAATTAGCATAAATATGACTATTTGCTTTTGTTGACAAAATATCTATGTATTTATGGCATATAACATGTTGTTTTGCAACGGCTAAGCATTGTAGAATAACTCTATGGAGATAATTAACATGTGTTAGCCCAGGGGCACTCAACCACTGAGCCACATCCCCAACCCTATTTTGTATTTTATTTAGAGACAAGGTCTCACTGAGTTGTCTAGCGCCTCACTTTTTGCTGAGGCTGGATTTGGACTCATGATCCTCCTGAACTGCTGAGATTACAGGCATGTGCCACTGCACCTGGCTTACCTCTGAGTGAATCCACACGTTCCCTAGGTCTGGAATGCCATCTCTCCCCCACCTCACATTCCCTCCTTCACTCCCCATGACTCTTCCATCCTATATAAAACTTCTCTGACCTACCTTACTCTCACCCCAGCTGGATTGGGTACTGCTTCTCCATGTAACTATAATGTTCTGGGTGTGACTCTAGCATATTATCTACTGATCTCTAATATTCTTGCAGAATATGTCGATCCTCACCCAAAAGAGGCATCCCTTGAAATAAATAATTGTATTCCATTCATCCTTGAATCTCCTGCAATGCATGCATCCATGTGTCGATGGACGTGTATTCGCGCATGCGCACTCAAGTAAATGCGAGAAGGTGTCGCTGGGCGGTCCTGAGGGATCCACTGGTGGGATGAGTGTTCAACTAGAGGCACTGTATGCCGGTAAAACATTCGTAGCTGTGCCCTCTGGTTCCTCCACTTGATGGCTTTGAGATCATGGGCATCACTCCCTCTCCAAAATTAATTTTCCCCATATTTAAAATGGGAATATAATCTTCACCTATCATAATGTTCCGGTGAGAATTCAACTGAGTAGAAAAATATAGTAAACAGATGGCAAAGATGAGGGCAAGGTGGTGGACATACAAAAGATGCCAAGACAGTGTGAAGAACTTGGATTAGGATCCCTGCTTTGCTACTTGAGACCCTGGGCAAGTTTAACAACTCAGAGCCTGAGTTTTCAGACCCCTCCAATAAGGCCAAAGACCTACTTCCCTGGATGGCCATAAGGATTAAATGAGATCCTGTGTGTCAAGTGCCCACCAGAGGGTCCACTACAAAAGGGTTTCCCAATGAAAGGTATTCTTGAACCCTCCAGGGTTTCTGTCCCTTGTTCCTTCATGCTTTTGTGCTCCTGTATCCAAAGATCCAATCTACCCACAGTCCCCCAGCAAACCACTGTGATATAGTCTTCCTTATAGATATGTCATCCCAGAATGCAGTTGGGGTCACCCTGCTTCTGAAAACCTAATTGATATTTGCCTGACTCCCCATTTCACATTCTAGAGAAGGTTGCATGCCCTGACATTTCTGCAGGCACCTGCTAACTGATACCTCACATCCATCTCCACTTCCAGCTTCCTGTCTTACTGAATTTTTATTCTTCAGTCGGCTTCCAGAAGTGGATCTTTTACTTACTGCCTCCCTGATTTTGACCTAAATGCAGGATTTAGGTCAAATTTTCCTGGAATTCCAAAAAGCAAAATAAAACACCAAAACACAATCATCTCACAATGGCAAAGGAAATAAACATCTTGTCAACACAAATACCTTAAAACTAAAGGTTTGGCATCTCTCAGTGCCCTTCAGCCCTGGGTCTGGAGAGTTCTGGCAGCTGTTTGCTGACTTGTTGCAATGAGGGAGAATGCCCACCAGGGGGTGCCATGGGGCATCACAACAGGCTGCTAGGAGGAACCTAACTCTTGAATTTGGGCTCCTGTTCCAGGATTTGGGGGAGGGTTCCCGAAAGCAAGACTCTTTTTTCTTGAATTGGATGCTGGCAAGAAATGGGAGTAAGTCAGTGAGTGACTGGGCTTCTCAGTAATTTTTACCAGAGAAGCTAAGAAGTCAGCTAAAGAATTGTATTGTTGGCATGGGGGGCAGGGGGGTGGCTGCACAATGTCCCTGTTTGTGTCTATATTTGGATATGTTTGTGGAGTGATCTGGTTTTGTCTTGACCCATCATGGTCATGTAGCATGGCTTGCATATTGGCTAATGACATCAGCATCCATGAAGTTGCTAATGGTCAAGGGGACACACCATGGCCTCCCTCCCGGCTTTAAGAGGCTTCATTTCTCCTCTCCACATTCCTGTCCTCAAAAAATCCTTGGTCACTCTTTCATGTTGTCCAGACACCTTTCCTTTTCCCCCAGCCATCCCTGGTCCTCAATGTGAATTTTGTCTCCCACCCTCCCTGCCCCTTTAGACCGTAGTGGTTACTAGGTAGTTTGGGTGTTTAGCCATAGTTTCTTCCAATATTTATAAAGATTCATGTGCTCCTTAACAACAGAGACATGATTCGAGAACTTTGCCATTGGATGATTTTGCCACTTTGAAAACATTCTAGAATGTATGAATTTACACCAGTCTACGTGGCATCTTGATGTGCACTTAAGAAACTTGGTAAATATGAGATGTATAAAGTGTCTGCTGGCATATCAGGGCACGCTGATTTACAGGGAGCTGTTTCTTATTTATATGTAGAGGGAATACACTCTAAAATAGCAATAAAAACAGTGTAATATACAACCTAGTAGCATAATCATGTATAATCATCTTCAAATACTATACGCATAATTGTATGTGTGATGCCTTTATATGACTGGCAGCACAGGGTTTTTTTCTGCCAGCATTGCCACCAGCATGTGAATAAGATGCTGTCCCATGCACTTGCCTCTCTAGGTGATGGGGATTTTTGAGCTCCATTGTAATCCTGTGGGACCACTGCTGATATGTATCCTATTGATGACCAAAATATGGTTACGTGACACATGGCTATATGTCATGTTGCTGTAGATAGGGATAGATTCAAACCTAGGTATTCATTTCATGCAGCTCAGAATCTAGCATTGGGCAGGTAGGGTGGGGGACACCTTCCCCCTCTCTGGGCATCCTCAGGCTGTGGAGTCAGAAGCAGCCTTCCCCGTATCTCCTTTCTTTCTTCCCTCCCTCCTATCCCCTCTCCCTTCCCTTCCTCTCTTCAGATGTTTAGTGACCTGAGCCAGGACCCTACAGAGGACATTTTCCTCACTGAGCTAAAGGTGAAAATTCAAGACTCCAAGATCCCCAGAGGTGAGCATCTACCTCCCTTTTCCCAGAGGGAAAATGAATCCCGCACACTTTTCCTCCCACCTCTCAGCCGGTGGCACCACTTCATCCAACCTTGCTGTACCCCACACCTCTGCTGAATGCCAGGTCTGCCCTCCCCTCCCTACAAGATCCCCCAAACCGAAAAGCAGCATGGAACCCACCCGCCATGTGCTGCCCTTCTGTCCAGGGAGAGCTACCTGGTCAGTCCAGCAGCTCAGCGACAGCCTCAGCCAGGGGCAAAGTCAGGGTGGAGGCTGGGATCTCACATCTCCTGCCTCTGCTCATTTTCCCTCAGAGGGCTTTTCACCCCGGAGGAGAGGTGTGGCTGAGGGCCCAGGTGCAGAGCTCTCCATGTGCTACCAGAAGGTCAGTGTGTGTGGACACGGCCAGGAGGGACACCTGATGGAACTGGCCTCAGGGACATGGGGTGGGGGACAGAGAAGCAGATGGAGCCAAAGGAGACTTCTTCCCCTTTCCGGAAGGTGCCACCAGTTTCTACATCTTCAGAGGGTTTTGCAGGTCCTGGTGGGTCAAGGTTCACCTTATAATACAGGAGATGATGAGATCCAAGAAACAAGAGCGCTGTCCCCTGGCTCAAAAATCTCTTCCTCCCCCCGTTGACCACGTGCTTGCACTGATGGCACTGGGCTCTTATTCCTTTGGGACTGGGAGGCTGCCTGTGCTTGCTGGGGCTAGTAACACACTAAGCCTTTCTCTCTGCTGGCCCCTTCTGGGAATCGGTGACATGGACAAGAGGCTTAGGGCAGGTGTGGGAAGCCCAGGGGAGGTGAGACTGTGCATGTGAGGATGCATGGGGTGGGCACACCTGGAGAGCCCCCATCTGTTGCTCAATCCCCTCTCCCCAGGCTCTGCTCAGCCACCGGCCCCAAGAGGTCACCGTTAACCTGAGGGCCACTGGGCTGGTCCTGAAGGCCATTCCAGCCAGTGAAACGGAAGGTGAGGAGCAAAGAAAGAAAAGGGATCAGAAGAGGAAAGGTGGGGAGAGAAGAAAGGTGGGAGGAGCGAACCAAGCACTAGGAGCCAGGGGGAGCCAGGGGGAGCCAGGGGAGGGAGACCCCACATCATCCCCACCATCACAGAACCCAGGCTGGGGTGAGCTGAGCCCCATGCTGTGCTGTTTGAAGCATGGTCCCTGACCTCAGGTGACTTCCTGTCAAGTACCCCAGTCTCCGGCACAGACCTGGAGGCTGCACCTCTGCATCCGGAGGGACTCAAGGAAGGATTGCTGGTGACCTCCCACCTTTGAAGTGGACCTGCCTGCAGAATGGGTTGTGTTGTTTAGGCATTTGGGAATTTTTTTGTTTTTGTTTTTGACCAGGGATTGAACACAAGGGTGCTTAACCCCTGAGCCACATCCCCAGCCTTTTTTATTTTTTTTTTGAAGCAGGGTCTCGCTAAACTTCTTAGGGCCTCACTAAGTTGTTGAGGTTGGTTTTTGAACTTGTCATCGTCCTGCTTCAGCCTCCCGAGCACTGGGATTACAGGAGTGTGGAAATTTTGGAACACTGCTGCAAAAAAAAAAAAATGGAGATAATAAAAGATACCAATGTATGTGCATATAAATTATAAATATTAGCTCTCACTGTGAGATCCCTGGTATCCTGGAATAATGGAAAGGACAGTAGCATGACTTACCAACCATTCCACACATGTATAAAAGTGGGGAAGTATGTTATGTTTGACCCATGAACTCCTTTAAGCATGTTAACCCCATGAGATAGGTATTACTAGTATTACTAACTTTTTACTAGAGAGGAAACTAAAACAAAGAAAATAACTTACCCTCGGTGACCTCTGAGGAAGAGTCAGGCACCTTCACACTACATTCCTTACCACTGCTCCACACTACCCCCCTAAGGTGGCCATAACTCACTTCAGGGATGTGACCCACAGATGCTTCTAGAAGATCACTTCTGAGCAAACAAGAAAATTCACTCCCATAGAAAGATATTTTGTTCCCCACTCTATTCCCTGTGCCCCACCCCATGTCCAGGTTCATAGTAGATATTCAGTGAACATTTGCTGAATAAATGAAGTGCTCCTTTACACACTAACATTTGTTTTAAAAATGAATGAATGACGCTGGGCGCAGTGGTGCACGCCTGTAATCCCAGCAGCTCTGGAGGCTGAAGCAGGAGGATCGCAAGTTCAAGGCCAGCTTCAGCAACTTAGTGAGGATCTAAGCAACTTAGCAAGACCCTGTCTCAAGATAAAAAAATAAATAAATAAAAAAGTGTAGGGGATGTGGCTCAGTGGTTGTGTACAGGTTTTGTACACATACAGAATGTAGGCTGTGAGAAAGTTTCACACGTCATCTGCAAATTCCACTTGCCTAGAAGCGATTTTATCAGAAACGGATAATATTTCTAGAGTTTCTTCTTTGCACCAGATACCAAAAGAGTTGAGAATCTGTGATGCTTTTCTAAGAACACAATGTATAGCAGACAGAAAAGGGTCGCTATAGGATGACAGCAAAGTTATTGAAAATTTAGAGACAGAGTCCTGGTACAAAAAAAAAAAAGTTTTGGAATATTCCATAAAAAACATAGAATGAAAACAAATATTTCAGGCTGAAATGCTACTGAAGAAGCTAAGTTTGATCTTTTCTCTCCTATTCAATTACCAATAAGGTCATCCGTGTGACCCTAGTCAAACCACCTGCAACCTCTTCATTTCTAAGAGATTTTGATAGAGTTAATAGACACTAATTTGTGTGCATATCGCAAACTATAAATGTTAGCCCTCATGGTTATCTGTATACTTTCACAAGTCTCCTCCCAGGACTGGTGTGGAGATGCCCAAACTTCCTTTGGAAGCACAAACATCTTAAAACCCTCTGTAGTTGGCAGGGAGCGGTTAAACCTGGCAGCAGCCACATAATTATGATTTTTGACATATGATACCCTATTGAGAAAGTTGAAGAAACTCTCTCAATTCTTTGGACCAAGACCCTCCTAGACACCTCGACCTACCTGTCACCTGGGCCAGGTGTTCTCTGAATTCTTAACAAGCCCAATAGTTGCACAGAAGTTCAACAGAACTTTCTTCCTTTGGGGGAAAAAAAATGGGTGCAAGAAGAGACGAAGAAAGGTTGGCGGGTAGGGATTTGGGTCCACAATATGGTTGCTGGGTCTGAAACTTCCAGAACCTTTGTTGATTTTCCAGAGAAGAAAGATGGATGATAAGGAAGGCGTGGATGATAAAGAAGTGTTAGACAAGCAGGGTGTGGGAGGGGGCTAAATAGAGAAGAAGGGAGGAGGGTGGGCTTATGGTTGTCTTCTCAGGGACCAGAATCTCCAACTCCCCTGTTTCCCTGGACACTCCTTCATAGCATCCCATCTCATTCAGTTTCAGGGTTCCCCCACTGCCCCCCAACTGCTGCTCCAGTTATGGACCACACATGTCTGAATGTCAGTGTAACCGAGGTGGTCAAGTCCTCCAACCTGGCAGGAAGGTCCTTCTCTGTAAGTACAGGGAGGAATGGGACAGGGAGACAACCAGATGGGAATGGGGTAGGTGGCTGGGATCCCCGAGGAGAGCGCATCCAGAAAAGGGGGAACTGGCTTGTTACCTTTGCTGCTGAAGTGGAGCCTCATGCGGGAGAGAATCCATTCTCCCATTGATCTGAAATACTGAGCACCATCTGGTACAAAGAAGGCACTTGAAAATTTAAGGCAATGCCTTTCCTAAGACTTCCCCAGACAGCCACACAGTGCACCCCCATCCAGTCGTCACCCCAGGCACTATACAGCAGACTCCTCAACAACCCAGCGCAGCCTTTGACCACTTCAAACCAGCTCTTTGAACAGTGTCACCCCTACAGCCACCCCTTGCCCCTTTACCTGGCCTTGATTGATACTGATGGAGACATGGGACCCATCCATTTTCTCCCTATCTGATGGCCTCCCTGAACTTCACTCTCTATTCAGCCTGACCCTGGAGCCCCCTCATTAGGTCCAGGTGTAATCAGCATGCTCCAAGGTCAAGTTGACACCCTCAGCTCCCAGCAGACACTAGCTTTAGATCAAGCTGCCTATGCAGTCCGTATGCCCCTGTGGCTGAGAACTTCTGAAATAAATCCTGCCTCCGTGTTGGCTAAGCCCTGGCAAATTCACGACCTCCCAGCTCACCCAGACCCTTTCCTGTCCTCTCAAGTCCCTCTACCAGTGTGCAGTTCTTTTTTCTCTTGTTTTGAAATCTTTCTTCCTCTTTCTCTTGCTCCTTCTTCACATCCAGTAAAGACGTTCAGGCCTTTTTTTTTTTTTTAATCCTAAAACCCCAAAGCAACTCTGCTGGGACCCTACTACCTCTCCAGGGACCTGCTGTATCACCTTTCTTCCCTTCTCAGTCAAGCCTTTTGAAAGATGCCTCTAGAAGCTTCCCGTCCCTTTCCAGACTTTTCTGCCCACAACCATCTGCTTTGACTGTGGCAAAGTCACCTCCCTGTTATCCAAACCAGTGGTTCACTTTTCAGTCCTTCTGTTTCTTGAACATTTTTCAAGATAAGGTCTGGACCCACAAACAAAAGTTTCATTATTTATTTGGGGAAATACAAAAGGACACAAAGAAGTAAGTTCACTAGTAGTCCCATTACCTGGTGTAGGATGACATTTTCAGGTGTAAACCCCTAGCCTTTTCTTCTATTTTTACATAATTTGATAACTGCAGTACATAATGGTCTGTAATGATGTTTTTATTCAAAAATATACTAAAGCCCTGTGTATGTATCCTGATGGCACCTTCTTTATGTCCTTAAATATGTTTTGTGTCCTTCAATATATTCCATTCAAAATTTATCATAGGGTGGTTATATATGCCTGAATAATTATGGAAATTATGTTTATAGGCTATTTCTGGAAGTGCTCATTTTTCATTATCCTGGGCATATTGTGAGGAACCTCCTTAGGGTTAAATACGTGCTAAACATCATGTCTATGTCTTTTTAAAAATGTCTAGAAGTGAAATCTTCCAGTTGAAACACATCCATATGTTAGAAACTTTCATGTATTTTGCCAAATTGCTCTCCAAGTTCCACTCATGGTTGTATGTGAATGCCAGCCTCACAGCACAGTCAATATATAAATTGATTTGTTTCATTTTTGCAAATCTGATTGTCAATTTATTTTTAATTGACATGTCTTTCCCAATTACTGACTGAAAGTTCTCTTATATTTATTGGTAATTCATATTTCCTGTATTAATACGGCTCTCTCTGTTTTATGAGGATGTTAACCCTTTATTTGCCCTATATTTTGGAAATGCTTTTCCAAGTTTGTTGTTTAATTTTTCTGTTTTACCTAAAATAGCTTTATGTTTTGATGTAGCAAAATTTTCCAATTTCCTTCAATCATGTTTGCTTCTGACATGATTATCCATGACCTACGTCTGACATACCATAATTGTGTACACTACTAAGAAAGAAACAATGTTTCCTGAACTAGGAATAAGGCTTTCTTATCACACTGATTGCAAAAATATTTCCTAATTTTAGAAATGTTAAAATATTGGGGGGAGGGGTGTAGAATTGATGAAAACCACATGCATGTTCCTTTCTTGTAAAGAAATACTCTTTATTTCTTTACTCATTTTAAACATTATAGTCTGAGTTGTACAATTACATTCTGTAATTACTGGGAGATGAATCCTTCTGGTGACTGGGTTCACTGATCCCATGGTAGTTCAATCCCTTGTTTGTTTCCTAAGTTATGTGTCATATTTGTTGGGGATTTATCTGTAGCAAACCTGGGTGGGAAAACTGTCCCCCTAAAAAATTCTGTCTTTGCTCTTGCTAAGTGCCCCGGTGATATTATTGGCTAAAGACCACAGAGTTTCTTTCCTGCTTGGAGGTGTGAACTGGCTGAGAAAATAAAAAAACCTGAAAATAATCAGTAAGGAATAAAAGACAAAGATAGAATTTAGATTTTAAAGGAAAGGGCACCTGATGGGTCTCCCAGCCCTGATAGGAACTGGAACTGACCAGCTGAAAAAGGCCTCAATCCTTTATTTAAGGGGAAATATATATATATCAAAAGGTTTTAGTGTGGCATGCTTCTTGAGGGAAACAGAAGAGTCGGGGAAACAGGTTTTTGGGGCTTGGCTGGTTACACCCATCTCCGGTGGCTGCATTTGAACCTTGGGCTGTGAGCTAAGGCAGGGCACCATTGTGATCTGGGCTCTCTCAAACCAGGGAATTCCACCCAGCAGTTCCCAGAAAAGTAGCCTTCCTGCCTTATGTTGGCTCAAACAAACCCATGATTTATACATGGCTTCCAACACTTTCTGGCTCAGAAACTTCTAGACCATGCAGATAGAGTAAATGTATACCCCCAAATCCACATCAACAGCCTCGGAGCTAAGAATTTTCAGGCAAAACTTCTTCCTCACTGACAGCACAAGCCAAAGCTGACAGCCTTCCATGGGGGAAAGCCCTCCTGTTTCTGCTGAAGGGCCTTTTCCTAATTCAGTCTTTCAGTGAGAGTGTCTCTTTCAAGAATCCTTGAAGGGAATCTGTATCAAATCCCTGCTTCATGTGGGCCCAAAGCCTTGTCTCCCATCCACCATGGCTGATGAGGCCCGAGCCCCTGATTCCTGAGGTTAGCAAAACCTCTGGGCAGCCAAAGCATCTATCTGAATGACATACTTTGACTTCTTTGAAATTTATTGACATTTTCTTCATTGCCTGGAACATGATGAATCTTTAAATATCCTTTGACAACAAAACATAGATGTGCTGTCTATCTATGGAACACAAAGTATGGTGTTTGTGAAAGAAAACACATTATATTACCATAATCTATAAGTTAAAATTATTTTTCCACTTCCTCTGTTCAAAACCAAAGAGGGATTTGTTGACCTTCTCACCATGTTTTTGATTTTGTGAATTCTATTTTTGATTCCTTTGAATTTGAATTTTTTTTAAATCTTTTCTAATATTGATGTTCTAAAATATGATGCCTTATGCCCAGTCTCTGCATGAAACTGGTTCTTGTGTTTTTTTCTCTCTGGAAGCTTTAGATAATTCATTGCCTAAAGGACTCTGGCATCTTATCATCCTTCATTGTTTTGGACTTTTGATGGACATTTCCAATCTGGAGATTTTGTATATTTCCATTCTGAGATAGTCTCTAATACAACTTTTTTAAATTCCCTTCCCTTTATTTCTTTGCTCTTTCTGGGACTACAAATATGGAAATGTTAGGCTTCCTAGATGGATCCTCTGATTTTTCTCAACTTCTCTCTCTGTTATTTGTCATTTCTTTGACTTTGGTGGAGTTTTCTTCCAATTAATTTATTGAATATTCAAAGTTCAAAAAAATCTTCTTTGTTTTTGTTATTCATTTTAGTAGTAATTCTGCTGCCCAAATGCAGGGTCCTGTCTCTCTGAAGATAATAATTATGGTTTATTTGAAATTTTCTTCTGCTTCCTGAATGGTGTCTGTTTCCTCTGAATCCTGTTTTTGTTGGCTTCTTGTTTCTCGTCTCTTCTCTTTTCTCCCTCCCCCCTTTTCCACCCTCTTCTCTGTAAGGCTGTCTCCAAATATCTGTTCAAATTCAAGATGAAGTTCTAAAAAGCTGAGTCAATGGTAGACCTTATGGTGGGCAATCAGATGATCATGGTCCATTCCATGGGGGAAACCCAAACATGAGTATCTCCAGTTTCTTTCCCAGGATAGCTTTGTTTTTTCCAGAAGAATCCTTTAGGCTTCTGCCTTGGGGAGGTGACTGCTGCTGGGTGTCACTCTGGACCAGGGTTGGGCAAGGCCCCAGGAATCTCACCAAGCTGTGAGCAGACTTCCACATACTCCACCTGCTGGAGCACAGCCCTTCCCTGCATCCTCCTCCATCGGTGAAGTCCCCAAGTCGAGTATCTGGCTGTTTCTCTGATCTCTCAGATAGGGAGAGGGCTTGTGGCTGGGCCATCCAGGGCAAATGAGAACCTGAAGGATTTTGTCAGTTTCTCCTCATTCCTACCAGCTGCAGAGCTGAGAGCCTCCAGCCCATACCCCTTGCTGTCCAGAATCTTGGTCCTTGTGTTTGACCTTCCTCTTCTATGGTAAGTTTCCACTGCCATTTCTCTACCACAGTGTTGTGGTACAGAACTGCAGATGTCTTCAGCTCTCATCAATGATGCACCTCCTTGTTTGGAGGTGGATTCCAAGAGGGGGAAAGTGAGACAATATGTACTTTGCCATTTTGAAATCAGAAATCCTCATCCCTTTATTTTAAAAATATTTTTAGATTTTTTTTTTTTAGTTGTTGATGGACACAAGACCTTTATTTGATTTATTTTTATGTTGTGCTGAGGATCGAACCCAGTGCCTCACACATGCTAGGCAAACACTCTACCACTGAGCCCCAGCTCCAGCCCAACATTTTTATTTTTATTTTAGATATGCCTCTAGTAAATAGCATACAATTGAGTTTTGTTCAGACTCAGTCTGAAGTTTTTTTGCTTTGTTTTTGTTTTATAGGATAAAAAAAGAATGTAACACAAAATGTACCACCTTGGTTGTTTTTAAGTGTGTAGCTCAGGGATGTGAATTAAGTATATTCTCATGGTTGTGAAACATTTGGTTTTTTCAACAAGTAAAAGTTTAATCCATGGGTAACTTTATGTGCTATTTGACGTTTACTCTGCCATCTTGTTTTTAATATTTAATTTTTTTAGTTGCAGTTGGACACAATACCTTTATTTCACTTATTTATTTTTTATGTGGTGCTGAGGATCGAACCCAGGGTCTCACACATGCGAGGCGAGTGCTCTACCGCTGAGCCCCAGCCCCAGCCCCTACTCTGCCATCTTATGCTGTGCTTTCTGGTTTTTTGAATGTCCTTTGCTGTTTCTTTATGTTATATTCCTCAGGTTTTACTTGCTCTTTCCCTCCTTCCCTGCAGATGATCTGGAAGTGATATGTACTTCTTTTTCTATCAGTGGTTACCTTTAAATAAAAAGATGTATATATTAGAAATTAGACTTAAATGTTAGTACTTCCAGTGAAGCCCGCTTCTAGCACTGTCATAGATATTTCTCCCCGTTGTATATTACATTGGTCGATTTTGAATGAATTCCACCATGGGAACAAAAATCACGTTCACCAAGTCTTTAAGGATCCTAAATACATAAAATTCGAGATGCCATTGTCTTGTTTTTCTTCTTTATATCTGACCATCATATTTTGGCCTGTTTCCCTGAATTCGTTTTCCTAAATCAGTTCCTTAAATAATTACTGTCCTCTAAATCTTCCATGTCCCACTTTTTCTCTTGTTCCCTGGATTATCAAACCCACTTACAAGGACTTAGGCCAGTTTGTCAAAGACTCCCAAGTCTGTACCTCCTGCTTTGACCTTCACCCCTGAGTTCCTAAATAAGTTAGTGTGAACTGAATGTCCCACAACACCCCGACTCTGGGTATGTAAAACCAAAACCAGTAACACCACCAGATAGTTAAGAGGTCTCTAGAGCTAACCTGCCTGGGTTCAGCTCTTAGCTCTGCCATTTATCAGTGATGTGACTTTCAGCAAGTTACTCCGTCTCTCCATGCCTCAGTCTCATTATGTAAAATGAGGATAATACTATCACCTCCTCAGTCTAGAAGTTGTAGGATTAAGTAATCGTTGAGCAAGTATTATGTATGCTATTAGCAGTGGGAATGAAAAATCCACATTTTGTGTCCCTACTCTTGTTCAGTGATACTATCGTACCCAATCACCTGTGTTAGAAACCTGGGAACACCCCCAGATGCCTCCCCTTCCTCAATTTCCCCATGTCCTTCTGGTTTTCTCCATCAAACACCAAATCTCTCTCTTCCCCTCTGTCTTTCTTCTCGACAGACAATTCTAATTGGTCTAGGATTGAAAGAGCCTGGGACTTTCAGTGTTAAAACCAGGAAAGTTCCAGGCAAATCAGAACCAGTTGGTTACCCAAGGTCCAGACCTTCATCCATCTCTTTTTTTGCTGGACAAATATGGTAGCCTTCCAGGTGGTCTCCCTAACACCATTCCCATGCTCCACTTTCCACATCTCTGCCTAAGTCATCTTTCTAAAACAGAATTCTGACCTGTCATGCCACTCTTGGGACCCTTCCATCATTTCTCATTCTCCAAGGGCAGAAAGATTTCCAGAGCCAGATGTGATGGTGCATGTCTATCATCCCAGTTACTCAGGAGGCTGAGGCAGGAGGATTGCAAATTCAAGGTAACTCAGTGCAACCCTGTGTCAAAAAAAAAGTAAAAAGGACTGGGGGCATAGCTCAGTGGTAGAGCAGCCAAGGCTGGGAAAGGAGGGAGGGAGGGAAGACAGGCTGGCTCTATGGGGCTCCTCTTCCTCTCCATCTGCAGCTTTGGCCTCTCCTTTCAGGCCCTCTCTGCCAAGGGATTTGGAAGTGTTCTGGAAGTCACACCCCTTGCTCATGCTGTCTGCCCAGAAACCCCTTTCCTCCCTTCTTCTTTCACACCTTCTTTTTGTAACTCCTCATCCTGCAAGATGACTCTCATCTCCCTGGGAGGCCTGTCTGGATGCTCTTCTTCCCTCCACATTCTGGCCTCTCTTTCCACTCCTTGGTGAGCTAGAGGCCCCACCTCGATAATCTGCTTTATATCTCTGGGGACACAGCCATTTGCATCCCTGGAAATGGCACCACCGTTTAGGGGGGTCCATGGGCTCAGGTCCCTGGTCTTAATCCTCCCTGTTCCCCGAGCACTCAGTGGGTCTGGCACCCAACAGTTTCACCAGATGTTTACCAGTCCTCCTTCTGTGACATCCCAGAACCAGAAGCCCACTTCCTCTGAGCACCCACCCACTGTAGGAGAGCTCGGCTTGGCGGAGAGATCTGCCTTCCCATAGGGTAGCATGATGTTTAAGCTTTAAGCTCCACAGTGGACCCTTTTACCCTTATGTTGTATTTCCTCTTTCAAAGTCAGTTCCTTACTTCTGTTTTCAATGACCTCTTTAAACAACCTTGGTCAGGGGCTTTCTGAACATCTAAATTTATCACCTCAGCAAGTTCCCTTTTGTCTTTGAACTGATTTACTGGGGGGGGGGGGCGGGAGGGGAATTCCAGTACCTGTGCTTTCCTCTTGGAAGCCAGGTGGGTTCATAAGCATCTCCTGTCCAAATGGCTCAGAAAGTCAACATTGATCAGTAAGAGGAAGTTCGTGGTTGAGCTGTAGCAAAGCTGCTCCCAGCTCAGAGAACAGCATGGGCAAGGGCATGGGGACTGGCCTGGTGAGTTTAAGGATCAGCAAAGATGTGACATTGGCTGAACTGCAAGTTTGACAGAGGACAGCAATGGCGAATAAGGCAAGAACCCAAGAATTAGGGCTTGGGGGTTTGGAAAGCAAGAAGTGACTGAAAAGAACAGGAAGCCGTTAGCAGCATTTTGCCCACCCCCTCGTCTTGTGGGGACGTGCACCCTTTGCAAGTTCTGCATCTGACCCTTTCCACGGGCATCCACCATTGCCACATTTATAAACTACAGTCCAAGACTCCTGACCATCTTGTGGTTCCTCATGGGACAAAGTCCAGCAGGAAGGGTGTGTCTAAGCTGCAAAACACAAAGGAGAAAGGAAAGGCACCTGCTGACACTGTGGGCAGGTGGAAGGATGCCCTGAGACTGCAATTGTTATAAAGAGGACAGGGCCAGGTCCTGAATGGGGACATGGAAACCCAGGTCCTGCTAGACACACCTGGAGCAGCCTGATGCAGGGCAATGAGCACTTAGCTGGGAGTCGGCAAGCTGGGCCCCACACTACTGTGCAACCTTGAGCAGGTGACATGGATCCCACCAGGTACAATTCAGGCATGGTCCCATTAACTGCCACCAACTGAATGTACCTGGCTTTCCTCTAGCCCCAGTTCAATAAGAATTCCAACCTCCTACAATATCTCCAGAAATTTCTGGAAGATTCCTGATGATTTCCCAATGCTGACAGGAACTCAGTTAGCTGTCCGCCAAGCACCCACTAGGTTTCAATGCCCCCTCACCCACTGTCCACAAGCTACCCCATCCCTGTGGCTGAGTGGCCCAAGGCACCAAAGCTGCTTCAGTTTCTGTTACAAAGCCAGGAGAAGTCCCCACTCTCCTTTGTCACCCTCTGTCATGAGGTCCTCCTTGCCACCCATGAAGGTTTTGGTAAATCTTTCTGACTTCACTCACAAGTCACCTGTTCAGATTCACATGTCTAGGAATAGGGTGGTGGTAGAAGGGGTCTTAGGCTGGGGGACAAACCAAAGAGAAAAAGAATCCACAGTGGGAACCCCACATACACCCATGACAACTGAGGCTTCATCACTGAGACCTCTGTTCACACTTGGGTCCTTGGAAAATTATAAATAATAATAATAAATGGTCACCATTCTTACAGTTCTTATCATATCAGGCACTGTTCCAAAAACTTACATATGCTATATCAGTTAATGTTCAGAATAGTCCTACAAAGTAATTGCTATTATCGCCATATTTTTTTTTCTAAATAGCACAGAGAGATTAAGAAACATGTCCCAAATCACACAGCTAGTAAATGGCAGAGACAGGATTAGAACCTAGGCAATCTGGTTTAGAGACTGCTTAGACTCTCCTCCTGGGAGATTCTTGCACACACTGCCTGAAGACTTCTGGCTGACCTACCCCAACTGTAAATGTTCAGATGACATTCCCAGACATGGTTCAGGTTGCTGTTGCTATCTGACAATGAAATAGTGGGTTGACCCATGGTTCTCGGCTCTGCATCCACGATCAACTCAAGGATCTCTAATCTTATGTGTGGTTCTTATGAACGGCAAGGATTGAGAACTGACTCTTGCAACGTCAGAGTTCTGGCGCTGCAAATTACCCAGAGCTGCTACCCATGTGTGGAAGGGATTAGAGACACAGAAAAGCCCTCTGAAAGTCCCACCTGTACCCACAATGTTCCAAGTCCTCTACGCCACGGTCTCCAGAGCAGCCCTCTCAAGTGGAGGATTGGAAAGATGCCTGGGGCCTGCTTTACTTTGGCCTGGTCTGAGGTTTGTGTACTTAGTTGCTTTCTGGACCCTCTCTCTATGCCCCAGTTAAATAATTTTGTGTGTAATTTCATGCTGAGAACTAGGGCCAGGACTTATAAACCCTCTGAATGACTGCCCAGTTCTACACATAGCAACATACAGGACGTGACTGGAAAATGCTTATTGATCAACCCTCTAACTCATGTCACTCAATAATCTGGCACACACCATCCACAGCATTCCAATTTCCATTCAGGTTTCAGGAAAACAATTAAGATTGGGGAAAAAAATTGCAGAAACCATGCACGATCCAAAGGCAACCAAGAGGCAATTAAAGTAGGATTATCACTGCTCAGAGTCACTTGCAGAAAGAGAGCCAGGGTCCTACCCTGTGGGCAGGACCGAAGAAACACACCAGATTCCAAGATAGGAGATGTCGGCAGGGACATCCACCGAGCAAAGGTGACACTCATGAGCTGTCTCTCTTACAGACAGTGACAAATACCTTCCGGACATCCAACATCCAGATCCAGAGCCAGGAACAGAAGCTGCTGACTCTGTCACTGGACAAGGACAGTCGGCGTACCTTCAGGGATGTGGTCAGGTGAGCTGGGCCCACCCCTAGGGCTCCAGGCCCCATGGCACAGACCAAAGCAGGAGCCAGCTCATGCCATCTTCTACTGCTAGTCTCAGATACCTCCTCAGAGGCAGAGCCTGGGATAAAGCAGGTGTACCTCGTGGGCATGGGCTTCCGCCACTGCCCTATGATTTAAACCCAGGAAGAAGAGGCAAATGAATGGCTATCACTGATCCAACCCCCTCTGCTGGCACTGGCCCCTCCCACGCATGCTATCCTCCTGGGGCATCTGTGTCCCAGTTAATGCCAGCTTTCCAGGTTTTCCCCACTGAGGTGTGTTTAGGTAAGGAAGGCAGACAGACACACAGGTGACTGGATCCCCTGGGCAGCCCAGGCTCATATTCTCCTCCTCTAGAATTTTCCTCTTCCTTCTGCATTACCCTCCTCTATACCCTACATTAACAGATCTGCTTTTCAAACATCCAGGGCAGATCTGATCCCTGACATGGGTGCCCTGACATGGTCTCTCCCCATCACAGATTCGAGGTTGGTCCCTGCCCAGAGCCTCGTTCCAGGGCCCAGAAGTCCAAGACGTCGTGGCTCAGTTTACAAGGGCAGAAGGAGATGGAAATGGCCAAAGCCAAGCCCAAATCCCTTCTGATGCCCATTAACACATTCTCCGGCATCGTCCAGTGAGTCGCTGGGGCAGCAGAAGAGCTGGGTCTAAGGACGATAGGCCCAAGAAGAAGAAAAACACTACCCCTCCAGCCCTCCAGTACTTACCCACAGTCAGAACAAGGCCTGGCTCCACTGGGCAGCTCTGGCTTTGACCAGGAGATAGTGAGAGCTTGGCTGTGGAGTATGTGGCGGAGCAGGACCCACGCCAAGGCCAGGGGATCACCCAGCAAGACTGTGACATCATGAAAGTACCCATACATAGCTTAGCTTGTCACATAAACATCCATACCTGCATTTATTTCCAACTCCTACTTCTCCCACTGTCTTTGCCCACGTGAGATCCCCACCCACCTCTGAAAACCAAGGTCAGAGCTACTGTTTTGGCTGGATCCCTGTGGCCAAGGGGAAAATCAAAAGTAGATACACACAACTGCACCTGTGCCCTCCTGAGTCTGTTCCCTTCCTTCTTGGGCCACTACTCACCTCATCTATGCCCAGGAAGGGGCCTCTCTGGGTGGAGGAGGAAATGACAGAGTCAATAAATGTACATTAAAGTGTTTCTGCTTTCATCTAATACCTGGTGATATTTGCATTTTAATAAAAATCTGTGGGGAGGGGCAGCAGTACCTAATACAACCAATTGGATCCACTGAGGCCAGATAATGGTTTGGTGAAGTATTAACTGATATGTTCTGTCACCTGCCTCTTTCTCCTCTCATTCTTATTAATTTAAGGACTCTCCTGACCAGAATTGTACCCAAATAGAAGTGGGAAAGCAGGATAGTTTCAGAGGAGCCAGGAATTGAGGACATCAACATTCTTACCATTTAGAATTTTTTAAAAAATTATATCCAGGAGTAAAATATAAAAGATCGATGACACAGCCAAAGTAACAGCCCCAGAACTAGGTATGGGATGGGGGGAGAAAATAACAGAGAGAGAACACAAAAGCTTGGACTTGAGCCCAACCCTGTCACCTTTATGGAGTTCCCCAGGGATGCTGGCCATGAGGGTGGAGATGGTGGAAGAATCCCTCTGAAGTTTGGGGATTCAAGAGTAGAGAGGTGGGCACTTCATTTTTGGTCTAGTTGTCCTAAAGTGGGGGCAAGATCCAGGGCACATTCTCAAGGTCAATGAGATGAATGTAAGAAGAGCTATCTGGGGTATAGATGGACCCAAGGGCAGCCTTAGAGCATGTCTCTGTGCCTCCACGGGGCATGGGAAGCAGGCAAAGACTTTCTTGGTGAGAAACAGACACAGTCAAGGAATCTCAAAGAGAAAAGGGTGCATCTGTGGGCAGCAGTGTGAAACATGGCACCTGGAGACCTGATATGGGTAGCATGCCTCCTAGGACAGATCAGTCCAGGACAGGTCAAGATGGAGTCACCGATGGATGTTATGGCTTCCACTGAAGCTGCTTTCTGTGAGACCTAGAGAAGAAAGGGACTAGGGACAGTCCTCAGTGGAACTGAGTGTTTTAAAACTTGAAATGACTACAGAGATCACTGAATTTGGTGCATTTACCTAGAAGTTGTTAGATTTTATTTTTTCTGCATTGGTGTGATATAAACTGATTCACGTCAATTTGAGCATTCACAACCACTAGGCTTTTAAGTAAACATCTGCAGAGTTTACCAGTTGTTAAGGTTAGGTGAGGGCTTTGAACCTCTTTCCCAGAAGCCTCTCTACCAATTTACAATGAAAGCAAGTCTTGACCAAATTCTGCTACACATAGAGATAATGGCAAGGTGATGGCCACAGCACCCACCCAACCCACAGCCAAATTACCTGCTTGGAGCACACTTCCTATGAGAAGTTTACTGAATCAGTGTCTGGACACTGGGCCACTTTGTCACTCTTCCAAAGGGTTTGCACTGCTTGAATGTCTAGATTCTTCTGCCCTATTCAAGTGAAAGAGGCAATGCTTTTGGAAAAAAAAAATAATTGTACCCAGTCCATGTGACACCCTCGGGCACCACTAATTTTGGCAATGAAAAACTAGGCTAATAAATGAAGCCACTTCTGTTGATCTATGATTGTTGAAGTGCTTGTAGTAGCTGCCTCCGGAGTGTGGCATTTTGATTAAATGCTAACCAAGCACCTCTGGAGTGAATACTTACAAACACAGCAACTGGCCTACCTTTGGTATAGATTTAAAACCAGCCAGTACCTAATACTGTTCTGGAGCTCTGGTGCACCATCAGGACTGGATCTGACTGCCCTCAGCTGTCAGGCCTATTACAGGATTGTTCTGGCTGAAATAAATTGTGTCACCCATAGTCACAACTCTTCCAGAGGCAGCTCACGTGTAGTTCTGAGAACAAAAACCGCTGCCTTCCTGAAACTTTGATTGCGATGCAAACACAATAAGCAAGGTAAACGCGAGAAATAGAAATTATAGTGCATCTGATGGTGAAGTGCTATAGAGAAAAATAAAGCACAGGAGTGTGAGTCTTGGGGATGGCGGTAAGGGCTTGGCAATTTCACTTAGGGAGGACAGGAATGATCCCTATGGGCGGTCATTGATCAGGGGGCATTTAGCAAAGACCTGAAGAAGATGAGGGAGGGAGGAGACTCGTGGATATCATTCATTCCATTTTTGCTCTCCCACCCCCAGTTTGACCATGAAAGTTTTTACTCGCTAGAAACAATCCAGGAATTTAGCTCAAGTTCCTGGGCAATGCGGGGCAGCCAGGGGCCAGGTGGGGGGCCTGTGGCCAGGCTCAGAGCGCACTCTGCAGGCTACTTCTCACGCCCCAGGTGCACCTGTGCACCACGGGGGAGGCGGGGTGAGGGCGGGAGGCTGGAGGACGTGGCAGGTGCAGCGGCTCCGCCCTCGCCGCACCGCCCCCTGGGGGGCAGGGCCACTTCCGGGTCAGTGGCCGGACGTGGGGTGGGGGGGTGGCCGTTGGTCGCGTGACCGCAGCGCCGCCAGAGGCCGGAGGCGCAGTCCTGCTAACTCTGCGCTGGGATCCCCGAGCCTCCCTCCTGGGGACATGGGGACACACCTGCCCTGCACCCCGCGCTGCCCTCCGCAGGTCCGGGTCTGACGGAGCTGGGCAGCCATGAGCGCGAACCCCCAGTGGGACGTCAGCAGGGCGCTGGGGGTGGCCAGGCTTTTCCACCTGGTGTGCGGAGTCCGGGATGCCTGCGTGACCCCGTTCCTGACCCTCTACCTGAGACAGCTGGGCTTGGCCGCGCCCTGGGTAGGCATCCTAATGGGAACCAAGCACCTGATCGCAGCCTTCTGGGCTCCGTTCTGCGCCTTCCTGGCCAAAAGCTACCAGAAGAGGAGAGTGCTTCTGATCGTGTCGCTGCTTGGTTCGGTAGGAGCCAGCCTCTTCATGGTCCTCATCCCAGCCTTGGACAAAGATCTGGAATACCACTCTTGTAACAGAAGCAGTAGGGTGACCACTACAGTGGTACCCACAGGGGTCACATTAGCTGTGAACAGCATCCCCATCCAAGAGTCTGCCTCAAAGCACTCAGCAGGAGGGGCACCCAGCCTCCCGGCCAGGAGGGATCCCCGAATGGTAGAAGCCTCTGGCTTAAGAAATGGACCTGGTGAAAGTGACCAAGAAATTTTCAGTGATCTGTACAGATACTCAGTGGACTCCACTGAAGGAGCCAGGACCATGTCCCAGATTCTCCATTCTGTCACTTCAGGGGTGAAAGGTAAT
The DNA here is from genome assembly GCF_052094955.1 of Ictidomys tridecemlineatus. Lineage (NCBI taxonomy): Eukaryota > Metazoa > Chordata > Mammalia > Rodentia > Sciuridae > Ictidomys > Ictidomys tridecemlineatus. Next base: position 52,994,768 of record NC_135479.1, on the reverse strand, counting down.
TCCTGGGAAGATGTTTTTGAGGCTTTCAACACTACCCTCACTTTGCTCCCTGAGGCCCCGGAGCTGGGAACGGTGGCCAACTCCTCAGTTGCCCAAGGAGAAGCTCAAGCCCTTCGCTTCTCCTCGGTAGGGTTGCGGTGGACTTTCATCCTCTCCCTGGGGTTCATGGTGTTCTGGGAGCTGCTGACCGCCCCTCTGGAGCAGGTGGCAGACGACAGCCTTTATGAATACCTGGATTTTGTGGATGCCACTGACCGATACAGAAGCCTGTGGATATGGAGATCACTGGGCATGGCAGCAGGTGTGTGTGGCATTGCAGTCTTGGTGGAGCAGCTGGACTGCTTCCTGGTGACCAATGGCCCTCCGGGTGTGGTGCATTTCTATGGTTATTCGCTGATCAGCACCCTGGCCTTACTGGTGAGCATTACCTTTCCTGTCCCCATCTACCGGCGTCAGGAGCCCAGCTACAAAACCGTCAAAGCACTGTCTCTTGCCGGGGGCGACGCCCGCCTCGTTCTCCTAGCCCTCACTGTCATTTTGATAGGAGCTGTTGTCAGTACCGTGCAGAACTTTCTGTTCTGGCACATGATGGACCATGGCAGCAGAGAGTTAGTGATGGGTTTCTCCATTGCCCTGGGCTTGCTGGGGGAAATTCTGCTCCATCCATTCAAAACTGCATTGCTTAAGAAACTGACCAGGGTGGGTGTGATAGGGCTGGGGCTGGGCTGCCTTGCCGGGCAGCTGCTCTACTACTCTTTCCTCTGGAACTGGTGGTCTGTCCTCCCTGTTCAGATCCTGAGTGCCGTCAGCAGCGGTGCTCTGTGGTGGGCTGTGGGGGCCTCCATAGAGGACCTGGCCTCCCCTGGCACAGAGAGGCCTTTGAGTACCATGTTCCGAAGTCACTTTTACGGTGGTGGCTGTAGCCTGGGCAGCTTCGTGGGGGGCTTTGTGGCCATGCACTTCGGCCTGGCTGTGCTCTACCAGGCCTGCTGTGTGCTCCTGTTGCTCTGGTTAGCCCTGTTCCTGTCCGTCCAGCTGAGGCTGCCCCAAGACCGGAAGATCAACTACTCAAAGCTGCTGACTGTGGAGGGAGGTGACACCAGCGACTCTGAGCAGGGCTCAGAACGGGACTGGCTTGTGAAGGCCATGAGGGAGGAGCACTCAGACTGGAAGGGCTGAGAGGAGGGCTCAGTGCTCGGATCTGGGAAGGGACTAACGGATTGGACAAAACTGTCTGCTGAGGACAGAATCCTGCCCTGGACTACCGGGAGCCTTGGGGATGAGGAGGCACGTCAATGCCAAAGGCCCAAATGGATCATCTCATTGCATGATTTTCTTTACTTTTGTAGTAAAAAGAGATCTGACTTTTTTTTTTTTTTTTTTTTTTTTGCCGATTTAAAATAATGGAGGAAGAATACATTTGCTTTAAAACATTCTTTTGTATTCACTTTTTTTTTTTTTTTTTTGGTACTGGGGGATTGAACCAAGGGGAACTCTATCACTGACCCTCTCACCAGCCCTTTTTATTTATTTATTTTTTAATTTTGAGACAGGGCCTTGCTAAGTTGCCCAAGCTGGCCTCAAACTTGTGATCCTCCTGCCTCAGCCTCCCAAATTTCTGGGATTACAGATGTGCACCACTGCACCTAGCTTTTTCAGCGTATTTTGATGGAAAAGTTTTGCAGGAGCTTCAATTGCACTGATTCTGGGGCTGTTGGATCCAGCAATGGCTGAAGTGATCTAATCAAAATGGAGGTGCCAGTAAGGCAAAAAAAGGCCTGCCAGATACAATGGCCAGGCTGGGTGACTGACTTAGATGAGCCATGGGCAGTCCCATGGATCATAGAGGCCTGATCCTATAAAAACCATGCTGGGGCCAGAAAGGAGTAGCAGTAGACACCCAACTCTCTCCCCATATAGAGCACCCACACTCACCCCAGTGCTTAAGTTCCCTATGGGAGAAAATGATGGGGCAGTACTGTGTATTGGGGGTCAATAGGTTTCATTCATATTCTCAAATATGTATGTCACCAGGAAAAGGATCCTTAGAATCATTATCCATGTTTACACTGGAGCAGGGGCCATTGAATGCCCTTTGGACTCAGCTTTGCACACTCCATCTCTCAAAAGCACATGAAATTTTAACATTTACTTTGATTAGGGGGCAGTGGTCTCCATAGAGTAGAATCCTATGTACCTGTGTCCAGCTACTTCTGGGGTTTCCCCAGAATCTTCCCTGAACCCCAGGGTAGGGCCCTTTCTTCCAGAGGCCAGTCCCAAAGAGCCCAATTCTACCTTCTGATGAAGTAAATATGGATGTTGGATTTAGAAGGAGCCTCATGTATAACAAATGCAGAATGTCTTACAGCTGGAGAATGGGAAAAGAGACATGAATGCCCACTGCCTTAGACATGTTTCTAGGGTCTTGATTATTTTTAAATGCTCCCTAGAAAGCCTTACAATACAAATAACCCCAATGCAAAATTAGCTTTGCTTTAAACAGAGATTCATTTGACTCACACAGTATGTCTAGGGGTTAGGTGGCCCAGAGCTGATAACAGCTGCTCATTAGGGACCTAGGATCCTTCCATATCTTAGCTCAGCTTGTAGGCTTCCCTCTCATATTTGTACTCATAATAACAAGATGGCTTCCGCACCTCCAGACCTCTCACCCATGTCCAAGCAGGAAGAAAAGGGAAAGACAATAGGGCACAGGGGTAAATGGACTCAGAAAAACAAAAGCCTTCCCAAAATTCCTCAGCCAACTTCTGAGTGAATTGTGTCACGTGATCATTCCAAACGCAAGGGAGTATTGGAAGGCAGGGTGCAGTGACACCCCAAGCAAAATCTGGATTGTGTTAGGAAGAAGAGGGGCTGGATGCAGGATTGTCATCTAGGAGCAGATACAGCAACTGGAAGGAATTCACAGGGGAATTTGCATCCAGATTCATCTCATTCTAAAGCTTATGTTCCTTTTCACCCCAGTAAACCAGCCTCCCCAATTCACCTTCAGAAATGACTTTAGCAGTTTGACCCCAAACACCATAACCCAAAAAACAAATCAAAATTTTAATCTGCATTTTACATGAGAAATGGAATCTCAGAAAAATCCCACAGTGGGTCATTGGAAGAAACACTATCAAGAGCCCTTAACCCCTTATCCCAAATTTAAGACATTTCTTTTATTCCAATAGTCCCCAAGCCCCAGGAGCACATACAAAAGGACAGGTTCATGGGCTCCATCAGAATCTCCCTGGGGGGCCCAGAAAGCTGTTTTGATGCAAAGTGATTCTGACCTAGTTAACCAAGCACAGTTTCCCTGTCCAGAACCCTTTGTCTCTCCACTTCCTTACCAAATACTTCTGTGCAATGAAAAGAATCATGGGCTGTTGATTGGCTACTATAGACCAAGCACTGCTCTAAACACTTTCCAGGTACAAGTTCATCTTATCTTCAAAACAATCACAAAATATAGTCATTATCACCATCTTCAATTTATAGGTAACAAAGCCGACGGCTAAGTAATTTACTTGAGGTCACACAGGTAATAGATGGCAGAGTCAGGCTTCAGACCCAGACTGGTGGCTCAGGGATTTGACGTTTTGATCACTGTGATCTATGGTGGGAGGATTAAATTGAGATTTTAGAGGGCTGGGGATGTGGCTCAGTGGTAGAGTGCTTGCTTAGCATATGTGAAGCCTTGGGTTAGATCCCCAGCAACATCCACACACAAGATTTAAGGCAGCTGTTACTTGAAACGTACTGGATGGTAGATAGCATTCACTAGGTAGACAGGATGTAGAATAATCATCTTCCTGGCACAAACCAACAGGAATTGGAATTGGCATAAGAGCCAAGATCCTAAGTGTGGTTTAGACGGAGGAAGAGAAAGAGTTTTCTTTGCCATTCTTTTTCTTTTTTTTTTTTTTAATTTTTCATATTGTGCTTGTTTTGTTTCTAGATTTTTAATTGGTTCATTATAGTTATACGTAATGGTGGGATTTATTGCATATTCATCCGTGAACACAATGTCTAGCAGCATAATCTGGCCAGTATCACTCCTCCTCACTTCCCTGCTCCCTCCCTCTCCCCTCTGTCTCCTCCCTCTATTCCACTTACTTCCTTTGATTTTCCTGACATACCTCACCTTTCTTTTCCCTTTTCCTCTCTAGCTTCCTCATAGGAAAGAAAACAAAACCCTTGGCCTTCTGAGTTGGGCTTATTTCACCTTAAGTAAGGGTCATTTCTTTGCCCATAGGTAAATCTGTGTTGGGCTGTTTAATCAACCTTTGACTCCCCTGAGTTAAGAATTGTGCTACTTGCCTGGGGAGTTCAAGGATTGATAAAAAATGATAGTTCATGATAGTTCTGGCCTCAAAAAAAGTCTAGCTAGATTTACTTAAGTACATGAGCACATATATAAAGGAGCATGGGACAGAATGAAAAATGCCACACAGAAAGCATTAGTGGAATTTAAGAAAGAGACACCTCATTTCTGATGAATGAACTCCAAGAAGGTTCAAGAAGGAGATTGCATTTCAGTCTAAGCCTTCATGGATAGGTAAACGTGTGTGTGTGTGTGTGTGTGTGTGTGTGTGTGTGTGTGCGCGTGTGTGTTACTGGGTATTGAACCTGAGGGTTCTCTACCACTGATCTATACCCCCAAAGTTTCTTAAGTTTTTTTAAATTTTGAGACAGGGTCTCATTAAGTTGTGGAGACTGGCCTCAAACTTACAATCCTCTGTCTCAGCCTTCCAAGTTGCTGGGATTATCAGTGTGTACCACCACAGCTGGCTTGGGGATAGATCAACTTTTAACAGGTAACTCAGGAAAGGGCATTCTAGAACAGTGTGAGCAAAGCTACAGAGGAGGGAAAAGCATGGAGAATTCTTGAAGGATAGCCAAAAATACAGTTTGGCCAGAGCAAAGGTTTTGTTTAGGACAGAGCTGAAAGGGAAGACTGGAATGATAGCTTGGGACTAGATCATGGATCCAGTTGATTCTGTAGAGACTGGGGAAACCATGGAATGTTCTAGACAGGGTCATGACAGGCATTGTCTACACTAAATCCTTTTTAAAAATAGCTTTATTGCAGTACTGTTCACATACAATTAGCTGCACATACTTAATTGTACAGTTAAGTTTTGAGTAAGAGCTATGCATATTGCAATGACTTCTGACTTGGGTTTTGTAATAGCCAAAGGTTACAAATCAGAAACAGCTGAAGCTGTGTGTGGCACACACCTCTAATCCCAGCAGCTCAGGAGGCTGAGGCAGGAGAATTGCCAGTTCAAAGCCAGACTCAGCAATGGGGAGGTGCTAAGCAACTCAGTGAGACCCTGTCTGTAAATAAAATACAAAGTAGGGCTGGGATGTGGCTCAGTGGTTGAGGGTCTCTGAGTTCAATCCCTGGTACCAAAAAAAAAAAAACATAGGGCAAGACCAGGGAGGGACCCAAATGTGGAATCCCCGTGTGCTCTCCTCCGAAGCATCACTCTCCCAGCTCGTGGATTTGTGACACTGCATCCCAACCAGGGAGACTGTTGATGTGCTCAGTTTTTACTGGAGCTTCATTACATAGGCACCAATCATTGACTCACTGGACTGTCACTCCATCAGTCCTTCCCCTCTCCCCAGAAGTCAGGCTGACATCAAATGGCTCAAAGTCCTAACTTTCTAATCACATAGTCTTTCTGCCACCACCTGCCCGGATCCTAAGTCATTCATTAGCATAAATTATCTAGAGGCCTATGATGAATCACCCTAATTAGCATACATTCAAATGTGGTCTGAGGATCCCACCATAAATAACAGACACTTTTACAACTTGGAAAACTCTAAAGATTTAGCAGTTACAACCGATGCGATTCTGCAATCTGCATTTGGGGTAAAAATTGGGAGTTCATTACCCACTTCAATCTAATGTATGAAATATGATATGTCAAGAGCTTTGTAATGTTGTGAACAACCAATAAAAAAAATAAAAAGATTTAGCAGTTACCTTCTAGGAACCCAGGACAAGGGCCAAATTCATTATTACAAGGATAACTATTTTGAATTATGATGCAAAATAGGGTTGTTGAGTTTATTAGTGATGCAAGCCTGTAACCCCAGCAACTGGTAGGTTGAGACAAGAGGCTCATAAGTTTGAGACCAGCCTCAGGAACATCATCAGCAAGTTAGGGAGAACCTGTCTCAAAGAATAAAAAAGATTGGGTGTGTAAGTTAGTGGTAAAGCATCCCTGGGTTCACTCCCCAGTATCAAACAAACAGTATCAATCCTTTTCATTGCTAAGTAGTCTTCTTTTGTTTGGATATACCAAATCTATTTATTCAGGCACCTGCTGGTGAACATTGGATTATTTCCAAGTTTGACTATTACAAATAAAGCTTCTGTGAATATTCATGTTCAAGTCTTTCTATGCATTCTTTTATTGGATGAACATTCTGGAGTGGAACAGCTAGACTGTATGGTAGGTATATGTTAACTTTTTAAATGTAAAAATAATTATTTAATGACAATAAGCAAGACCAAAAAGTAGAATTTTGCTTCTTTTGCAGACTGGGGGTAAAGTGAAATGCTATGATTTTCCATACAAACATGAAATGGTATTCATATGTGGATTTATTCATATGGAATAAACACCCTCACAAATAACTGACACACCAAGTTCAACCAAAGTAAAACACAAAATGAAAATTGTTGAGTTATTCATATCTTAAAATTTAACATGCTTGCTCTATGTAAAAAATACTTGTAGAAATTCATAATAAATTGTTTATATTTCCAGACACTACAGAGAAGACATACTCCATTGTTAATTTTGTTAAAGAAACTCTTGAATTTGAAATTACTCTTAAAGCCCACATTAAAATAACTTTAGATCAAATGCCTTCTTCTAGCAATTAGCTGCCTTATTTAAAAATTTGTTTTAGAATTAGTGATAAATATGCATTTTAAAAAAACAATAATTCCACCATAACCAATGGAAAGTTAAGACACTATTTCCATACCCATTAAAGCTTTTCTCTACTGCAACAAATTTGTTTTTACATTCTAAATTTTTTAAAAAATTTTTACAATAAGAAAATTTTTTAAAAAATTAAACAATAAGAAAACAAATAACCCAATCAATAAATGGGCCAAGGATCTGAACAGATACTTCTCAGAGGAGGACTTACAATCAATCAACAAGTACATGAAAAAATGCTCACCATCTCTAGCAGTCAGAGAAATGCAAATTAAAACCACCCTAAGATACCATCTCACTCCAGTAAGATTGGCAGCCATTATGAAGTCAAACAACAACAAGTGCTGGCGAGGATGTGGGGAAAAGGGTATACTTGTACATTGCTGGTGGGTCTGCAAATTGGTGCGGCCAATTTGGGAAGCAGTATGGAGATTCCTTGGAGAAAGCTGGGAATGGAACCACCATTTGACCCAGCTATTCCCCTTCTTGGACTATTCCCTAAAGACCTTAAAAGAGCGTACTATAAGGATACTGCTAAATCAATGTTCATAGCAGCACAATTCACAATAGCTAGACTGTGGAACCAACCTAGATGCCCTTCAATAGATGAATGGATAAAAAAAATGTGGCATTTATACACAATGGAGTATTACTCAGCACTAAAAAATGACAAAATCATGGCATTTGCAGGGAAATGGATGGCATTAGAGCAGATTATGCTAAGTGAAGCTAGCCAATCCCTAAAAAACAAATGCCAAATGTCTTCTTTGATATAAGGAGAGCAATTAAGAACAGAGCAGGGAGAAAGAGCATGAGAAGAAGATTAACATTAAACAGGGACAAGAGGTGGGAGGGAAAGGGAGAGAGAAGGGAAATTGCATGGAAATGGAAGGAGACCCTCATTGTTATACAAAATTACATATAAGAAGAAGTGAGGGGAAAGGGAAAAAATCAAGAGAGAGAAATGAATTACAGTAGATGGGGTAGAGAGAGAAGATGGGAGGGGAGGGGAGGGGGGATAGTAGAGGATAGGAAAGGCAACAGAACACAACAGACACTAGTATGCCAGTATGTAAAAACGTGGATGTGTAACCAATGTGATTCTGCAATCTGTATACGGGGTAAAAATGGGAGTTCATAATCCACTTGAATCAAATGTATGAAATATGATATGTCAAGAGCTATGTGATGTTTTGAACAACTAATAATAAAAAATAAATAATAAAAAAATTTTAAGCAAACATGTGTTATTAAAGACAAGTCAGTTTTATAATCTGAATGCTTAAAAGTAAGCATTACCCTTTATTATACTCACTTGCTTAAATTATTCATTTTTGTAGGAATCAGATGACACCATGCTTATTGCACAGTGCCATACTGGTATATGGCATAACAGGAAACAGTATTGTATATTATGTTTATAACTACTATAAAGAAAAGATTGTGTTTTATGCATTCAGAATTGGTTGTTGAAATTCTCCCAGCTGCTTCAACCTTTGCAGATCCCCTACCCTGTGTTGAGCCTTGCTTACCAGCATAGGATATTTTCTAATTCCAAATTCTGTTCATTGGAAGCAATTGGCAAGTCATCATAATACTGTCTTTTTTTTCCCAGTATGTGTTAATTTGTTAAGAAATTGCTTTTTAAAAAGAGTTGTCTGCAGTGTTTGCACTATTTACATTCCTACCAGGTGGAATTCCATCTCCTTTGCACCCTCACCCAGACCCAAGATAGTTGATCTTTCTTATTTTAGCCACCTTAACAGGCATGTAGCAGTATTTCATGGTAATTTTTAATTCACACTTGCCAAAGAGCAAATGTGTTGAGCCCCTCTGCATTTTCATGTGCTTTTGAAAATTAACCAGCAGCAAAGAATCGAGTACCATTAAAACACTTTCAGGTGCCCAGGTGAGCACATCACCTATCAGAACGTTAAATGCTTCAGAGCAGTGGTCTTTGTGCCTGGAGTACATGAAAGAAAAATGAACAATCAGAAAGACTTGATAACTTTGTATCTTGGGTAGTTCCACTCACACATAAACCTCAAGAGATGGAATCACACCAGATGAGCTCTGGAGGTCTCTGAGGATTCCATTCTGTGTGTGGGGACGTGGCCTCTGTGGGAAAATGCTGAGACCACCAACAGCTTTGGAAGTTTATAAAACTGTGGAAGACGATCTGCAGTCCAAATTACCCTGTTTAAACAAGGTCTGTTCCTCCCACCCCGTTGGCTGTGTGCATTTCCAGCGTGCTGGGTGGAAACACTGGTCTTTCCAACAGAAACGCATTATCTGAATCCCAAACCTTTCCTCACCACCACCTACTTTTTTATGTACCCTAAAGATGGTTTACCATCACCCTGTGACCCTGTTCCCCAAATGAGGTTTACAACATTTTGAGGCTTATAGTCCCCTCTGAATAATCTAACGTCACGGGTGCTGTCTCCTGATATGTGCATATCAGATTGTTCATGCTCACTACATTTCATGGATTAGAAAAAAAAAATTCCCAAAGCAAGAGCAACAAAACATTTTACTAGCTTCAGGTTAATTAAACAGTTTTGAGATAGATTTTTTTTTTTTTTGGCCAAATATATTGCCAGTGGCCCAAATTTGAAAACTTCTTTTCTAATTTTGTCTTCCCTTGACTTTTGCTATCACAAACTTCCCAGATGCTCTGCATTTTGTTACATCTCCTTGCTCAGCTCATTGGACTTTTCTTTTTTCTGGCCGAGATGACCTTGGGTGAGATGTGGGGATGAAGGAGCATTCATTCTAAGTAAAGGCTCTGGGGGAGATTTTTCAGGGCAAGAGAAACTCAGGGCTCCGAGGATGCCATTGAGCACGCGCCACCTGGACCACGATCATGGGTTGAGGTCGAGCATGAGATGTAAACTGTCCAATCAGAGTAACAGTCATTGGAAAAGCGCCCTTGGAATGTGGGACCAATGCTACCCACTCTATTTGTGCAGATGTGAAACTTTGAACAGCATTTTGCCACTGTGATGAAGACTGCCTTGGAATAAAGCTGACAAGGGAGAAGGAAAGGCAGAGCTAAGGAACAGAACGAGACATGACAAGGTAAATGTCAAGAGGAAAGTTCAAACAGTATTTCAGAAAGTGTGGGGCAGGCATAATGCTTGATGCTGGGGTATTCAGCATCAAGCCTGCATATTCAAGGAAGGAAAGACGGGTCAGAGAGACTTAAACTTCCAGTTGTGACTTCTACCCTACCAGCGACTCTAGCCAATGATTCAGGAAAGTTTCCCAAAATCAAAGTCAATGAAATCTTAGCTCCCTGCCTTGTGGGTCTCAAAGATATGGAGCCTGACATTTCTTGGTTCTGGCCAAGAGGAAAGTAAATATTGAATGAGCCACTAACTGTTTTGCTCATATTTACTTCGACCATTCATTTCCAACCGAGTTTTGTAGAACATTTCATTCTAGTGGGGTGGAAGGTTAGAGAAGAGCAATAGAAAAGGATTCTGTGGCCAAACAGCTTTGGAAAATGATATCAATTATTGTCACCTCTTAGAAACTTACAATGCCTACTAGCAAATAAAGACTTTCAAAGGCCCTGTAGTCCACAGACTTGTTTAGCTAGGTTTGACCTGTAAATCCCATCCTATATTTGATATCCAAACCTTTTCCCTGTGAAACGCCAATCATGATCTTGCAGAACGAGTGTTCCCTAGAAGACATTTTGGGAAATGCCAACATTAGCAGCTCTCTCAGTGGCCTTTTCAGTTCTGCAGAGTTGGTGCTCAGAGACAAATCTGGGCTCCCAAACTGGCAAGAATCCTGGGCATTGTGCTAAGAGCAGAGCTTGTCTAATGTGGTCAGTTTTATGAAGAGAGATATGAGTATAGCCTCATTTTACAGATGGAGTGACTAGGGCTCAAAAAGGTGGCAGTTCAAAGCCATATCTAACTGACCCTGGAGTCCATCTCTTAACCACTATGCTAAACCGATTCAGGTTGGGCGCAGTGAGTGGCATAACCTGTAATCTCAGCAGCTCAGGAGGCTGAGGCAGGGGGGATTGCAAGTTCAAAGCCAGCTTCGGCAATAGTGAGGTGCTAAGCAACTCAGTAAGACCCTGTCTCTGAATAAAATACAAAATAGGGCTGGGGGTGTGATTCAGTGGTCAAGTGCCCCTGAGTTCAATCCCTGGTACCTCCCCAAACTTTTTCTCCCAAATAGATAGGGAGCTTATTTCTAGTAGAGGAGCAGTAATCAGAGGTCATGGCATGGTAGGGATAAGATATTAAGTTCGTGGGTGAATTTCACATGAGGATTCACGACAAATAAGGTTGGAGAAGTAGGCTGGACATTCATAGTATGTCTGTAAGGTTGGCTGGACATTCATAGGATGTGTATAAGGTTGGACATTCTATATGTCAACCCAAGAGCTCACCATAGTTGAACTTTGCCTCCTCTTTGTGCTTGACACCTGCATACAACACTGCCTAACACAGTGGAAGACAGAGCCTCAGAGAGGTTAGCTACATAGTTGCCTAGTTTCATGACTATTAGATGGTTGGTAGAGCCATGGCTTGAACCCAGATCTGACCACTAAAAAAAAACAAAAAAAAAAAAACAAAAAAAAAAAAACTCATGGCTCTTTTGGACACCATGCTTCTTCTAGTGAAATGAAGATGTTCCCAGTCCATGGAGAAGCATTGAAAGTGTTTGGCTGTCTTGCTGTTGCCTTGTGAATGGTAAGTCAGAGTAGGAGGAGATTCTGGGGGCTGAGGAGTCTGTTTTGGATAGACCATATCAACTATCTAGGCAAGAAGGGGGGCTGCATCCCACAAAAGGGTGAGAATAGGGGGCCTGGGGGTGGAGATCAGTGGTGGAGCACTTTCCTAGCATGCACGAGACCCTGGGCTCTGTTGGAAGCGCCACCAAAATAAATAAATATATAAATGGCAACTTTACCATAGTCACTAAGTTTTGAAATTATTTTTTAAAGAGGGTGAGGTTCAAATGACAACAAAATGTATATCAGAGTTCCAGAGGTGGACTCAGTAATATTGCCCTTAGTTATTGATTGGATAATGGGACAGGAGATCAAGGAAGAAGGTGGTGTCGAGGATCATGGACAATTTTGCAATGTTGGACGCATGTGGTAAGAGGGGTTATCTGCAGAACTGGCAGAGCCTGGGAGCCCCCTGAAGGTGTCAGTCCAAAACATGCAACCAGCACCTACCCAGGTCAGAAGAGCAAGAGACCATCCAGCAAGTTGCTTTTAACTTCCTGCTAACTTCCCTCCACAATCTCTGAGTATCATTGAGAACAGAGACAAAGCACAAGACATCTAATAGTATACAGAGGCTTTTTCCCAGAAATGTTGATGAAATTTTTATCCTTTTTTCAAGCCTGGCTGCCAGATGGCTTCAAGACATGACAAATTGAAGCTTTTTCTAGTCCCTGGAACCTGTGATCTTTTGATAGGAACATGATGAGAGGTGTATTCTGTTACCCAAATAAAGTTTAAGATATGACCCCCTTGGACAAGTTGCTTACCCCACTGGGCTTCCACCTTATGTCTGAAAAATGAAGGTCTTGGCCTCTATGACCTTCTAGGTGGTACTGCCTGGCCTTGACACAATCACTTCTTTGAGGCAAAATCACTCTGCCTCCGCCCATCTCCCTCCCCAGAGTAGCATGGTATTGGAACCTGATAGGTAGGTACCAGGGCTACATATAAACATTCATCTCTCGCCCCTGAAACTGGCACTAAGTCCCTTGTCTTGTGCAGAGTGGCCACTTGAGCCCGAAGACCATGTGACCTCAAAGCCAGGGTCCAGGGGGCGGTGGGGATGAGCCAGAAGGACACTCCATAAGGGCTAGAACTCTGTGTCTGTAGGTGGGGCTCCGGTGTGGGGGCTGTCATAAAAGGGGAGGTCTGGACAGGTGCCATCCGTTTGGGGACACCTGCCTGTGGCTGTCAACATTCCCCTCAGCTCTGTTCACCTCAACCACCACAGGCCCATTCTACCTTGGCATTTGTATTCAAAATGGAGTAGCTGTTCTATATATCATGGAGTAGCCTTGGACACCTGTACCATGAGCAAACCGTGCCATTAAGGTAGACCAAACACATTTGTGTCTTTCCACAATGCCACAAGCGTTAGCATTTTCAGTAGTGGCAATTCATTTTCCAGATACTCACAGTTCATCTGATAGTCATAAGCCAGGCAAACACTAGAAATAAAATTTTATTCCAGTTTTAATTTTTCTTTCTTTCTTTCTTTTTATTTTTTATTGACTGATTAATTGATTGATTTTCTTTTTTTTTTTGGTACTGGGGATTTAACCCAGGGGTACTTTGCTACTGAGCCACATCCTCAGCCCTTTTTTAATTTTTTTTATTTTGAGACAGGATCTCACTAAGTTGTTGAAGACCTCACTAATTTGCTGGAGCTGGCCTTGAATTTGCCATCCTCCTGTTTCAGCCTCTTGAGTCGCTGGGATTACAGTCATGCGCCACCACACGGGGCTCCTGTCTTAATTTCTCATATCTGTAACACTCAAGTCACACATCACACTTCACACAAGGATATCTATAGGTCACAGAAAGACTGAGGAAGTCTTAAGATGGCTGCAGAGTTACAGAATGCTGTACCAAGGGCACAGGCAGAGAGACATATGAATGCAGAGTCTAAGAGTCTCTTTAGGTGGTCAGACAGATAAAGGTTTTAATGAACCAGTTCTGCAGAGTTGCCAAAGAAGAGGGTCTGGATGGCAGTTGCAGTTTCAGAGTGTCCACTTGGAGTGGGCCATGTACACTCTGCTGAAGCGCAAGATCGGAGATCCAGAGGTTCGTCTCTGTGCTGATTTTCCTGGGCAGCGCTTATGACAAGTAACCTGGTGACAGGGCCAGGGTGCCACTGCATCCAGTCTTGGGGATGGGGAGCATCCTTCTCTTATGGGTCTCAGGTGAAGGGATTTCATCTGGTGAGGCTGATAAGCTCCCGTGTCTGATGTACGTGATATGATTCGGAATGTCCACGTGTCCAAGTGCTCCTTGATTCGGGATTATAAATTGGCACTTATGGGGCTGAGGTTGTGGCTCAGTGGCAGAGCACTTGCCTAGCATGTGTGAGGCACTGGGTTCAATCCTCAGCACCACATATAAATAAATAAAAAATAAACGTTCATCAACAACTAAAAAATATTTTTAAAAAAAAATAAGTTGGCACTTGTAATTCATTTTATCAATTTGTGCCTTGTGGTTGTGCAGGGCAGATGGTCATTGCTTACTTGTACAAACGAGGTGTGAGTCACTCTGCTTTGGCACTCGTATTCAAAATGGAGTGGCTGTTCTGTATATCATGGAGTAGCCTGCTTCCCACAACCTGCAATCCCTTTGCCCTTTCTAAAAGGCAGGTGCATCATCATGGACCTGCAAAATCATTTTTCACCTCCACGGGGCCTGAGCTAGAGCTGAAGAGGGCTCCTGAAAGCAGTCAGAATGGGAAGGGAAGGGGAGGTTTAACCAAGAGTCCGAAGCTTTCCACCAGGAGCACTAAACACACTGGGAGAACTGGCAGCCGCTTCCTTGGGTAACCTGGTCCCATGCCCTTCCCAAAGATCCAGGTTCAGGGTGAAGCTGGCTCCCTGAAGTCCTGTAGCTACTGGGTACGACAGAAAAATCCAAGGTGGGGTGCTGAACGGGCCTCGTGAGACACAAGAAGTGGGTCAAGGAAGGCATCTGGGAAAAGGGGACGGTCACAATGGCTTTCACTGTGATTGGCCCATAAGAAACACAAGTACCCACCAGACACGGTGGTGCAGACCTGTAATCCCAGCAGCTTGGGAGGCTGAAGCAGAAGGATTCCAGGTCTGAGGCCAGGCTCAGCAATTTAATGAGGGCCCTAAGCAACTTAGAAGACCCTGTCTCAAAATAAAAATAAAAAAGGACCGGGTCAAGGTTGTGGCTCAGGGGTAGAGCGCTTGCCTGGCAGGCGTGAGACACCGGGTTCAATCCCAAGAACCACATAAAAAAAAATAAACAAATAAAATAAAGGTATAGTGTCCATCTACAACTACAAAAATATTTTTGAAATAAATGAAAGCCAGGGATGTAGATTAGTGCCCTTGGTTCAAATGGATACATGATGGCATGTACCACTCGAGTCTCTGAGGGCTGACAAGGAGTCAGAGTCACAATAGAAACCAATTACTCAGGTACTTGCCTCCTCCTCCTAGGACCCCATCCCGTCCAACCCTTTCTGCCCAAGTCTCACCAGAGTTTTGTTTGGTTTGTGAGTGACTACAGAGAGGACCTCCCAAGTATTTACCAATAAGTCAGATTTCACCAGGCACTCCCTGGACCCCCCACTGCCAGTGGAAAAGATGAGCAGATTTGTCACCGGAGAACTTGAAGAGAATGCTCCCACTATGTTACGATCTCTTCCTGTCATGACAGAAGCAGATGGCATCCACAAACAGGGCCTCTTTCTGTTGTTCTTGGCAAGTGACACCAAAATCTGTGTGCCCTTTACCCAGAAAAGAGACTGTACTCCCAGAAAGGAGAGCAGCTAACACTTGCTTTTGACCAAAGCCTCTTTTCTTGGAGGTTGACTGGCTTGATTTTTAGGTTTCTTTTGGAGATTAGGAAGAGTGCTGCCCTGAGGTGAATCGGGTGAGAGCTACGCGGGGATTCACCACTGGACCCACCTTCAATGAGCCAAAGTTGCTGTGGCTACGCCCCCAGGGACCCATCATTTTGAAGGAAAGTTGTAAGAGGGATCTGAATGCCTTTCCCCTTGCCAGACAACCGTCCCACCTTGCACAGAGCTTGGCTGTCAGCAACAAATAAACCCTACCATGTCTGTCCCTGGGACCTTGAAGTCAGACCAATTTGGGAGCTGACGCTGCTTAGACACTCAAAGAAATCCTGCCTTCCACAGACAGCCAGAGGTAGTGTGGCGATGCTGAATTTTGCTTAGCATTATCTTGGATGGGGATGAAAGAAACACTTAACAAAACCATTTAAACAACAACAACTCTCCTTTGTCAATTTGGGCCAAGAATTCTTTGTCTTGTTGCAACCAAAGTTTGAGCTTGAGCAAGTTTTGCGTGTCGAACCCTTTCTTATAGGTATCCAGCATCGGGTATTTGCAGAAAATGAACTAAAATGCTTGTGTTTATCTTTCAAAATTTAAGCACTTTATTTCTCTTTTTTAAAATTTTTTATTTGCTCTTTTTAATTATACGTGACAGTGAAATGTATTTTAACATATCATACATACTACTGAGTATAGCTTCCCATTCTTGTGGTTGTACTTGATGTGGAGTTACACTGGTTGTATATTCATATATGAACAGAGGACAGTTATGTTCGATTCATTCTACTGTCTTTCCTATTCCCATTCCCCCTCCCTTTCCACCACTTTCCCTTGTCCAATGGAGTGAACCTCCACTCCTCCCTCCCTGGTACCTATTGTGAGTCAGTATCTGCATATCAGAGAGAACATACAGCCTTTGGTATTTTGGGATTGGCTTATTTCACTTAGCATGATATGTTCCAGTTCCAGCCATTTACTTGCAAATGCCATGATTTCATTTTTCTTTATGGCTGAGTAAATTCCACTGTGTATATATAGCACATTTTCTTTATCCATTCATCTGTTGAAGCACATCTAGGTTGGTTCCATAGCTTAGCTATTGTGAATTGAGCTGCTATAAACATTGATGTGGCTGTGTCGCTGTAGTAGTATGCTGACTTTAAGTCCTTTGAGTATAGCCTGAAGAGTGGAATAGCTGGGTCAAATGGTGGTTCCATTCCAAGTTTTCTGAGGACTCTTCACACTGTTTTCCAGAGTGGTTGCACCAATTTACAGTCCCACCAGCAACATATGAATGTACCTTTTTCCCCACATCCTCACCAACATTTATTGTTGCTTGTATTCTTGACAATCTCCATTCTGACTGGAGTGAGATGAATCTCAGTGTAGTTTTAATTTGCATTTCTCTAATTGCTAGAGATGTTGAACACTTTTTCATATATTTATTGAACATCTGTATTTCTTCTTTTGACAAATGTCTGTTCAGCTTCTTTGCACACTTATTGATTGGGTTATTTGTTTTTTGTTTGGAGGTTTGTTTGGAGTTTTTTTGGGGGGGGGTTAAGTTTTTTGAGTTCTTCATGTTTCTGGAGATTAATGCTCTATCTGAGTTCAGGCAGTAAAGATTTTCTCCCATTTTCTAGGCTCTCTCTTCACCGGCCTGATTGAATAAAAACATTTGTATGCTCCCTTCTGCTCATTTTCTTCTTTCTTCAATTTTACATTTTAATCCTCAGCTTCTTGGTGCTACGGTTTGGACACAGTTTGTATCCTAAGGCTGATGTATTGGAAGATTTGTTCCCAGTGTTAAGAGACGGAGGACCTTTAAGAGGGGGTGGACCTTTAAGAGGCAGGGCTTAATTGGAGATTGTTCCCTGGGCTCTGTCTTCTTATCTCACCATGTGACAGCCCCTTATCATGCATTCCCACTCTGGTGCTGCCTACCATGGGGTCCTCACCAGAGTCAGGCCAATACTATCACTGTGCTTTTGAACCTCCAGAACTGTGAGCTAAATAAGTATCTTTTCTTTACCAGTTATCCAGCCTCAGGTTTTTCATTATGCTGAAAGAAAACAAACTATTACAAAACCTACTTTTGTTCTTCTTTCTGATGCTTCTGGGAGAGTTCATAAAGGTGGTCTTCTACTTACTACTTGTTCTTTGTTTCTGTCCTGCTGTCTAACACATCCATTGATGTGTTGATTTCATTCAATTTTCATATCCAAGAGGTCCCTCCAATTTGTTCTGTATCACGCATGCTTGCTGCTGTTCCGTGTTTCTAACATCTTCCCTCATCTCTCTGAGAACATCTGTTATGCTTATTGTAAATACTTATACTCCTCATTTATTGGTTGGTTGTTTTGATACATGTTATTCCGTCTATGATCTTTTTTTTTTAATATAATTGGTTGCCCTCCTCAGACATCCCATTATTTGTCCTTATGAGTTTCTTGAATCCTTGGGACCATCAACTACCCCAGCAGCCAACGTGAATTTACTAATCCAGCGAGACAGCCTCTGGTGTTGCAATCCCAAAATAATCACTTCCCTTGTGTTTTCCCCAAATGGGCAATTCTTTTCCTCAGTAAAGAATCCTCTCCTCTCAAATTGTTCTTTCCCAAGGGCTTGCTCCCTGTTGTAACCACCTATCCCATTATATTCATCTGCTCAGACTGCTAAAACAAAAGATCACAGATTGGGGGGGCTTGAACAACAGGAATTGATTTTCCCATAATTCCGGAGGCTGGAAGTCCAAGTTCAAAGTGTCATCGGGGTTGGTGTCTGGTGAGGGCTCTCCCCTTGGGTTGCAGATAGCCACCTTGAGAAGGTATGCTCATCTGGCCTTTCCTCTGTGAGTGCATACAGAGAGAGGGAGCTTGTGAAGTTTACGGTGTCTCTTTTTATACAGACCCTAATCCTAGGGGATCAGGACCCCACCCTTGTGACCTCATTTAACCTTAATTACCTCCTAAAGACCCTATCTCCAAACAGAGTCACATTAAGGGGGATGGGCTTCAACATAAGAATTTAGGCGCAGAGGTACACAATTCTGTCATAACACCCATGGAAGTGGGAACGCTCAGGTTGGTCCCTATCACAGAGCATATGAACATGAGACACTGCTTGACTGCACTTATCTGTTTCTTAGCGCTTCTCTCTTCTCAATCTGCTCCTCTGGGTTGCCATCAAGTTAACACCAGGTTGATACTAGTTTGCTTGGTTGTTGGTGTTTCATATTTAGGCCACACAGTGGTGACGATTATGCAGTGGTCTTGCCAGGCCAATATGGAGGTGGAAAATGGCCCTGTCTGATACCTGTCTCCGTCCTCAGTCTCTGTCCCTCTTCTGCTGGAGATCACCACAACACTCGTGTCCGCACAAACACAGAGGCATCTAACCACCTTCTGTTTTCCCAGGGTTTCCTCTCAGTTTTGTCTTTGCCCATCAACCACCCTTCCACCTTGACAGCAGCTCCAGGGACAGAAGCCAAGAGCTTTTCCTGGTTGTCGGTCTTATGGGAAACCTGGATTTGACCTCATTTCAAAATCTCAGCTTTGCCATTGCTAATGTTGAAGTTTCATCTCCCAGTTCCCCTGTTTTGTTTTGTTTTTTCTTTTATATAATGAGAAGTTTGGAAAAGGTGATCTCAGGTTGTCGATAGCTCTAAAACTCCTTGATTCTGCTTGGTAAATGAAGAGGTGGCAGGTAGGGGACATTGAGATATTTTAAGACAACACAGTTTCCAAGGAGCTAAAGACACATACTGGGGAAAGACCCAACAAGGAAGAGTTATTAGCAAGAATGATTGTCAAGTTACGAGGGCGGGATGTCAATCAAGATTCAGGGAATACAGAGAAGGGGGAAGAAAACCACTGACTGAAGGGAGGTTTGGGGAGTTGGCAAGTCTCGAGAATGACCCATGCGATTAACCACCATAGAAGCAGGTGCAATCTTTTTTTAACATCTAATTAAATATTTCAGAAATCCCCAAAACACAAGTAATAATGTAATTAACACTGTGTCCCTAGTCTGAAATATTACTCATTACCAGTATACAGTCACCCCTCCATAGTCCTCTGTCCCTTCTTTTACCACAGACATGAGGTAGTAATCACAATCCTGAATTAGTTGCCATTCCCAGTAGTTTACATTTCTACTATATATGTATGTATTCAGGGGCAATATTTTTCTTTTTAAACAGTTTTATTGGTACATTACAATTATACAAAATAGTGGGATTCACGGTGATACATTTGTTTATGCACATAGCATAATTAGATCTATTTCATTCCCCAGTACCTCCCCTCCTGCCTTCCCCAATCTTCGTCCTCTACTCCACCAGTCTCCCTCTATTTTCTATTTTTTTCTCTCATCCTTCCATATATGACAGAAAACTTGACTTTCTGAGTCTAGTTTCTTCACTTGGCGTGATGTTCTCCAGTTCCATCCATTTTCCTACAAACGACATGATTTCATTCTTCTTTATGACTGTGTGTATGTATGTATATATATATTATATATATACATATTTATGTATAACATTCTTTATCCATTCATATATCAGCTTACACCTAGGTTGGTTCCATAACTTGCCTTTTGTGAATTACACTGCTGTGAACATGGCTATGTATATATCACTATAGTATGCTGATTTTAATTTTGTATATAAATATTTTGTTTTCAGTTAGCTTTGTGTCACTATGACCATATACTCAACAACAACAATGTATAGAGGAAAAGCTTATTTTGGCTCACTGTTTCATAGGGTCAGTCCATGGTGGGCTGACTCTATAGTTCTGGGTCCAAGGTGAGGCAGAGCATCCTGGTGGAAGGATGTGATGGAAGAAAGCTACTCAGTTCATGCTAAATGGGAAGCAGATAGCTTGAGTGCAAAGAGCCAGAGATAATATAATCCCCAAGTGCATGCCCCCAGTGACCTACTTCCTTCAGCCACACCCCACCTGCCTACAGTTACCACCCATTAATCCATTCAATTATTAATTATTAATGGATGAACCCACTGATGAGGTTACAGCTCTCATAAGCTGATCATTTCACCACTGACTGTTTCTGTACTGTCTCACTCATGAGCTTTCTGGGGACACCTCATATCCAAACCATAACAAATACTAAGGAGTGGTAGAACTGGGTCATATGGTGATTCCATGCCTAGGCTTTTGAGAAGCCTCCATCCTGATTTCCACAGGGGTTGTACTAATTGACAATCCCACAAATAGTGTGTAATGGTTCCTTTCTCCTGCATCCGCACCATTACTATTTTTGTTCTTGATGGTTGACATTCCAACTTTCTTTTTAAAAAAAAATCAGATTTGATGTTTGAAGATTGAGAAGTGTGACAACTCAAATACTGGAAGTAAAGCAAGGTGACCTGGTTGAAGAGGCCCAGGAAAGAAGAATCAAATAAATGGACAGATTTTCAGAGTATGAAAATCTTCCTCTTACTCGCTCAGGTCTCTTTTAGGTGACAAGGTCACTGACAGAGCTTCTGTACATGGACAGAACATCCATCCTATTCCTGATGCAGGGAGAAGCCACACTTCTGGAACATGTGAGGTTAGGAGGAAAACAGTCGTTTTAGAGACTGCCTAACAGAGCTATGGGTTTGGACCAGTGAGAGTTCTCTCAGAAACACCAGCATTGAGAAATCAGAACAGAACAGGGAGCTATTTAACATTCTGGGGTCAAGCAACAGAGCAGGCTGAGGTTTGGGCAGCCTCCAAGATGAGAGTTAGCCTGTGACCAGCCAGTGAGATGATACCCGTGTTCCTCCTCGTCCTTTCCTTGTAAGTGGCCCTTGAAGCTGCCTCTCAGTGTGGCCTGACAGCCTCAGCCTCAGAAAACTGCCAAAATGAAGCAATAGAACCATTCCATGAAAAGATGGCTGGGGACATGATGTTCCTATGTCCTGTTACTGGTGATTACTGGATCACTTGCTTAGGATGGTGTCTGCTGAGTTAAAGGAAAAAATAAATAAATTTTAAAGAGTAATCAAAAGATGGCTGAGTTCAGGAGGGCTACTGGCCTTACACAATTCTATTTGTGAAAGCCCAACTGAGCCATCTTTAGACAACCCAGCCCTGCAGGGAACATAGCCCCTAAATGCTGCCATTAGCAGATTAAAATGTGCTCCTGTTAACATTTACAATAATTGGGGGGGGGGCGGGTATAAAAGTGAAAGGATTTTTATAATTTTGCTTTTGAAATTATATGTCTGAGTAACTCATTGAATACACAATTTGCTTTCCATTTTTATTTTATCAAAAATCTGTTCTTAATTGGGAATTCTTGAGAAGCGAGAAAATCAAATCCACAGATTTCTCAAACGTGTGAAATGCTGTCTGAATGCTCCAGTTAACAGTTCACGAAGCTGCCATGTTACATTTTGTGTGCATGTCATTAAACAGCTATTCTCCAGGCTGTGGTAAGGGTTTTTGTATTTTAGAGCCAAAAATTATTTTCAGGCTTCAAAAATTGATGTAAGCTCCCAGAAAGCCACAGGCCCTAGACCCTGTGGCCTCAGGCTTAGAGGAGTGGGAAGGGTTCATGGGAGGCAGCCATGTCTGAGGACATCCACTCGCTGTTCTGACCCGATTCCCCCTGCTTCTCCACCATGATCACTTGTAGTGGGAGCAAGAGCAGTGCCCTGAAGATAACATCCCCCCATGTGGTCACCAGAATCTGTGGTCACACCTGGCTGCCATAACAGTGGGGACCTTGTGGTGTTCATTTCTATAGCTACAATCTATACGAGTATCAGGTACTTCACAGCTACTGGACATAAGTACTCGTTGAATACATGGTAATGGAGTTGGGTAGTGGACAAACAGTGCTCCAACTGTATCTATATTGTTCAAATGATATGTAATCAGAGGGTATTTATTTATTACCCTTGTAATTCAAAAATAACACAATTTTCACAACATCACTTCACACACACCCCTCAAAACAAAAATAACAAGCGTTGGAGAGAATGTGAAGAAATTAGAAGCTTTGGGTACCAATGGTGGAAATGTAAAATGGTATAGCCTTTATGAAAAACAGGATGGCAGTTCCTCAAAAAAAATAAATAAATAAAAGCAGTATTACCATATGATACAGTAATTCCACTTCTGGATATGTGGGGTGCTGGGGATGAAGTGCTCTACCTCTGAGTCACACTCTCAGCCCCAAATATTGAGATATTTGAACACTTAAGT
Source organism: Ictidomys tridecemlineatus (assembly GCF_052094955.1). NCBI lineage: Eukaryota > Metazoa > Chordata > Mammalia > Rodentia > Sciuridae > Ictidomys > Ictidomys tridecemlineatus. Next base: position 52,972,004 of record NC_135479.1, on the reverse strand, counting down.
TCACAGAAGCATCATTTACAATAGCCCCAAAAAAATGGAAGTAACCCAAATGTCCATCAATGGATGGATAAGCAAAATGTGATGCGATGGAATATTGTTAAACCTTTAAAAGGAAGGAAATTCTGACCATACTACATCATGGACATAAGTACTCGTTGATTTTGATGATATCAGGCTAAGAGAAATAAGCCAGTCACAAGAAAAGACAAATACTGGGTGGCTTCACTAATATGAGGTACCTAAGATAGTCAAAATCGTAGAGACAGTACAATGGTGGTTGCCAGGGTCTGGGAAGGAGGGACAGGGAGTTTTTTATTTATAGTCACTGAGTTTCACTTTTACAAGGTGAAAAATGTTCTGGAGATTGGTCACTGCATAACAGTATAGATATACTGTATACTGAAATGTACACTTAAAATAGTTAAGATGGTTAATTTTATGAGTTTTTATTACAATTTAAAGTTTTAAATAACAGAATTCTAAAAGTAATGTTTTGAAACATATATAATTTTGAGTGTTAAAGAATTTTTTAAGCAAAACAAAATTCAGAAAGACAGAAAGAATGATCAACAGATTTGACTAGATAAATAGCTAAGTTTCTATGACTTGAGACACCAAAAGCAAAATTAAAAGACAAACAGCAGTCTAGGAGAAAATATTGTCATATATGATGGGTAGTATTTACCATAAGAGAAAACTATTGTACGAGAAGATGGAATTACATTGGGTTTTGTTAGCAGAATTCCAATGACTGAAGTCCCAGAGAAGACACTAGGAAAAACAGACAAGTGGGAGAAGACTGTAAGGTGTGGATTTTTTTGGAACAAAATGGGTGGCTGAGTCAAGAACATAATTATTATTAATCTAGCAAACAGAAATGTGCAGGTACCATTCCATATTGCCCCCACTTAAGGACCATAAACCCCATGGAAATGAAGCAAGTAGGGTCTGGGAGGAATTTGGGAAGTATTTGTGCAGTGTTAAAGAATGAACTCTCAGGGCTGGGGTTGTGGCTCAGAGGTAGAGCACTTGCCTAGCATGTGTGAGGTACTGGGTTCGATTCTCAGCACACATATAAACAAATGAATAAAATAAAGGTCCATCAATAACTAAAAACTATTTATAAAAAAAGAATGAACTCTCAAAAGAATGAACTTAGGTAATTAATAAGAGTCTCAGGCACTGGGCCCGAAGGCTCAAAATTTTGGGGACCTGCTGAATCCATCTCCCAAGGATGTAGTCACAAGGTAAATGGACCAAACATTGCCCTGACTTTTCTATTTATTTCTATTTATTGTTTTTAGAGACTCTTGACTAGGCATTGATGAATCAACTTGGGTTCATAGGTGGTGGTCAGTTTGCCCTTGTTTGGTACCTTAGTGGCCTTCCCTGTCCCTCGCTGCATCCAACAAAGATTCAAACTGTTCAAAAATATTAGGATGAACCAGGCATGATGGCCCACACCTGTAATTCCACTGACTCAGGAGGCTGGGGTAGGAGAATGGTTAAGTTCAAGGCCAGTCAGGGCAACTTAGCAAGATCCTGTCTCAAAATAAAGTCCTCCTGAGTTCAATCCCCAGTATCTGGGGAAAAAAAAAAAAAAGTTAAGATGAAAATCCTGCTCCATTTGTGTACAACGAATCGACAAGCTTTTTACGGTCATGTATAACTGATCAGAACTAATTTTAAAAACTAAGATGAATAGAAGTGAACATAAAAATGCAAGATTTGAGGGAATGGGAGTGTAGAGTTCTTGCAAATAGTGGAGGACTTACAAGCTAAAGGCCCTGGGTTCAATCTGTAGTACTGGAGGAAAAAAAAAAGTAGAATTACTATCCAGAATATAAAAAGACCAAAAATCAATAAAATGCATAATAACTCATTTTTTAAATGTGTACTGAACATGATCAAGAAACATTTAGAGGAACAAACTACTACACATAGATGCATAATTTTTCCTATTAGACCAGCAAAATTTAAAAGAGATTGGCGATACATCTCAGTGTTAGTGAGTGTCATAATCCATTCAGGCTACTATAACAACTTACTACACACTAGATATTTGAAAACATTCATTTCTCATAGTTCTGGAGGCTAAGAAGTTCAAGACCAAGATGCTAGTAGATGCAACATCTGGTGAGGACCTGCTTCCAGCTTTACAAATAGTTATTTTCTTGTTATGTATTAGTCAATTTCTCATTGCTATAATGAATTACCTGAAGCAAGCTAATTATGAAGAAAAGTTTATTTAACTCACAGTTCTGGACATTCAAGAGCATGACACATGTATTGGCTCAGTTATGAGACAGGTCTTCTTGGCTGCATCACATGGTGAGGATAGCAATGGTGGGAGCACATGGGAGCAAGTGGTCATATTGTCAGACAGGAAGCAAGACAGTGACTCAGTTTTTCATAATATCTCACTCTCAGGAGAACTTTGCAGATGATCAGCTTTCCTTTCTGATAGCAGCAACCCAATAAACAACCCAAGGACCTCTCATGAGATCCCTCCTGTTCACGATCCCACACTATCTGCCACCACCAGACTGAGGGCCAAGCTTCTAACATAGGAAATTTTGGGGGACAAACCAGATCCAAACCATAGCACATTATAATCCTCACATGGCAGAGAGCAGAGAGAGAAAGCAAGTGCTCTTGTCTCTTTTTTTATGGACACTAACCCCATCACAAGGGCCCCATCCTCATGATCTAATGACCTCTCATAAGCCTCATCTCTAGTTTACCTTGGGGATTGGGGTTCCAACAAATCAACTTCAGAGGCAAATGTTCAGTCCGTAACAGTGAGGACAGCTAGGTACGGTGACACATACCTATAATCCCAGCAACTCTGGAGGCTGATGCAAAAGGATCACAGGTTCAAGGCCAGCCTCAACAACTTAGGGAGACCCTGCTTCAAAATAAAAAATAAATAAATAAAAAGGTCAATATGTAGAGTATCCCTAGGTTCAATCCTCTGTACCACAAAACACTAAAAAAAAAAAAAAAAAGAAAGAAAGAAAGAAAAGAAAAAAAAGAAACCAACTGCAAAGACACAGGAAAATGAAAACTCTGCAAGGCTTTGGTCAGAGTTTAAACTCATAAATGAGATTTGTAAAATCTTCATACTATAGCATATAAAATCTTCAGGCCTATAGCATTGAGTATATCCTGGTACTCTCTCAGCAAGGGCAGAAAACGGAAAAGTCTCATTTCCACTGAATGAATTATTTTCACATTCAACTCAAATCTGAATTGTATGTATCTTTTTTCCCCCAAATAATTAGCTAGCTATCCCAGCACCATATGTTGAATAATCCACACTTTCTTGAGAAGTTGAATGCCAACCATAGCATTTAATGCATTCTTACATAAACTTGGGTCTTTTTCTGGGCCTTCTGTTCTGTTTCACTGTGTCAAGGATCACAAACTGGGGGTCCTATGAGCCCAATTCTGCCTCCAAATGTGTCTGTTTTGGTATTTGTCCGGAGGTGTTTTCTTAAAATTGTAAAATTTTTTTTCTATTTGGAATACATTTAGGGTGTAACAGCACACATTCCCTTTCCTTTCAAAAATATTTCCTTATGTACACTGCTTCTCCAGATGAACATTTACATATTTTATCAGTTGCTGGAGAGGGGATTTTTTTTTTTTGGTCTAGGATTTTGATTGCAATCACATTAAATTCCTTAATTCATTTGGATGAAATTTACATCTTTACAATTTTGAGTTATCATTCAGAAATTTTATGTCTCTATTCCAGTCTTCTTTCACATTTCTTTTTTTCTCTTTCTTTCTTTGGAGGGGAAGGGGTACTGGGGATTGAACCTGCGGTCTTGCTCATGCTAAGCACTGCTCTGCCCATTTTCTTTTAAAGCCCCACATATTTCTTTTTTTAATATTTATTTTTCTTTTAGTTTTAGGTGGACACAATATCTTTATTTTACTTTTAAGTGGTGCTGAGAATCGAACCCAGTGCCTCATGCATGCTAGGTGAGCGCTCTACCACAACCCAGCCCCCACACATTTCTTCTTATTTCTAAGTTTTCTTCTGTTGCTACCAATACAAGTGGACACATTTTTTTCTATTTTTTCAAAATTACAGAACATAGTGATTGTAAAAAATATCAAACAATATGAAGAGTAAAAAGTCAGAGAACCATTCATAACAACCTCCCCCAACCCCATGTCATTTTTGCCCTCAAAGATCTAGCAATATGATTCTACAGCTTTTCCGAATGCTTAACCACACACACACACACACACACACACACACACACACACACACATGCACTCAATGGCATTATACATAACATACTGTTCTGCATCTTGCTTTTGTCACTTAATTTATCACTGATACTTCTCCATGTTCGTGCATATAAATCAACTTCATCCCTGTTATAAATTGTATAGCATCGCATATAATACAAATCGTTTTTAATTAACCAGTCATTCTCTTGGATTTTCACAGTACATGATCACAGCATCTGCCATCATGTAAAGAAAGAAAAACTTAATTTCTTTGCTTTTTTGCACTAACTAGAGCATCTAAAACTCTGTTAAGTAATTGTAGTAACAGCAGAAAGCCTGTCATGTCCCTAACTTTAATAAGAATGTCTTGAATGTAAATGTTAATGTTATTTGTTGGGTTAAGATATTTTTATCATGTTAATAAAATACTTTTGTATACTAATAGTTTTTTTTCTTTTTTTCTTTTACTAAAAGCGATGGATGTTGAATTTTTTTCAATGCCACATTGGCATCTATCACAGTGATTACAATTGAGACATACTAATAGAATTAATAATTTTATGAATAGATTTCCTAATATCAAATAATTTTATATTCATATTCCTGGTGAATTATTCTTTTAACCTGGAGGTCATAACAAATATAGTGGACCTGCAAAATAGAAGGGGTTTAGATCTCCGATCACTGCGTGGAACAGAATCTTCCAGAAGATGGGAGATAATGTACACTAAATTAAATCAAGTAATGTTAACATTAAGATTTTCATAGGTAAGACTGTAACTGGCCTGCCCTTTTTTTCCTTTCTTTGTCTACAATTAAGTTCTTTATTAAGCTCTGCTTTTGGCTTACTTCCAAAGATCCTTTTAATTCTCAAAAGAATAACAACACAATCTGGTTTGATGCTCATCAAAATAATTTCCTCTTCCTGGACACACGGTGAAACTTCATTTCTAGCCCCTTGCAATATAAGTGGCCATGTGACCCATTTCCACTAGAAGTCAATGAATGGCGGTGGTGATGAGTTTAAGCAGACGGACCTGTTGTATATTTTCTCTTTCCCCCTTTTTTCTTTCTTTCTCCCCTTGGAGATCCCAGGTGATTACAGTGAAGCTGAATGACAGAAGGGACTTAGACCCTGATGACTGCCTGAAAGACCCTCCCAGGAGAGCTGGGGGACTGTGCACCCAGCAACATGCTGGTCTGGATGCCAGGATACAAATTTGTGCCTTTTTTCTCCTGTTATTCTAACCCACCCCACTCCTTTTAAATAGACAACTATCTCAGAAGGAGGATGGGACAGGACAGAAAATAAAATATACCTATTGGTTTGCAGAAACCTAAATCCATTAGGTGATTAATGTAAATCCAGTAGGAGATTTTACCAGAGGCAAATATCAATATAGATAAAGGAAATGGGTGTGGGCAGGGGGCAGGCCAGGGGCGGGGGAGTGATTTTAAAAGAAAGCAAGGCTCATGGAGGGAGGCAAAAGAGGGAATCTGAGAAGAGTGCAGACTTATATGAACTCAACAGCCTGGTTCCTTGCTCCCATAGGCCCTAGGAAGACAGTGAGACCCTAAAGATGGATGATGGCAGGTGAGGACATCAAGATTTTCATGACTCCAGCAAGCAAAGCAGCAGATGAAACAGTAAAAAGAACTTTCATACATACATAAGTGGACATACGGGCGGAAGAGGAGGATGTTGTAGCAGCCACCCGGATGGGCTCTGGATGTACCAACCTGGCCCTGCCCCATCTGATTCCAAAATCAAACATATGTCTTTTATACAGAGGTGAACAGGTGATGTCAGAAGCAGAAGGCCTCTTCCTCCAGGGCTGGAATCACACAGCCACCCAAACTGAGCCACTCACTCAAGAGAAAGGGGGGGAAACTCTGAATAGACTGTGCAGGGCTGTCTATGGATAAACAAAGAGACACACCTTTGCAGAGTTTAGATTAGAATTGTTATTAATGGCTGAGCGGTGGCGCTCGCTCCCCTGTAATCCCAGGGGCTGGGGAGGCTGAAGCGAGAGGATTGTGAGTTCAAAGCCAGTCTTTGCAACTTACGAGCAATTTGGCAAGGCCCTGACTCTAAATAAAATACAAAAAGAAAAAAAAAAAAAAAGGCTGAGGATATGATTCAGTGGGTAAGTGCCCCTGGGTTCAATCCCTAGTACAATATATATATATATATATATATATATATATATATATATATATATAATTATTGTTATTGTTATTATTAATGCTCTTACTGTCATCCTGCTGGGTCTGTCTCTTCTGGGATCCTGTGGTGGACAGCATCTCAGGTTTAGGGGCTTAATAAGGGCTGGGGATAGTAAGGGGATGGGTGGGGTGGGGTGGGTCCTGTTACCTCTGTTGAGCCCACCGGGCCGGCTAGAAGGGACAAGGCGCGTGTTATGGTCGGCTGTAGAGATGAGGACGGTCAGAGAGTGGAGACAGGCAGGACAGAGGTGGGCGGCATTCCCACCACGTCTCCCCCTCCTCCCTGCCAGGATTTAGAGCGCGAGGTGGCGGCGGCCGGCAGGGGGCGCCAGACCACCGGCAATGTGGCGGGGGGCGGACTCGCTGGGCGAGGGACACCGCCCCGGCAGAGACCCCCGCATCCCATCCCACCCGGGCTCGGGTTCCCAGACAGACTGGGCAGCGAGGCAGCCCGACGAGTGTGGGAACCCAGGCAAAGCGACCCAGGGGAACAGGGGCGGGGGGGGGGGACGAGCTGGATCGAGGTCGCGGTCAGGGTCGAGCACCCAGCAGGAGCCCCCAAGGCAGACGCACGGTCTCCAATTTACACGTGGGACTTCAGGTCCAATGAGTCTATGCACGTGCCCTGAGGGGATCACGAAAGGCAGCCATCATAAAGCAAACCGTTTAAACAGGACATTTCTGTGACACTGTTTTGACACTTCCGTGTCCCCCCCCACGCCCCGCAAAAAAAAAAAAAAAAAAAACTAGCACCGGCCCCACCCAAGACTCTTGCACCCCAAGGGGCCTTGTTTGGGCCGTCCTCCACGTGCCCGATGGCTGCCCCTCATTGGTCCCCAGGCTGTTGCCCATCCTCACACAGGCAGCCCCAGGTGTCTGTGGCCAGCCACGGGGTTTAGATTTCGGGCTTCTTCCCATCTTCTCTGTTCACCTCACCCCCTTCTCGCCTCAACTCAGTGCCTCCTTTCCTCTTCTTTCTTCTTGGTCATTGACTTCAAAGGTCCAGTCCCCTCTTTCATCATCACACACCAGGGAGGGAGGTCCCAGGAGGGGCGCCACACTTCTCTGCCAGATGCTCCCTCTCAGCCTTGTGCTCCCAGACCCTGCCTCCCTGAGTCTTCTTCCCAGAGTTCCTGAAGGGTAAGGGCGGGAAGAACTCCAGCAAGAGTGGGGTTCGTGGGACCAGAGGTCAGAGGGCAAAGCCTGGGTTCCAGGTGTGTGGTTCACAGAACCAGGCAACCTGTTGCTAGGTAACCAATTTCCCATCATCCAACCCAACACATCGTCCTCAGCTGCCTACCCTCGGCTTCCAGCTGGCTTTGGCTGAATCTCTCAAACACCCACCCTAAAGGAGGAGGAGGGGACAAGCAAGAGCACAGCCCCCAGCACCTTTGAGTCCTCTGTGGCTCTGCCACCCACGATTTCACTGTGAAGTCAGGTGCCCGGAGCCCGGGCCTTTAGGTCACTGCCACCATGAGTCTGGGCATCATGGAAGAGGAAGACCTGGCTGAATACTTCCGGCTTCAGTATGGGGAGCGCCTACTGCAACTGCTGCAGTGAGTGTCAGGGGGCCTGGCCTACTCAGTCCCTTTGTGCCTGGGACTACTCACACCCACCCCATGCCCCACCATCTAACCTATCCCCTCCTCTCTTATAACCCAGCACTCCCAATCACCCTGCTCCATCACCTGGACACCAGACCCCCATCACTGCTCTTTCCCCAAATGCCAGCATAGACTTATCTCCTCAATACACTATCCCTTCCCACTCAGGTCAGAGAGTATACCCCTTTCCTTCCCATGGGTATCCGGCTGCCTGGGTTACTTCCCTGCCCAGCCTGCCCCAGGCTCAGAATGCACCTGTCTCTCTTGCCCATGTCTTGGGCAGGAAGTTCCCCAATATGCAAGAACAGTCAGATTCCCCATCCATCCAGCTATTGGAAAAGAAAAAGGAAGCCAAGATCATGCATCATGCTATGGAACAGAAGAAGGAGGTAAGGGGGATGGGGACGGGGGTACAGGACAGGAGAGGGAGCCATCTGGGGCTCAGGGAGAGCAGGTAGACATCCTTCCATTTTGGAAGTGTGGGGAGGAGGCAGCTAAAATGGAGGGTCCTGGCTAGTGGTTCTGGTCTTTTTCTCTGGGGAGAATAGAAAAGATCTAAGTCTTGGAGTGACCAGTGTCCTGGAATGCTCTAATCTGAGCCAGGAACAGGGTGCAAAGTGGGAGGCCATCTATGAACCTTCCTGGGTCTAGGGGATAGAGACTCTGGAGCAGGGGAAGCTACCGTCCTCCTGACCTCTCTCTGCTCCTACACTCCCAAAGACATTTAAGCGCAGAATGGAAAGTCTCAACCTGCGCTGGGAGGAACTGGGAGTCAAGGAAGAACAGCTGAAAGCCCACATCCAGAAATTTGAGCAGTTCATCCAGGTATGAAGGGGAAAATTGTTCTTCTTCTTGCTTTAGAGGGTCACTCAGGGTTAAAAGCATCTTCAGGGCTGTTAACAATGCCTGGTGCTTCCCAGGCATCCTGAAGTCTCCACCTGTTTACCTGTCAGTCTCTGCCCCCTTTAGATGGCTGTTTCCTATTTTCTTACCAGTTCCTGGGATGTATAGTTTATCCAGTGAATGAACGGTTGAATGGGTGGGTGGATGGATGTGACCCTACCAGGGATAAGCACTTGGGGATACAGTAATGGATGGGCAAAGGTTTTAGTCTCTTCACTCACCATTCTTTTCCATCTTTGTCCTTATACCAAAGGTACAAGTGGGGGACCTTTGGAGGACCATGCCACAGAGACCATTCCAAGACAATCCCCCTCTCTCTCTGTCTTTAGAGGAGTAATTTAATCATCTTAAAATCCAGATTTACCCAGATCTGCCAGCACTTATCGATTCTTGAAGGTCCTTGGCTAGCTGCAGGGGGGTCCAATGGCTATATCTGCCACAGAGGAGCCCTGCTCTTAAGCCACACTCTAGGTCTAACCATGCAGGACAAGAAGTCAGTGGACTGGGCACATTCCCCTGGGGTCTTGTTCATTTTACCTGCCAGAGAAAAGCTGATGGAGTGGTTGGGGGTGGCAAGAGATTTGGGAGTGAGGGGTTCTCCAAATGACTTTAGGAAAGTCCTCAGTTTGGGAATCCCATAGAGCTTGCCACAAACACAGACCTCTTTGTTTGCAGCAGGTCTGAGGTTGGGCCCAGGTATCTATAGTTTTTTAAAAAGCTCCCAAGTGATTCTGTTGCACAGGTATATTTGAAAGCCACTCATTTAGAGCTGCTCGTGCCTCTTCCTGTGCTAGGGGGAGAGCACAAATTCTCCACACATCCTCTTCCATGTTCTCCAAATGCCACCACCACACATGCCCATCCATGTGCAATCTCAGGAGCTCCCAAGAGGAGAAAGGAGCCACACAAGTACAGTGGATAGGGTGGGCTTGACCCTAATCTTGTGAGAGGGCTTTACAGAAGGAAAAAGGCAGGGTTTAGACTGATTAATGTAACTGAGCCTCATTCTTTCTTTCTGGGCTTGGAATTTCCTGTACCATCTCCTGGAAGCAATGCCAGGCTGAGCTCCTAGACACACTTTCTGGAATGTCCTTATCTTACCGGGCCCTCTGGACTGAGCACACAGTTCCTATCTCATCTTCATATAGTTTGATCAATGTGGCCCCCAGCTTTTGCGAGGAAGAGGGGGCTGACTGTTTTGCATTTCTACAGTTGGAGAAATTGAGGCACTGAGTACCACCAAATCAGGAGAAAATTTGGGCCTCCCAACTCTGACCCAGCCATCTGCCCCAGGATAAATGATCACCATTAGAAACACAAACAATAGAAGCTTTGTCAGAAGGGTTCCTGCTCCCACTTCTGGATTTTCTCAGCCTCTCTCAGGGTTGGGTTTTCTCCAGACACTGAGCCCCAGTGTAATATGGTTGTTCCTCAACCCTGGTTTCTCCCATCCACTCTTTGAAATCCAGAGCCCACAGAAGCAGACTAGTTTCCCAGTCTGCTCCTCCCAAGGTCACCTCTTGAGTCTGAACTAAGCTGCTGTCCTCTGAGCCTTACCTTGATCCACAGGAATCTCTTAGCTTCAATCACTAGCATCAAATAACCAAAAACTCGCTTCAGATAACCCCAGAAATCCTTTTCCTTGGCACCTCCTCTCCCACATGGCGACCCAGACAGAGCAGGGCTGAGGGCAGCCCAGGCAGGCTGGGGGACCCCAGGGAGGACAGGAAAAGCCTGCCTAACCTACCCTGGCTTCCTGGTCCCAGGAAAATGACCAGAAACGGATCCGAGCCCTGAAGAAAGCCAACAAGGAGCGGGAACTCAAAAGGCAGCGCCTCCGGGAACTGGCTAAGGCCAAGCAGGAGATGGCGGCCTTGCGGCTGGAGCACCAGCGGCTGAGCGTCAAGCTGCAGAACTACTCCATCTTCAACAAGTACCTGGAAAAGGTGGTGGAGAACTCCGAGGTGGGTCCCAGGGACAGGGGCAGGCCTACCTCAGCATCTTCTCTGGGATGCTGGGTTACAGGGTGGAGTTCAGCTGCAATAGGCTGAGGCCTAGGGACCCTCTGGGGCCCCAGAGGCTCTGCAGGGATGGTCACCCTGGTCTGAGGAGATGCAACAACCCTTAAGGGCCGCTGGCAAAGGCCCCTGCTGAGGCTGGATGTGTTTCTCAAAGGATGAGAGCCAGGTGGTTTGAGTGTTCATGTGCCTGACAATCATGTCAGTGTCTCTGGGTCGGTTGCATGTTTATGCCTACATCTGTGGCTGCGGCTGTGGCTGTTTGAAAGTAGGTGTGTATGTGTGTTTGTATTGGGAGGACAAGCTTTTGGAGCACTAAGTTTTGCCCTCATCAACACGAGGCAAGCATCGATCCCTACTGCCACCTCCTCCCCAGTGTCTTTTGTTTACTTATGAGGAAAGGAAGGGAGAGAAACTAGAAAAGCATCCAGCCTCTGTAGGACGCTGCTGGTTTGATGCTCTGCAAGCCAGGCCTTGGGTCAGTCATAGCCCTGAGGGGAAAGCAAGCTGATCACCCTTTCACAGAGAAAATGTAGGCTCAGAGAGGTTGAGTAAACTGCTCAGTGCCTCATGGCTTGTAAATGGGCCCCACAATGCCTTAAGCAACCGCTCTCCAGCAGTCCCTGTGGCCAGAGGTCAGGGATCTTGTTAGTCCTGGTCCCACTGTAACCCTTGGAGCATTTGACACTGTTATTCCTCTTCTGTGAAACAGATTTTCCCTTGACTCGGTAACATTCCCTTTCTTCTACTTCTGGCCCCCTTGCCTCAGGCTCCTCTGAGAGTTCCTCTTTCTAGAAAGGAAGATAGAAGAAAAATGTTCCAGAGTGTCCATCTCAGAAGCCCCTCTTCTCCTCCTCCTTCTTCTCCCACTCCCCCTCTCCCTCCCCCTCCCCCTCCCTCCTTCTCCTCCTGTTACCAGGGATTGAACTCAAGGATGCTTTACCACTGAGCCACATCCCTAGCCCTTTTATATATATTATTTAGAGACAGGGTCTCACTGAGTTGCTTATTGCCTCACTAGGTGGCTGAGGCTGGCTTTGAACTTGCAATCCTCCTTCCTCAGCCTCCAGAGCCACTGGGATTATAGGCATGAATCATCATGTCCGGCCTCACTTTTCTTCTTGAGAAATCCCTGCAGCTTCCCAGCAATACCACCTCATCAGTGATTGTCCCCTCCCCCATGGATCCAGCAACAGGGCGCAGCCAGGAACCCTCTCAAGGGGTGTGGATGAATTTCTGTAAAGGGCCTAGGAGAAAAAAAGACACACAGCTTTTTAAAGTTCCTGCAATAATAAATTAGGTTAGAAACACTAACCTAATTTATTTATGTGTGAGTCCCAAATCTGTCTTATTTCCTCTATTCTATTACCTACTGTAAGATAAAATGCTGACTTCATGATTGGGGGTTTTCTGGGGGTAGGGGGGGTAGTAAGAAAAGAATAACATATTAAAACAACAGGTAAATTGTGAATTACTTCTCCAAATCAGACTGGTAAATGGCCGTCTTAGAATGGAGCAAACTGGCTAGACCAGCCCCCTGTACCTAATTCACTCTTCCTGTCCACAACTCACTCTTCCTGTCATCCTCAGGCCCTACTGCTGCTGCATTGGCAGCTGGACCCAGGTCTGGCCCTTGACTCCTCCCCTTTGCAGCCATCAATCAGCTGATCTGGTTAGTTCTGCCTCCTAAGCATTTCTGGAATTCAGCCCCTGCCCCTTCCTCATCCAGGCTGCCTGTCTGGAGTTCACCTCTGTGTCACTTCTGGCCATCCTGTTCGGCATTCTACTGCCAATCTCATCTCTCTCCCTTCCTTTGTTCTGTTCAGGATATTTTAAGCATTCTGGGAAGTATAGAGAGCCCCAGCACTCAGCACACAGTGTTGTCCAATCTTCATAGTTTCTATTGGTTCCCGATTCTTTTTCCTTAAATAAAAACACTTCTCATAATTAAAACAGCTTTTGTTTTCTTCCAAAACTCCTCAGGGGTAACCAGTTTCCTGATGTTTACATTTCTCATTTTCATGCATGTTTTTACTATTTCGTAACATATCACCCGTCCATAAAACTGGAGGGGTATATTGTGCGTATCTTGGGGACTTTTGTTACTTGCTATTTTCAATCAAGAGTTTTAATATTTTCTTATTTTTTAATTGGCACATAATAATCGTACATATTTACAGAGTACAGTGTGACATTCATAATGATCATATGACACTCATACTTCATCACATCAAACATTGGTCATTTCTTTGTATTATAAATATTCAGAATCCTCCATAATGAGTCTGAGGGTGTAGCTAAGTGGGTAGAGGGCTTGGCTAATGTGGGTTTAATCCCCAGTGCCAAAAAGAAAAAAGTTGGTAGAGTACTTGCCTACCATGCAGGAAGCCATGGATTTGATACCCATCACTGCAAAACAATGCCTCTCAACTAGCTATTTTGAAATACACAATTATTGTCAATCATAATTGTCTGCTATGCTATAGAACATTAGAAATTATTCTTTCAATCAATTATATTTTTAAGAACAATTTTATTATTACATACAAAGGAGAAAGAACAGTTGATGGAATGCCTGTTACTCATCACCTCATTCCAGCAATTACCGTAGACACATCCCCCTCACCTTCCCACCCTCACCATTTTGAAGCAAATGATATTTTTCATCCATAAGTATTTCAGTATGGATCTGAAAGATGAAGGCACTTTTTAACATAGAGATGCACCACAATACTGTTGTTACGCCTTGTAAATATTTGATAATTATTCCTTAATATCAAATATTCATCTAACCAATGTTATCATTTCCCACTTATTGCAGTAATATTTTCTGTAGTTTGTCCAAACCCGTCCAAACCAGTTTCCCCACACTGTGTATGTTTCTGAAGTGTTATAGACATTGTGTTGAGCAGAAGAAGTCCGACACAAAAGAGAGTATTCTGTTACTTTTCACCGATATGTTTTAATACAGGTAAAATTAGTCTTAATTGATCAAAATACTGGTTTCCTTAGTTGTGGGATACAGACACTATCCAAGAGGGGCAAAATTATTTTAATATCTCTTCTTCTTTCATTACCTGGAATAGCACCTAAAGGGAAGGATTTCATGAAGAAAATCTTTCCTTGGTCAACTACTTGATTACTATGTGGATCTTAGAGAAAAAGCTTGTTAAATACTTGACTCTTTACAGTGGTTAGAATAATGAATTGGTTTTCCAGCATTCTCCAAAAATAACCCGTAATGTTTTTAGTATCATTATGAACTTGACGATTTTTAAAATATGAGTATGTCTCAATCCTTTGCTCTTATTCTTCCTGATGTTCAAACTGTCCCTCTTCGGACTGTGGGAGCCTCTTTAAGTTGGCGCCTGAGTCCTTTTGACGTCAAAATAAGAATTTTGAGCCCTTCCTAGGAGCTCCGATGTGGTCTGTTCATTTTTAACTGCTGAAAGCTGTTTTATGGTGTGCTGAGTAAACTTTGGGAAATGCAGAAAATGAAGTTCTTTTTGCTTCTTAAAGATCCTTCGATGACAAAGTTCACAATTCTTCCCTGGGGTTTATTAGGCACTTCTTTGTTATTTGGAACTTCTCCAGGTTCATCTCTCTCTCTCCCCAGCATCTGGAGCTCAGGTCATTCATTTAAACTACGTGGAGCATCCTAAACATGCCAAACACAAACCATTCGTCTTTACTCTCTACCTGTAACGATGCTTCATTCCCCGCCCCCACAACCCTTGCTTTTACCTAGCTATCTTATTAGTACTTCCAGTCTCATTTGAGCCATTTTTTCTCCCAGGAACCCTTTTCTGGCTGTTTCCACTCTTTCCAACGCTGGGTGATTCTTCCCCAAAGGGGCATATTTGAGAAAAGGCCAGCAGGGCAGTTCCCAAGACTCCAGTCCATCACTGGAAATGTCATGATATGGAGAAAGTGCTGGGGAGTGTCCTCTGGGTAGCTGGAAGGCACACATTGATAAGCCTAGGGGGAGGGGGGTGAATTAGCATCCCAGAACTAGGGCTCACTTTGACTTCTAAAAGGGTTCTTTGCATGGCTTTTGTTCAACTGGATGGAAGTTTGAAGGTTAGAGCTGGAGCAGTATAGCCACCCTGCAGGAAGCAAGCTGGGCTTGGTAGACCACCTTCTCCACTGGACTTCCACTCTACTACTTCTCCCACAGCAAATTTGTTGAAGGAATACCAGGAAGCGCCAAGCTTGATGTTATTGCCCCAGGCTCTGCACAACCCCACGCCCAGTCCTAGCTAGGGCTTATCACTCTGTGTTGTAACTGACTGTTTACTGTCAGTCCTCCCTCTAACCCTGAAGCTTTAAGCCTCAGAAAAAAAACAGGGACTGGCTTTCTTATCTCCTGCTATGTCCCTAGCATTGAGCACAGCTCCTGGCTTATAAATGATTCTTGGTACATTCTTGTTAAATAGGATAATCATGGCCTTGGGAAATATCTCAAAATGTCTTCTATGCGCAACTCTCAACTCTGTCTAGAATCACCTGGGAGATCTTTTGCAACATTCAAATGATAGGGACCATCTCTGGGAGTAGAACTTGACAGGTGTCCTTTTCAAAGCTCCCTAGATGATTCTAACATAGATCTAAGATTGAGAACCCCAACCCATTTGTGCTTTCTGGCAATATATGGATCATGGCCCATATAAACCCAGGAGAATCAGGAGGTAGGACAGTAACATCTGCACATCTCCTGCCTTGGCCAGGCCAGCCTACCCTGGTGTGTCCATGTGTTCAGGTGTTCAGGTTGGGGTTTGGCAGAGCTGCGGTGGCTGCATCTGCCCTCTGGGCAGTGCAGTGACCCAAACCCTGGCCTCAGTTTGAGGAGATCCATGAGGTGATCGGACGCTACAAGACGTTGATGAGCATGCACCATGATCTCATGCAATCAGCGCAGGAGAGCCAGGAGCAGATAGAGCGTGCCAAGGCGCGACTGGCTCGCTACATGGAGGAAAAGGACGATGAGATTCTCCAGCACAACAATGAGCTGGCGCGGCTGCAGATGCGCTTTGACCGTGCCCGCAGCGATGTCATCATCTGGGTGAGGCATCTCAGCTGTGCTGGGCAAGGTAGGGGGCTCCAGGGCTTTGCATAGGTGAGGCCTATGCATGTTCACCCCCCCCCATACACACAACACACACCCCCACACACAGGACACACAGATGCGAGTCCTGTGCTCACATCCCTTCCTGGTCCCCTCCCCAGGAATCTCGCTGGGCACACATCCAGAATACAGCAGCCAAGAAGACCCTATTGCTTGGCACCATTAAGATGGCAACGCTGAACCTGTTCCAGATCGTGAGCAAACAGCTAAAGGAGACAGCCCAAGTATCCCTGGAGGACACGCACAAACAGCTGGACATGGTAGGAGGAAGATGCAGGCATTGGGGTCAGCTGGATGTGGGCCAAGGGGCTTCTCAAGTGAATGGTTGAGTGGAGGAATGAACCAGGCACAGCACTGGCTCTCAGATGTCAACAGCATCAGAATCACCTGGTGGGGAGCGGGCAGGGAGAGGGGTATCCCTGGGCCCTGCCCCACAATCTCTGACTCCATAGGTCTGAGATAAGAACCCAATTTCCCAAGTGATGCTGCTGCTCCAGGTGCCATACTTTGAGAACCACTACATTCATACTAAGACCCTTTTTGGCCTCAAAGCACGTGGCCAGAGCAGGGATCCACTATTGATTCATTAGTCATGTGACTGCCTTATTAAATTCTAGTGAGAGACCATGGCTTGGTAAAGGCCAATGTTTGAAACCCCACTCTGTTAAAAAGGGACACTGGCAAGTTTTGAGAATTACCTGTCTGAGGTGTTCTTAGAAGCAATGGAAAGAAAGAAAATTGAAAGGGAGATAGATTTTTTTATTGAACGACTCAAAAGGTTTTTTTTTTTTTTTTTCCATACGGGGGATTGAACCTCAGGGCCTTGTGCACGCCAGGCAAGTACTCCACCAACTGAGCTATATCCCCAGTCCCTCAAAAGATTTTTTTAATGCCATTCATGTTCCTATGCCACCTAAAATCACAACCAGAATTACACATATCCGGCTTTGGGGGAAATTCTGTACCAGCAGATGTATCAGTGATGCTTCTTCAGGCATGCAGAGAACCAGGACTAAGCCACTGTGTGTTCCTTTGGCAAAAGCCCTTAGCTCTGCTGTGACATACTACAAAGCTCTTGAGGACTGAGATTTGTGGTTGATCCCTGCTGAATTTCCCAGTGCCTAGAACAATGCCTGGCACATAGTAGGCACTCAATACCTACTTGGCAAATGAATGTGAAATACAATCCATAAAATCAACTGACTGAGAGGCATTTTATTTTTTTTAAAAAAGGGTGAAACTTATGAAATATATATCTATATCTACTTATGAAAGATTTCCCCACTGATCAGCTAACTAGGATTTTCCCAAGACAATACTCAGCCTGTGTTTGAAGGCATATTACAATAGAGTTATTTTACCGTTCATAGAAGTATATTTGCAAGGAAGTTTGTTCTAGAAACAGCAATATTCAGATTTTTTTAGTATAAGGATATGTTTACACTCTGAAAATACCAACCCCCAAGATAGCTTTCCTTTCTATGGGTTGTATCTATCGATATTTACCAAATTAGAAATTGAAATTAAAATGTTAAAATATTTGTGTGAGAATAATGAAAAAAAAAATAATGAGAATAATGATAAAAGGCATGCTAACAGAAACAGCATTTTTTATTTTTAAAAAAATTTTTAGGTATTTTGTGAGAAGAATGGCATTATTGGACACTGGCAAAACTCCTTACTGGATTGTTGATTTTCTATTTTGATTTTCTCAATTTTGATCTAGGAAATCTCAACCTTGATTTATTTTAAGAGGAGTATTGCCCAAAGGTTATTTTAAAATATTTCATTCCATGTCTATAGGTTATACTCCTGTTGACGAAAATATCACATGACCTAGTAGCCTGGAAAATTAAAAAGAAAAAAAAAAAGCACCCGGGAAAATATAAGTTAAAATCAGAAGTTAAATATAAAAAGAGAAAAACAGAATCTAGTGAATTCTTGGACTCAAGGACCTTCAATAGGGATAATAGTTGACTCTGAGCTTCCTAGTAACCAGATGAAAAACAACACCTAGTTCTTGTGCCAAAAGAAGAAAACATGAGGTTGCATGCAGAGTTCTAACTGAAATTTCTCAATGAAACTTCAGAGACACTCAGTGACCAATGTTTTCAACAACATTCTGACAACAGACTCCGGCCCAGGCTTGGTAAGGCAGTTGCTTACATAGAGCTAAGATTGTGGTATATATTACAATTAGGAAAAGGCCAGGATGATCTACATTCAATATATTGTGTTGTGAAAGGTCTAGAATTTTCCTTGAATGAGACTGAACTACATGGAGCAGCAGTTTTCCAAACTGTGTTTGGCAAATCCTAGAATCTTAGAGATATTGTTTCCTATGAGGGAATAAAAGGGCCCCATAGACTAATACATGTAGAAAACACCAAGTTTTAAACAAAGTTGATTTTTTTGCTGCTGTTCCTTGCTTTGAGATTCTCAAACAAATGATGTTTCTAAAACTGACAGCCACCCTTTTCGGAGTATGTGACCACTTATTACAAGAACATAGTTTAAGAAATACTGAATTTGGCCATGCATGGTGGCACATGCCTCTAATCCCAGTGACTCTGGAGGCTGAGGTAGGAGGATCAGAAGTTCAAGGTCAGCCTCAACAACATAGTGAGGCCCTAAGCAACTTAGCAAGACCCTATCAAAAATAAAAAAATTAAAAGGGCTGGGAATTTAGCTCAGTGGTAAAGTGCCCCTGGGTTCCAAGACAAATGCTGCATTTGTCTTTAATCTTTGGGAAATTGCTTTAATTCATTGGCTCTTTATTGCCTCATTTGGAAAATAGGAATTCCATCAATAATAGAAATATCAGGGGTTTGGCGCTTTGGATAAAGTCTGTGTAGTGTCATTGTTTTAAAACTGAGATCCTAGAGGCCATCCAAATTTTTCTTCCTTCCTTCCTTCCTTCCTTCCTTCCTTCCTTCCTTCCTTCCTTCCTTCCTTCCTTCCTTCCTTCCTTTCTTTCTTTCTTTCTACCAGAGATTGATCCCAAGGGCACTTAACCACTGAGCAATATCCCCAGCCCTTTTATTTTTTGAGACAGAGTTTCGCTAAGTTGCTTAGGGCCTGGTTAAATTGCTGGGGCTGGCTTGAACCTGGATACTCCTGCCTCAGCCTCCTGAAGCTGCTAGGGTATGCACCACCTCGCCCAGCTCCCTCTTGCCTTTTTAAAGACAAAGAAACTGAGTTCCAGAAAGTTGAAGTGATTTCCCCAGAGCTGCCGCATGAGGAGCTGGGTCTTCTGACCTCTAAAGACCCAGCTGGGTCTTCTGACCTCCGAAGCAGCACTGTATCAAGGTGACTACAAGTGCTTTCAAACTGGAAGTTAGTGAATAGAGCTTAAACTTTTCTTGATGACTCAAGATGATCATAATGAGCATCAGGTCTGGGTTCCAAGGCCTCAAGTACTCTGAAGTTGTGGAGGACGTCTGCCCTGGCACTAACCAGGCCTTTCCAGCGAAATGCTTTTATTCTGTAGCCCATTTGTGAACCTGTCTCTTTCTCCCCACTTCTGTTAGACTACCAGTCCGTTCTTCATGCCATCACTATTGCCCGTCCCTAGGAGGTCCCAGCTCCTTTCCTACATGTGGCTTCTAATCTATTAAACCTCATGTTCAGGTTCACCTTGAAAAACTGACCAATGAGGTATCACGATGCTCTTGGGAAAGTGCTGTACTTCAAGAAGACATGTACTGTCTTGGGATGGGGGAAGACTCTGGTTGGGTGGGGTTAATCACCGATGCCCTTTCTGTGTCAGATCCAACAGTTTATCCAAGACCTGTCAGACATCTGGGCAGAGGTGAAGAGGAAGGAACAGCAGCAAATCCGGGTGTAAGGGGGCAGCATGGTTCCAGCATGTTCTGAGACAGATATTGTGAAAAAGCAAGTTCCTGCTGAACTTCAGTCCCAGCCAGCCCTCATCGTCTTCTGAGGACCCTTGTGACTTTCTGTTTGTGAATACCTTGCCATTTTCCCCCAGGGTCTCAGTCCATCCAAGTCCTGAAAATATTAAATGTTGTTAGAAGTTTGTTCTGAAGTTCTCTCTCTCTCTTTGGCAGTTTGTTCATAGGAAAAGAGGGGGGGGAGGATCCCACAAGCGCTTCCTCTCAAGCTAGTCACTTAAGTTGCTGGGGAGCTAGAAACCATGTCTTGGGTCTGGTGGCTCCTGGGCTTTAGAATTTACATATATAAGAGTTCAGGTGGGTAGCAGAGAGCAGGATGAGAACAGGGGACCCTTATCTCCTCCACCACCTCAAAAGTTAAAAATAAAAGAAAGAAACTGGTGTTGAAAATGCATAGGCCCAGAAGCGTTTCAAATTCCAGAGTTTTTCAGATTTTGTAATAGTGTCATATACATAATGAGATGTCTTAAGCAGGGGATCCAAGTCTAAACGTGAAATTCATTTATATTTTACATGCACTTTGTACACACAGGCTGAAGATCATTTTATGAAATATTTTAAATAATTTTGTGTGACCCCCATCACATGAGGACAGGTGTGTAATTTTCCACTTATGTCAGCTTAAGTGTTGGATTTGGGAGCATTTTAGATTTCACATTTTCAGTTAGGGACATTCAGCCTGTATATAGTTAGAGATGTCATATAAGCATGGGATCAGTATATCTCATGGTGTACACAAACAGGGCATTGTTACAGGGACTTGACTTTGGGCAGTTACAGGCGCTGGTCAAGAAGTGTCTATAAGGGGCTGCTATCTTCCCATCTGATACTGGTGCTTGAAGTTCACCAGGGAGATCGTTGGGATACAAACATGGAGGTAAAGTGGGGGGAGATGGAGAATAAGTCAGAATCCATACACACAAGCCGGAATCCCTGAAGACAGTCAGGAAACCCATGTCAATTCTTGTTGCTTCTGAACTGGGTGGTATGGATGATCATCAGAAGCCAGGGTCATTCATCAGAGAGCTAAACACACATATCTGACCAAGGGGCTGAAAGAGGAACCATCAAGAAGATGCAGCAGTGGCAGACCGGCCACCAACTCACACCATCCAGGCAAGCTGGCACAATGGCCACAAGACCTGTGAGCTACAACATGGCGCCACTTCCCTTTGACCCTCCCACAGGAAGCTCTCCCACCTTCATAGGAAACATCCAAGAACAGGAATTCTGGGTAACTCAGCCTGGGTGAGCTGGCACATCACAAGCCTCCACACTACCAGTATCTCCATTTTATAGTGGAGGAAATGGAGGCTCTCCTTTACAGCAGGGGCTGGACTCTGGGAGGCCACAGGGGAGCTAGCCCCATCCAAACAGAACTCTCCCTAGAACAGGTTAGAGAGCCGAGGTCATCTTCCAGCCCCAGAATGGGTGAGTTCCAGGGTGGTGATCAAAGGGCAATAAGGAATCAGGGCCCTCCCAAAAAAGATCTTGTGGAGAAGAATGGGCCTCGATAATAACTTCCCTGACTGCTAGGCCCCAGGGCTGGGTCCTGGGAGATGGGAGACACAGAAGCACAGACAGTTCCTCCAACTTCTCCCCCTTCTCCCAACCTTCTGTTGTCTCTGTGAGGTGGTGTTTGAGAAGCCCAGCCTGTTAGGACTGAACATGCTTCCTGGAGGGGCCAGGCCTGAGGCTCCACCCAGAGGCCCTGTGCCAAAAGCAGAGGCCCTCCTCCTCCCCCCTTCCTCTGTGCCCCCTCCTCCAGCTCCACCACCACCTCACAGCGTTGTGTTTCCCGGTCAGCTGAAGTGGGGACTCAGGAAGGGTTATGCTTAGAGCTCCTGTGATCACACACAAGTTCATCTTAACACACATACGTTGACACACATGCATCTTACTCATTCTGAAATCATTGCATTTTTCAGGTTTGCTTCTTTGTAAGGGAGCCCAGCCCTGAGACAGAAGAAATTCTGTGGATCTAGGCAGATTTCTTAAGTATAGGAAAGCCACAAATCCACAATCTCATACCCAAGCCTATGGATAAGGAAGCAACACGTTCAGAAATGTGCAGGGATTCTCAGGGACCTGAGTGAGAGGGCTTCCCATTGAGAGTAAGGGCTGCTTCTCCTCCTTCAATTCCCCACTCCCTGCTCCTTCTCAGTACCTCAGCATGGCTACCCTGGGCCCTACACTCACATAAAGAAGCCCCAAGCCGGCTCAAACAACGTTCAGACTCCCAGATACAGGAGATTGCATTCCAAGAAGAAAATGAGGGTAAGGGCCTGATTGGATTTTTCCCAACCAGAAAAGACATTAGCTCATTAGAGCAGAAATAACTGATTGGTTCCAGAAATGAATGGTTCTCATCAGCAAAGGCAGGAAGCAAGGAGGGCTCTGGGTCTTTTATGGATAAATGGAAGGAGGAAGAGGGAAAGCCTTCGGGGAGCTCCCTCTCAGTATTAGAGCGCCCTGTTTCCCGTCAAAACCTGTTAGCTTTTCCTGAGGGAAAACAGTAGGAGAAGAAAGGAAGGAAGAGCCAACCCTACAAAGAGCCAGGTGGACAGTTATCCCCATGTCTGTCACGTAGGACATGTCTTACACACAGCTGCTAATGAGGACAGGATTAAAGCCGTTGAAAGCCTTTAAGAGAGATCCCTATCTCCCTGGAGTAGCTGAAGAGCCCCTGCCTCTGTGAGACTAGCTATTAGCCCTTAGATTCAGACCCTGTCACATGATTTCTACTCTAAAAGCCCTTCTCCTAGGATCTAGGCCTGGACCCTACACCTTATGGACCAGGCTTCTAGTAAGCTGGAGGGGCTCTGGAACTTTCCTCTTCTCATTTCAAACCCCTCAGGGTGTACCACTTGGGCACCTGAGTGAGCTCCTCTGCTCCCAGTCCTAGCAGAAAAGAGCCCACTGAGAGAGGTGACACCAGCCAAGTGCAGGCTGCCCCTCTGCTTCCGCAGTGCAGTGATGGCCAAGGGATCCCTCGGCTTTAACTTTTGAAACTTGAGGGAGCAGGCTCCCAGTGTAGACCACAGAGGCAGGAAGAAGAGCCAGGCATCCAGAGTGTGACATCATCCTCATGGGGGGAAGAAGGGTAGTAGCCATCTTAGGAATTTTATGAGGAAAAGAGCTGGATCTAGAAACATCCAGCAGCATGACAGCCAGCTGCACAGCAATGTGAAACTGACTGATTGTATTCGTTTTTTGTAGTCTGAGTAACAAATCGCCACAAACTTGGAGTCCTGAACCAACCACCACTTATTATGTCACAGTAGTAGGTCAGAGGTCCTTGGTGCCTGTACCAGATTCCCGCTCAGGGTCTCAAAGGCTGGAATGGAGGTTTTGGCTGGCTGGGATCTCATCTGCAGGCTCAGGGGAAGCATCCACTTTCAAACTCATGCAGGTTGTTGACATAATTCAGTTCCTACAGCTGTGTGTGTCTGAGGTCCTCACTTCCTGGCTGGCTGTCAGCCAGGGGCTGCTTTCTGCTCGCAGAAGCCAACTGAATTCCTCGCTGCACGGCCCCTTCTATCTTCAAAGGCAGCAAGGACACATGGAGTCCTTGTCGGGCTTTGAATCAGACTCTTCCAACACCAGCCAGAGAAACTGTCTGCTTTGAAGAACTGTGATTAGATTAGACCTTTCCAGATAAGCTCCCCTTTGCCACATAACTGGAAGTGAGTGACACTAGGGGATGAAGGTCATAGAGGTCATTCTCAAACTCTGCCTACCACACTGATGGAGAAAGGATGTCAAAACAGCTGGAGAAGGTAGAGGGGGAAGGGCTAGAAGATACTACGAAAAGGCTACTGGCCAAGATGAGTCATGGAAGGAAAGAATCTTTTAGACATGCGCTTGACCTAATATGTACTAGTGACAATCTCATAAAGTCAGAGTTCTTCTCTGACTAGAGATCTCTAGGGCATCGATGAATGAGCTTCATTGGGAATCTCTTTTGTTGTGAAACTTTTATATACATGCCTGTAAGGATTTTTTTCAATACCTGTCTGTGGGAACAGGAGAAAGTTAGTCCATAGATCTTTCAGCAAACTCTTACAGGAATTTTAACCAAAAAAAGAAAAAAAAAAAAAAAAGAAGTTTAGAAACTACTGTCTTTAAAAAAAAGAGAGAGTATTAATTTTATTGAGGGATAATGTACATTCCATACAATGCACTCATTTAAAATGGGTTTTAGTACATTCACCAAACTAATGGATTGAATGGGGGTAAGGGCAAGAGAGGAAGGAGGGCCAAATGGCTGCTGTGAGAATATCTTATTAAAGGATTTTTAAAAATATTTATTTTTTAGTTGTAGTTGGACACAATACACTTATTTTATTTATTTGTATGTGATGCTGAGGATCGAACCCAGGGCCTTGCCCATGCAAGGGGAGAGCTCTACCGCTGAGCCACAACCCCAGCCCCAAAGGGTTTTCTTTAAGTAAAATAATTTCTGCCATGTAAACATAAAATGAACATCTTTATCATTTATGGAGAGAACCAATATGACATAAAACGTGGATCAAAGGAGAATGTAAGGTTCAGACCCATGTGTGGACCATCAGGGATGCTAAAACTAATTTTCTAACAGAGGCAAAAATGATCTCTTCCACAAAGCAGAAATCAATTACCTCTTCCCTGTACAAAACTCATTTGAATTTCTATGAACAGAAATTATTTGCATTATCTCCATAAGCTAATGTCTACCTCTATGGAGTTGCAAATGTGTTTTTAAAAAGGCAAGAAGAAAGACACAAATCTCCCTAGAATCAGATAACCCCAAGAAGCATCCTCTAGAGAGAACACCAATGAAAGGAAATTCAGTAATATTTTGGCTTTTTTCAAAGCAAATTTTCCTGATAACCTGAGGCTGTTGCTATGGGCCAGGCCAACTTGGACTTATGCACAAGAACAGTGTGCAAGGGAGGGGCTGTGGTTAAATTGGAGTGATGACATCTATTTTAGTCAGATTTTTTGCTGCTGTGACTGAAGGACCCCATCAGAATAGCTGTAGAGGAGGAAAATTTTATTTGGGGGCTCACAGTTTCAGAGGTCTTAGTCCATATAAACCTGGCTCCATTCCTCAAGGCTCAAGGTGAGGCAGAACATCTTGGTGGAAAAGTGTGGCAGAGGGAAGCAGCTCACATGATAATCAGAAAGCAGAGAGAGAGAGAGAGAGAGAGAGAGAGAGAGAGAGAGAGGGGTCTCCACTTGGCAGATACAAATATATATGTATGCCCCAAACCCTACCACTTCAGTTACCACTCAGTTAATCCCTATCAGGGGATCAATTTACTGATTGGGTTTAGACTCTCACAACCCAATCATTTCTCTTCTGAACTTTCTTGCATTGTCTCTCACATGTGAGCTTTTGGGGGACACCTCACATCCAAACCATAACAGGGTCCACAGCCTTCCCCGGCTTCTGCCAAGTGGATCCAAAGACATCCTAGGAAACAGGGATTCTTCAGAATCCAGTTTAAAAACTTTTAGCTTTGATATTGCTTAGGTTCCCACCTGCTTAGCATTCTAGAGAATTTTCTGTTCTTGGTTATTTGTATTATATAAGTACCTCCTCCTGCTCAAATATAGATACCTTAAATGTTAAAGAAGTAACTCCTTGAAGAAGGAGTTAATAATATTAATAATGCCTGCATGTTATATTCAAAGCTTGCCATGCAAATTAGTCCATAGATCTTTCAGCAAACTCACAGGAATTAAAAAAAAAAAGTTTAGAAACTACTGCCTTTAAAAAAAAAAGTTTAAAGTGTCAAGCACTTTAAACCCAGGGTCTCATTTAATCCTCTCAACAATCCCACAAGGCAGGTGTTACCATAGATCTTATTTTATAGACAAAAGATGATTCAGAGGTTTGGCTGACTTTTTAAATTAATATTTAATTTATTGAAATTACAATTCAAAAAACCTAGTTTTTCCTTAAGCTTCAGCCTACAAATATTCTGTTTGTATACAGCCTGTTTTAACTACCGCTTTTAAAGGGTTTTTAAATGTCTGTTCTCAATTACAAAGTTAAACTCTCTTTAAACACTTTAAATTACATTTAGATATTTATTGTATTCAGCTTTTTCATATGTAAATAGTCTGACTTAACAAAACCTTTCCAAGTATTTAAACTTCAGTTATTCCTCCAGTGAATTAAACTTGATAAATATGTGAACTTTTTGTTCTCTTTAATGTTCCAATTATATATTTTTTCCAGGAAGTTTTGAGTTTAAAATCATAAGTCTGAATTAATTATATACTTATGGGGGTTCGCTTTTCATGGCTGTTTCCAAAATACCTGACACAAACAACTTAGAGGAGGAATGATTTGTTTTGGCTCATGGTTTCAGAAGTTTCAGATCATGAATGGCCGACTGTACTGTTTTGGGCCAACAGGGAGGCAGAGCATCATAGACAAGAGAGAAGAAGGAGCCAGGAATAAGATATGGTCCCAAGGGCAACTAGTTCTCATCCCTTCAAATTATTAATCCATCACATGAATTAATCCACTAATGAGATTAGAACTCTCATGTTCCAATCATTTCCTATACTAAGCCTCACCTCCAGACACTGATGTGTTGGGGCCTGAGTCTTTATACACATGAGCCTTTGGGAGATAGTCTAGATTACAATCATAATGGTTTTCAACTGGAGTTTTAAGATTTTTTGCTCAAAAAAGGCTAAATCCTAGTAAGCCTTATAAATACAGAAACATTCATAGATTCTTTTACATAAGAACATTAAAGCCATGGTTTGGATTCCCTTAGTCTTTCTGTTCTTCATTTTAAATCTTCATTGGTTTAAAAGTTTCTCACCCACCAAGGAAACCATAATATCACTTCCAATTGGGGGTGGTGGTGATTGCTTTCTTGACTTTCCTGAAATTCCAGAACAACCGCTCTGCCCAGTCTATCACAGCTCTGTCAATGACTTTGTAATTCAAAGAAGGTGCCACATAACCAAGGACACCTGGTTCTAAGTTGATTGTTAAGATTTTGCATGTCCTTGACTTTTTAGATTTGTCATTTTCTGACACATTTCTGAATCTTTTGACCAGATGGAATTCTGCTTTCTTTCATACTCTGCTGCCGGCTGCTTTAGACCTCACAGGTCTTCGAGATACTAAAATGAGATCTGATTAAATCATGGCTTAGGAATCAGTTATTTTTCACCTGGTAGTGCAACTTCTGGTATCTGTCAGCCATGGGAACGGATTTGGGGGGGTCATCAGTTCCTTCCCAAGTTTGTAACATCACACCCTGTACTTCCATGGCCTATGAGGTCAACCGGCTCTTAGGACAGGAAACAGGGAGACTTCCTTCAGGAACACTGTGTTGGATTCTCTTTTCCCTAAAGGATAAAGTTCATGTAGATGAGATCAGGATGACACAGAAACAACAAACGGACAGTTAGACAAAGTCTGGGGGAAGCACAGAGGTGTTGGAGCACCTCTTCATTCATCTCCTCTTTGGGATGACAACAAGCCTGTCGAGGGTGGTAGAAGTGGTATTGCTTCAATTTTCATTCATTCATTCGTTCATTCATTCATTCATTCATTCAACAACACTTATTGCTCATGTATTATGGGCAAGGTCATTGCCTTCAAAGAGCTCACTGTCTATAAAAGAGACATACCAACCAAAGCTCCAGGCTGA